>NC_086323.1:88760923-89119048 GCF_036172605.1 Pelobates fuscus
GTGTGTGACTGTCTGTCTTTAACTGTGTGTCAGGAATAGCTGATGCCCAACACGCAGAACTTAAGTAAATATAAAGGAATATCCCAAGACGTATTACCGGGCCTTACAATGGTCGGATTTAACGTAAAAAAGAAAAAAATCACAAGACAGGATAATGACAAGAAAGCAGAAATCACGGAAACAATGAACAAGCCAAAGGTCAAGGAATATAAAATTCAGAATAGTCAGGAGCCAAGCCAAAGGTCAAGGAATACAGAAATTGGATAGTCAGAAGGGAAGCCAAGGTCAAATACATTAGAATCAATTAATTCAACAGTGTAGCACTATAAATATAAACGATTACCTTAAAAATAATAGCTTTGATGCTTATTATTTGGGTTATTATTTTATAGTCCTTGAAATACAAATAATACCACATAGTGCAGTTTGTAAATAAATGGAATGTGTGAGAAATAGAGTTTATAGATCAAACATTCACAAACAAGGAACTATAAGACCTAGCTCCGGTGTGGATGGCTTCTGGGTTTGTTTAGGCGACCCACCCCTATATGGAATGTATGTTCCGTCCTGGGGAAAAGTATACAAGCACATGATAGGGTAGTACAGTAAGGTGTAAAATAATCAAAATAAGTGCCAATATGGTACTTACAAACACAGAGCCCCTGTGGCTCTATAGTAGCGTATTGTGTAGGTATACGGCTACACTCCCCCCTTTATGTAGATGTCTTATAACAGCCAGGAACCAAAGTAAAAGTTGGCATACATTTATTGAAACATATCATAAAATACATAAATAAAATGAGGAGCAATGTCCATAAAAACACATGTACGCATTTCACCACTTGATGTGGCTTCCTCAGCCGGATAAATCTTGTGGAGATCCTTGGTTCCCCGGCTTCTGTTTATATACCCTCCTAATTAGGGAATGAGCTGCATCTGTGGTTGTAACGTAGTTACCATATGAGGTAATACGTAACCTATCTCCATGGTAATGTATTAAACAACCCGGCGGACACTCTTACCTGGAGTTCCGTCGGGTTTAAATTGACCTGAAGTGTTGGATTACTTCCTTGTGTTCCAAGCCTCTCTCTCGAAATGTGACGTCAGCGTTATCCTCTTCTTGTGCAGTCTTCTGAACGATCTGACGATTACTGATCATTCTGAGGTATTTCCAATGATATTGTTCTGGTTTACTTTGGCGTGGACTTTATAGAGTGTGTTCTCAGTCTTCCCAATACTATCCAATAAATAGTCCCACAAGGATCCCTCGGTAAAATCGTTCAGAAGACTGCACAAGAAGAGGATAACGCTGATGTCACATTTCGAGAGAGAGGCTTGGAAACCGGTAAGAACATGTGGGAATGCCGCCGCAACGATGCGCACCTGGCGTGACAGTACACCCTCCCTGAAAACCGCCCACCGGGCTGGAAGGGGCCGGCATATTGGGAAATAGGTCATGAAAAGCATGCAGCAATCGAGCAGCATGAACGTCGGAGGCGGGGACCCACAAATGCTCCTCTGGCCCATAACCCTTCCAATGTATCAAATACTGCAACACTCCCCGCGACCACCTGGAGTCTACAATCTACTGAATTTCATACTCATCTCGACCATCAACGGACACAGGAGATGGACGAAACAAGCATTTGGTGTAACGATTGCACAACAAAGGCTTAAGTAGGGATACATGAAAAACATTGGGAATACACAAGGCCGGAGGTAGAGCCAATGCATATGACACAGGATTGAATTTCCTGGAGATCACATATGGGCCAATAAACCTCGGCGCCAACTTCATGGTTGGTAGCTTCAACCTGATATTGCGATTGGAAAGCCAGACCTTGTCTCCAACAACATAACTAGGTGCCATAGAGCGACGTTTGTCAGCATAGGTCTTATGACGAGAGGAAGCCAAAGACAAAGCACCCTGCACGAGCTTCCACCTATCTTGAAGATCATGAAGGTGGTGATCAAGAGCTGGTAATCCTGTCTCATGAAACTGAGAAGGAAACACAGGGGATGTTTACCACATGTAATGAAGAAAGGGCTATGCTGGGAGGAGTCGTGTGTAGCGTTATTACGTGCAAATTCAGCACAAGGCAAAAGGTCATACCAGTTGTCATGGTTGTGTGATATGAAACACCTCAAAAAGCCGTATATATATTTATTAACCCTTTCCGTAATCCCGTTGGTCTGGGGGTGATACGAAGAAAATGACAATGAAACTCCAAGTTCAGAAGAAAACTTCTTCCAAAATCGTGATATAAACTGTGTTCCTCTATCAGATACGATTTCTTGTGGCAACCCATGCAATCTGTATATTTCTTTAATAAAGATCTGGGCTAACTCAGTAGAGGTAGGCAGTTTACGGAGGAAAATTAAATGGACCATTTTTGAGAAATGATCCACCACTGTTAAAATGGTGGTATGTCCCTTGGATGGTGGTAGATCTATAATGAAATCCATCGCAATGTGGGACCAAGGTTTTTCAGGGACAGTGGGTGGTTGTAAGAGATCACACAGTATTTTACAAGGGGCTTTGGTCATAGCGCAAACAGTACATGCTTGAACATAATCAGTAACATCCGTATGTATAGCAGGCCACCAGAACTGTCTAGATATGGAGGTCAATGTTTTCCGAATTCTTGGATGGCTGGCTGACTTGGTATCATTGTACAAGGAGAGAATTTCTGTCCTCTCTGTAGGTGACACAAACAATTTATCATTGGGTTTATTGTCAGGAGCCTGAGTTTGGGCTGTATGTACTGTGTCCATCAATGAGGAGGACATGGTTAATATAGTGGTAGCCACTATATTAACTGGTGGTATGATAGGAACGACTTCTAGATCCTGATCAGAGTCGGTTTCAAACTGTCTTGACAAGGCATCAGCCTTAGTGTTACGAGAACCAGGCCTATATGTGATAAAATAATTAAAATGAAAAAGAAACAAGGACCATCTAGCCTGTCTAGATGAGAGACGTTTAGCCTCACTTATGTAGGCCAAATTCTTATGGTCTGTTATGATCATTATGGGGACTTAGCTTCCTCTAATAAATGTCTCCACTCATGCTTCTTTCAAAGCAAGGATTATAGCTAATAATTCCCTATTCCCTATATCGTAATTAACGTCTGCCGGGGATAACTTTTTAGAGAAGAAGCCACAAAGATGGAACTCACATTGAGGGAGGACAGCTTCAACTTCTGTCTAAGAAGCATCAACCTCCAGTACAAAAGGCTTGGAAGGATCAGGCTGTATGAGCGCCAAAGCAGTAGAAAAGAAGGACTTCAGTTGCTCAAAGGCAGACAGGGCTGCAGGAGGCCAGACATGGGTTTCAGCACCTTTACATGTGAGACTAGTAATGGAAGATATGACCGAGGAGAATACCTTTATAAACCTGCGGTAATAGTTGGCGAAACCGATGAATCTTTGAATGGCTTTAAGACCTTTAGGTCTGGGCCATTGCAAGACCGCCTCAAGTTTTTTGGGATCCATTTCGAAACCCATGGCTGAGATAATGTAGCCCAAGAATTGTACCTCTGTATGATGAAATAAACATTTCTCTAATTTCCAATATAAACCATTGCGTAACAGTGTTGTGAGTACTTGAGAGACATGAACATAGTGGGTTGTAATGTCTGGGGAATAAATGAGGATGTCATCTAGATAGACTAGAACACAAGAATGATATATTCCCTTAAGACATCATTTATCAGGTCTTGGAAAACCGCCGGAGCGTTACACAAACCAAAAGGCATTATGAGATATTCGTAATGTCCACTCCTTGTGTTAAACGCGGTTTTCCATTCATGATTTTCTTTTATACTGACCAGATTGTATGCACTCCTAAGGTCTAGTTTAGTAATCACAGTGGCCTCATTAGGTCTATCGTTCCTAATAGTGATCTTTTTAAGGCCTCTGTAATCAATTCACAGTCATAGATCTCCATCTTTCTTAGGCACAAAGAAAATCCCTACACCTGCAGGAGAGGAAGATCTACATATGAAACCCTTGGCAAGAGCATCCTGGATATTCCCTTCTATGTTTTCACTTTCATTAGGGGACAGAGGATACACCCTTCCTCTCGGTGGCATAGTGCCTGGAAGGAGGTCAATGGCACAGTCATATGGTCGGTGTGGGGGTAACGCCTCATCATTGATTTTTATTAAAGACCTCCTTAACATGGATGTATTGCCGAGGAACCACTGTGGATAAGGGAGCCATAGTAGGTACATTGATACGACCTATAGGTTTTACTAAGAGAAGACATTGTTCTTTGCAGGTAGCACCCCATGAATAAATCTCACCTTTAACCCAATCCAAGACCACATTATGCTTCAAAAACCAGGGAAATACAAGAATGACAGGACATGAAGGGGTTGAAATAACTGAAATAACCTGTAAAGCTATATTTTCTCTATGCAGTATTCCAACGGACAGGGAAAGGGTCTCATGGGTTATAAGAGGTGTCTGGAGGGGTCTACCATCTATGGCCTCAATGACCAAAGGTGTGGATCTCTCCCTCAGGGGGACAAGAAGGTCGTTCACAAATTTTTTGTCAATAAAGCTTTCAGCAGCTCCTGAATCGACAAGAGCCTTACAACATAGAACTACTGAGAGGAGGAATCTGTTGTGAGACAAGGTAGAGGACAATTTCAAAACACCTAAGGCCGGTCCTCTAATGGTGCTTAGGTGCAGAGGTTTTCCGGACGTATTGGGCAATTTAGATGAAGATGACCCTTTTTACCACAGTACAGGCATGAACCCTCAGACCTACAGTATTGTTTCTCAGCTTCTAAGAGGTTCCTCACTTCTAGTTGCATAGGTTCAGATTCGATAGCAACTGCACGAGCAGATGGAGTCATACAAGGATCCGGGAAAACAGGGGAACGGATAGTCCGTGTCTTAGTTTTAGCCCTCTCCCTAAGGTGGTTATCACAATGGAAACCACGACAGGCATAGAGAAATGGACAAAACAGGTTTATATAATCTAAGGTGCTCCCTGATTGGCTGCAGGGAAGCATGAGATTGTGGCCGTGTGTGTGATACACGTACACGATTAAAATGATATGGCACTTTAAGGGTTAAATTGTAAACCCCTTAAAAACATCAAAGCTGCAGTGGCCGGCATCTCTAATGATTGCAGACCAGGTCACTGCATGAGGGGGAGGAGCTAACACCAGGTTCAGGTGAGTGATTGGCGGCATTCCCATTACCATGTGGGAATGCCGCCAGACCGAGATATGCCCACCGTGTCCCAGTCCACTCACGGGCATGAGCGGACCCGGCGGGGCATCTGCAGGATAGGTAAGAATCCAGAGGCATTCCTCTTAACGTGTGGGAATGCCGCTGCAACGATGCGTGCCGGGTCCCATACCGTTCTCTGACAGGAGCGGACCCGGCGGGCGGCATGACACTGTGTATGTGTGTGACTGCCTGTAACTCTGTGCTTGACTATATATCTGTAATTGTATGTGACTATGTGCCTGGGACTGTGTGAATGTGGCTGTATTTGACAGTGTATATGTATAACTGTACACATCTGACTGTGAGACTATGTGCATGTGACTCTGCAAAAAATACACCTGAATTCACGCATGAGCCTACTTGCATGTTTTTCTGAATTAAATACGCATCACAATCATTAAACCATCAATCAATCTAGCACAAATATCACACACAGCAATACACACATATATCACGCATAGTTAATACACCCATTACAAATTTCAGACAGTCAACACATAGCATAAATATCACACACAGACAACAAACACATTACATCATAATATAGTGAGATTTAATTACAGTGGAGCTCTGGCATACAAAATTCACATTACTCTGTGTTTTATAGTGGGGCAGCTTTATAATTGTTGAATTCTGTGATAAACTGGTACACGCCACATAGTACTGTGAGGATTTTTTGTTGCTGAGGAGCTGAGTGATAAATAGATAAACAGCGCATTACTACAAATTTTTATTCCAAAGAGGTCAAGGTAAATAAGGAAAATCCAGAGTTCCAAAGCAAAACAACTTGCAGTATTATTTGACATACTTAGTCTGCCTCTCTCTAATGCTGAGGAGGCAGTGTGGTACCTCTGGCTTGCACTTTTGTTAGCTGCAGACCATAAGTAGCTGTCTTCCTAGCTTGTGTCAATCAGAGCACTGCTGCTAATTACCAAAATAAAGTTCTGACACTGCAAGTGTCTGAGCTCATGAGACAGTTACGCATGATCTGCACCCGGTGGAGTGACAGACCAGTTTCCCAGAACACTGGAACACGAGATACCAGCATGCTCCTCTCATAATAAGGTAACAACAGGGAAGGGGGGATGAATATTTGTTTTTAAATCAATATTAATTTAATAAATCCCTATACACACACTCTATACATGGATGAAGGGGGATGAATGGGGGCTGTGAAGATTTTTCACATTGGGCATCTGAAGGCCTCAGGACGGCCCTGAGTACATATGAAAGACACATCTTCATGAAATGGAGCTTGTATTGCTGACATATTGTTGGCTGAAATAATAGAAAAGCAAAACTGTATTATTAAACTAATATTTCATACCTTGTTTATACAGTCTTTTCAAATGTTTCCTTCTGCAGATATTTCAATAGAGGATGAATGCATTAATTTCAAATTAAATTAGTTTAAAATTAAATTAAAGTAAAGTTTAAAATATGGGGTTCATTTTATGTATTTTCAGCTGGTGTTTCTTTATAGTCTATTTCCTGGCCATTCATGGCAGCATCACTTATGGGTTAGTTGCGTTAACGTGAATCTAATAGAAAATTCCTCTTGTGTGGTTTGCAGTTTCCTGACTGAAGATTGAAATAGTTTATGTTGTTGGAAGGCTGCCCTAGACTAAAATATTATATATAAGGTAATTAATATGTATTTTTTCTTGCTGCCTTGCATTGTAAATAAATGTAAAAAGTAGATTAAGTTCTGCGTTCACTTTAAAAATAAATTTTTTTATTAGATGGCTTCTCACTCTGCCTCAAGATCTGTGTCTAGAAAACATAGGTGAGCCTCAAATACATTTAACCTACAAAGCGGGGGTGGGGGGGGGGTTAAAGAGTGCCACTAAGGGCCCATAATATATTATTGTTAAAATGGCCTTTTTTCAGCCCAAGCAATCCACGAGAGGATTCCCCAAGAAAACACAAGATAAAAATCCAATAGATGTTTGAACTACAATCAAATTGAAACCTTTGTAGAGAATGTCTGATGTAATGGAGTGAAGACAATCACCTCAAACGGATTTAAAAAATGGATTACAGAGGCTATTGCAGAAGGCTTTAAGTCCACGACAAGCAAGATGACCTCATCTAAACGCCTTAGAAGAGAGAAAATTTCCCCTGAATCAAGTGATAGTTTGGAAATGGAAGATCTGTCAGACAAAGAGGAAGGTGAAGTTGAAGGTGAACTATGCTTTGAGAACACTGGATTCTAAGACGGTTGATAAACTAATCAACATTATAAGGGAGACTTTGAGATTCCTGGAAGAAAACTCTGAATTAAAAGAATCTTACAGGTATTTCGAAGATTTGAAATCTAATAGACAAACTTTTCCGGTACACTCTACCATCAAGGAAATAATTTCCCAAGAATGGTAGAAACCATAAAGAAAAGCTATCCTGAAGAATAAAGCATTCAGGTTATATCTGTATTCAAAGGAAGATTGCAAAACCTGGAATTCTGTCCCCAAGATTGACGCTGCAGTTATACATATGCCAAAAAGACCACTCTATCTTTTGACTCCATGGCTTATCTGAGAGAGCCTATGGAAAAAAGGCGAGATGCCAATCTTATAAAGTCATACCTTGCATTAGGATCTGCACTACATCCAGCAGTAGCCTTAACCATGTTGTCAAGAGCTTTTAAAGTATGGCTAGGTAACTTAGAGGAAGATATTGCTAAAAGAGTTCGGAGAGATCATCCTTTGGAAGGACTTAAAGAACTGAAGTTGGTGACTGAATTTTGCTCTGAAGCATCTCTGGATGTTACCAGAATGGTGGCTAAAAGCATGGGCCTGTCAATCGCAGCAAGAAGAGCATTATGGCTGCACTCCTGGGAAGCAGACTATGCTTCTAAAGCATCCATATGCGCTCTCCCGTTCCTGGATGAAGCTATCCATAAGGCACCTGATGGGAAAAAGCATTTCTTCCACAAGGTAGAAAATATGGTTCTACCACATGGAAAGATAAGAGGTACAGGGACTGTTCCTTTCGTGAAAGCAGAGCATATAAGCCAGGAAAGGAATATTCCAGACCCAATTGGAGAAACTACCAGACACAGTCAAAATCTTCTAGAGGAAGAGGATCAAGAATTCCAGGTAAAAAAAAACCTTCCCCCCCCTTTCTTTTATTTGTTTTTTACTATATGTATTAGCTGATGTGTACTGTGTTCATTGAAGCCGCCCAGGAGTGATAAGAGTGAGCGCAGGACTTTTCTTTTTGTATTTGTAAAAACGTCTGAACTTTTGCCGGCCCAGCCAGGAATTACAGGAGGAAGACTGCATCTCTTTTATCCTGTCTGGGTCAGAAGCGTGACAGACTCCTGGGTCCAATCAATCTTGGCAGAAGGATACAGGATAGAATTCGATGCCTTTCCGACAAAAGATGTGTTCATCCAATCTCGAGTAGCAAAAGGAGAAAAAGAGAGAGCTATGAGGGACTGCATATTGAAACTTCTGAAAAACCAGGTGATAGAACATGTTCCAATAAAAGAACAATGGAACGGCCACTATTCCACGGTTTTCCTGACCCCAAAACCACAAAAGAAGTGGAGACTTATCCTGGATCTAAAAAATTCCAGAATAAAAAGAAGGACATTCAAGATGGAATTCCTTTCAACTATCATACGAAACATAAGAATGGGGGATTGGATGACTTCAATCGACTTAAGAGACGCATATCCCCAGATCCAAATCAACAAATTTCACTGCAAGTTCCTCAGATTTTGTGTGTTTCCAAGACACTACCAGTTCAAGGGACTTCTGTTTGTGTTAAGCCT
Organism: Pelobates fuscus; assembly: GCF_036172605.1. Lineage (NCBI taxonomy): Eukaryota > Metazoa > Chordata > Amphibia > Anura > Pelobatidae > Pelobates > Pelobates fuscus. The sequence goes on from NC_086323.1 coordinate 88,769,949, forward strand.
GGCACCGAGAACATTCTCAAAGATCCGAATCGCTTTGGTGGCAGTTATTCGAAAGAAAGGAATAGAGATCTATCATTATCTGGACGACTTTCTGATTATAGGTCCATCCAGCCAAATTGTAGCTCTCCACACTCAGATGACTGTAGAACATCTCATAAACCATGGATGGAAGTTGGAAAAGAGTATGATGGTTACTACTCAGAATATCATATTCCTGGGTGCAGCCATAGACACTATCAAAGGTCAAGTGAATTTGTCAACAGAAAGAATGGAGAGGATTCGGGTAAAGATCCCCAAAAAACAAAAAATGCATTACGGCAAGGGAGTTTATGAGCCTTATTGCATCTCTTACATCAACCATAGGATTGGCAAAATGGGCTCAGTGGAACATGTGTCCAACCCAAATAAATTCCTAAAGGAATTCAGAAAACAAGAGTGCAACTGGGATCAAAAAATTCCTCTTGCTCGAAAAACATTGGACGACCTGTATTGGTGGATGGAAATCAAGAACCTATCTTTGGGTTTTCCTTTGGAAGATCCACCATGGAAAACAGTTACCACAGATGCAAGTCTCCAAGGATGGGGTGCACATTTGGGAGTCAAAAGAGAGAAGGTTGCACTCAAACCTGAGAGAACTGAGAGCCATATTCTATGACCTTTTGGGATTTCAGCAATGTCTTAAGAACTCTTGGGTAAAAATTCAGATGGACAACAGAGCAGTAGCAACCGACAAGAGGAGCCAGAAGCAAAGCTCTCTTACTAGAATTTTTTCCGCTTATGGAATTTGCTCAAAACAAGATACAGGGTCTGAAAGCGGTCTACCTTCCTGGAACAGAAAATGTTCAGGTAGACTATCTGAGCAGAACAACGATTCAATCGGGAGAATGGCAATTGCATCCAGAGGTATTTTAACTGATATCTTTAAGGTGGGGTACACCTCAGATCAATTTTGATGGCTTCATACAGGAATGCTCCAGTCCCGAAGTATTTCTCCCTAAAGGTGGATTATTGATCATCAGGACAAGATGCCTTTTCCCATCCCTGGGACTTCGATCTGGGGTGTGTATTCCCTTCCTTACCTATGATTCACAGGTTATTGAGGAAAATTTGGAAGGAACAGAAGATGGTTATGGCTATAATTCCAATTTGGCCGAAAAGGCCTTGGTTCCCGCTCCTGAACAGTCCTTCATGGCCTCTTCCTCAGAGATCAGATTTGTTGATTCAAGGTCCAGCAATTCATCCCAATCTAAACCAATTGAATTTGGGGGTTTGGCTCTTGAGAAGCAGAGACTTTTAGAGCAAGGATTACCAGAATCTGTGGTGGATACCCTTTTAAAATCCAGTAAGAGTTCCACTTCCGCATGCTATCACAGAATATGGGATATCTTTCGCTCATGGTCAGAACAGAAATCCAGAAATGTCCTCCATCCTTCAAATATTGATGTCCTAGAATTTCTAAATGAAGGGCTGGAGAAGGGCTTAAGCTTAAGCACTTTAAAAGTTCAGTCATCAGCCTTGTGTAACACCTCATGGGCATCGAATCCAATAATAGCGAGGTTCTTTAAGGCAGCGATAAGACCTCCTTCCAGAAATTATGCTCCTCCTTGGGATCTTCCCTTGGTTCTGGATGTTGTGTCAGACACCCACTTTGCTCCTTTGGATGAGTTGGGTATTATTAATCTGACGTACAAGACTTTGTTCTTGGAGGCAATTTGCCTCCAATTTGAATCAAGTTCAGGTCTTCCATGATAGAATTATCTTAAGACCTAGAACAGAATTCCTACCAAAGGTGGTTTCACGTTTCCACTTGGCGCAGGGAGTTGTTCTGCCTTCCTTTTACCCAAACCCTTCATCCACGGAAGAAATTAAGCTCCATCAATTGGATGTGAAGGAGTGTGTGATTAAATATCTAGAGGTCACTAATCAATTTAGAAAATCACAGCATCTATTTCTTATCCCTTCCGACTACAGAAAGGGAGAGGCGGCTTCTAGGCGGCGCTACTTTGAGGCGTTGGGTTTCAAACACCATAAAAATGGCCTATCATGTCAAGAATCTATCTCCTCCAGAAAAGATAAAGACCCATTCAACTAGAGCATTGGCTACCTCCTGGGCAAACTGGGCAGAGGTTTCTTTTGAAGACATATGCAGGGCAGCCACCTGGTCATCTCCTATGACATTCATCAGACATTACAAGCTGGATGTGGCTTCTTCATCCTCATCCTTTGTGAGAGGTGTTTTGTCCTCAGTTAACTCTCATGAATAAATTTAATTTGCAGCAGACTGATAATATATGTTTTTTTATCCCTCTCTTTGTTCTGAGCTTGGGTATTACCCATAAGTGATGCTGCCATGAATGGCCAGGAATATATGAAATTTTCTCCATACTTACCGTAATTTTCTTTTCCTTGCTATAATTCATGGCAGCATCAGCAACCTTCCCATAGTTTTGTTTTAAAGCTTTATACTGGACTGTGGGTTAGAGGGAGGAGGGACCTTTTATCCTGTCCTGTTCCTGTTGGGGGCAGAGCTAACCCATAAGTGATGTTGCCATGAATTATAGCCAGGAAAAGAAAATTACGGTAAGTATGGAGAAAATTTTCTATATTATTCAACTTAGTTTTCAAGGTAATCATTTTTTTTAATCCGGGTCTCATTTTTGTTTGTTACAATCCTACTATGAGTCTAGACTATGCTAATTTTTTATTTGCACTCATTAAGACTCTATTATTTTAACCCCTTAAGGACAGAGCTTCAGAAGCTTGTCTTTCACTTAATGACAACGGCATTTTTTGCATTTTTTGCTGTGTGCGTTCAACTGCAATTTGCATTTTACTAATGTATTGCACCGACGCATATTATATACCATTTTTTTTTTATAAATTCTTTATTTTTGCACACGATAGGTAAGGCAAGATTCATACAACTTGAAGGCTTGCACAGAAGCCAAAATATACACAAACAGTTTCGTAAATGCAACAATGCAACAACAGCATATATTACAAGCCACCTTGATAATTCTATTCAACTTGCCCCCCATCGGGTTTTTTTTATTATTTATACAGCATAAGTATCAAAATTCCTCACTTTTGCCCGAGGGTGTCATAACAGGAACGGTACTATTGTGTGTCCTGCTTAAAAGCCTCAGTGGAAGAGATCGGTCTGAGGAAAACAGTCTTAACGACAGCTGTCCTCCAGACACGCTTATCCCTAGTTTCCATGGCGCCTGATCCCCATCGGGGATTTGGAATCATGCTATACTTTTTGGCTGTTGTCTTCCAATATCTATTCGAATAAAGGACCAGGAATATAAGGTAACGTGTCCGGTTAGCGTTAAAACACAATAGTGATACAAGAGGTCACCTAATAGCCATAGCCAAACCATCCCGAGCTTCCCCGTACAGATCGTCACAGTCAGCTGACTCTAGTTGGAGGAAGTTTATATGACTCGGGGAATTACCCTTTGTCCCACAAGGGGCCTGTCAGGAAAAAGGCATCCGGAGAATATGATATCCCCGCATTCCCCTATCGCAGCGATCGTATCTGAGGAGATGTTGGGTATACAGGCAAAGTGAGGAACCAAGAAGAATAAGACCTTCAATAAAAAGAGAAAACCTACCCTCGAAACCCGATGCCGCGAAATCAGGGGTGGTTGTAGGAGAGAGAGAAGTAAAAGATCAGAAGAAGAGAAGAGAAAAAGAGGTGAGGCGCTGGAACCGGGACGCAGCGAGAGCGGGGCAATCAGCCCGGGGCATCGCACGACGGCAGTGGGAGAGCACGAGAACCCCCATGCCCCATCTTCCTGGTGAACATATTCCGTTTACGCAGATCCTGCTACGCTATTATCCCAGGGCTCCCAGAGTTTTATGAACTTCTCTGTCGTACCCTTCACCCGTGCCGTCAGGTCGTCCATCAGTCGGCAGTCTCGGATCCGTGATATCACGCCTGAGATCTCTGGGCCTTCCGGGGAGAGCCAAGCTGTCGCGATAGTACGTCTGGCCCCGAGGGTTATTTTATGTACCAATGTCTGCTCCCGTTTGGTCCACCCGTCAAGGGGTCTATTCAGTAAGTATACCCATGGATCCAGTAGTAGGGGTTTGTTAAAGGTCTGAGTCAGTAAGTCCTCTACTGCCTTCCAGAAGCTACGTAGTTTTGGACAATCCCACCACATGTGGAGGTATGTACCTTGGTTACCACATCCCCTCCAGCAATCATCGGTATCCAGTTTGTGCATCTTATATAGTTTGACAGGGGTGGTATACCAACGGAACATAGTCTTCCATGATTGTTCTTGGAGAGTGACGCAGACGGAGGAGTTCTTATTAGCCTCCCATATGTCCTGCCATTCCACCCCCTCCAGAACCTCTCCCAGATCTGCCTCCCACTGGTCGGCGTAGGTCAGCCGTCCCCATTCTTTGTTCTCCGAGCTAAGGTGGGCGTACAAGAGTGTGATCATACCCTTAGGGACGGATCCTTCTCGGCACAGCTTCTCATAGAATGTCATCCCTGTTTGCGCAGCTCCCTTTATATGGGGCTTTTTGGCGAAGTCCCGAATCTGAAGGTAGCGAAAGAAGTCTGATGGTGTTAAGTGGGAGTCCCGTCTAAGGTCGTCAAACAGGATTATCTGTCCATTGCGGTAAAGTTGCTGAATCCGCCTTAACCCTAGTCCCTCCAGATTCCTAAAATCTCTAGGAGCCATTCCCGGTGGAAATTCCCTCATCCGGAGAATCAGGGTCAAGGGGGAGGGCAAGAGGACAGTCCGTATCTGCAATTAGTCTTGTCCCAAATGCGGAGCAAGTTCTAGATGGACGGGCAGAATGCCCGTGTCGGGGGCCTGTATTCCTTCTGGACCCACATAGTAAAGTGGGGGACGTCGCTCCCCATCATCCTGGATTCAATCTCCACCCATCGCCTCTCCCCTGTCGACGAGTGCCACATCGCAACCTGAGTCAACTGGGCTGCCAGGTAGTAGAAGTAGACGTTTGGTAGGCCCAGTCCCCCTCTATCCCTACGTCTGTAGAGGACTTGGCAGGATATCCTATGTCTCCTATTCTGCCATATAAATGCGCTGATTGATCTTTGTAACGGTATCATTTGGGTTTTTGTAACTCGGATCGGCAAGGCTTGGAATAGGAATAGGATGCGCGGGAGGACGTTCATTTTAACCGAGTTAATCCGTCCGATCCAGGAGATGGGCTTGTCCGTCCACTTCTCCAGGTCTCCGGTCAGAGTGCGAATCACGGGGTCATAATTAGCTGAGTATAGGCGTAGAGGGTCGGCCGTAAGTTGTATACCCAAGTATTTCAGGGCGTCTCTTTCTATTTTAAGGCCGTAGGTCTCTTGAATGCGGTGAACGGTGGCATCTGACAAATGGATCAGCATTGCGCTGGTCTTGCTCATGTTGGCCTTATAGCCCGACATCGCGCCATACTCTCTTATGACTCCTTGTAGAGCGGCCATGGAGTCCAGGGGGTTAGTAACGGTAAGGAGGATATCATCGGCGTATGCCGATACGGTGAACTCACTATCCCCCACCCGTGCTCCCTGTATGTTTGGGTGATGCCTTATGGCTTGGAGCAAAGGTTCCAGAGCCAGTACAAATAAGAGGGGGGAGAGTGGGCAACCCTGTCTTGTACCGTTAAACAGCCGAAACTGCGTCATAGGGGATTGTCAGGGTACCTGCTGTCTCTACCTCTGTGGAGGTGAGACACTTGGACGTTCTTCCTCGCAAAAGGGTTGAATCACTCGTTCCTCGCGGTTCCCTCGGTCGTTTACACGCCGGCCGCGAGGGATCCACTTCCTTTTATGACGCGGCGTTCAGTAGCCGACGTCATGACGACAACCCAACCCGATCTGTCAATCAAGCCCCAAGCACGAATGAGGATTCGTCGGGGGCGTGATTACCTGTTTAGAATCAGGGTATAAAAGAGGGCTTTCTACGTTTGTTCATTGCCCTGTCGTGGTTCTAGCTTGTCTAGTCACTCAGTGCTCTTGTATTCTGCTAGTTTCTTTGGTTTTGACCCGGCTTGTCTGTTCTACCTCGTTTACCTCTATTACCCTTTGACTCGGCTTGTCTCTCGTTTACCTGCTCTCTCGTTCCCTCGACCTCGGCTTGTCTCTAGACCATTCTTTACTACTCTTACATTAGTCCGGCCATTCTAAGGTCCGGTATACGTACCCTGTACCTGTTTGTACTCTGCGTGTTGGATCCCTGTCCCGATCCTGACAGGGCTCCTGTGATCCGCACTTGTGCCTGAACGTTGTGGTACATGGCCTTCGTGGTTGTTATGAATTCATCCGGGAACACACAAATATCAATGAGTGATTAAACCAATGTAAGGATGCAGTGTGTTAAATAAATTCAGGTGAGGAGAGGTTTAGTGATTTGATTGGTATGTTAAGGAAACCAGCTGATGTGCACTATCTATAAGTAAGTTGTCGACCATGGCTAAGCGCTACGGAATCTGTTGGCGCTATATAAATTGCAATAATAATAAATAATAATAATAATAACCCCAGGTGTTTCAGTACCGTAAATAGAAATTGCCACCGCACCCTGTCAAAAGCCTTTTCTGCGTCGATAGCTACCACCAGCGTCGGTACTTTCGAGGTCACTTGTTGCCAGATCAAACCTATATTCCTCCGAGTGTTCTCAAACAGCTGTCTATCCTGAATAAAGCCAACTTGGTCGGCATGTACCAGAGAGGTCAGTAACGGGTTTAGTCTATCTGCTTGTATTTTCGCCAAGATCTTAAGATCATGGTTGATCAGCGAGATAGGACGGTAGTTTTCAGGTGCGAGTGGGTCCTTATCGGGTTTGGGTATCAGTACCATTGTAGCGAGGGCCATTGTCGGATCCAGCCGACCCCCCTGCCGGAGGTCGGTAAAGAGCCTAGTCAGTGGAGGCACTAATTCTTCCCTAAATATTTTATAATAAGAGCCCTCAAAACCATCAGGTCCCGGTGCCTTATTGCTTTTTAAGTTAGAAATGGCTTTACTTACCTCCTCCTCGGAGATATCCGCCGCAAGAGTACCCACGGCCTCCCCCTTAAGTTTGGTCATCCCAAGTTTATTAAGGTATTCAAGTATGATCTCTTCCTCACCTACATCACTTGTCTGCTGGTCCGGCGTATGGTTGTATAATTGTTTATAGAAGTTTTCAAACACCCGAGCGATCTCATCGGGCCTCGTTTTGGTCGATCCGTCTGGGTGTCTTATGGCTGTTATATGAGAGCGTTCCTGTCTGGGTCGCAGAGTCCTGGCAAGGAGCGAGTCCATTTTGTTGGATTTCTCGTAAAAAGACCGCCGCGACCATACCATGGAGCGCGCCGCATCGTCAAACAGCAAAGTCCGGATGTCCCTCCTGACAACCTCCAATCGTTCGAGTGTCACCGTATCTGGGGCCGTTTGGTGTTTCAGTTCAAGGGTCCTCAGTCGTTCCAGCAGAGTTTCCAATTGAAGATGTTTCAGTTTCTTTCGTCTAGTAGCCAGCTTTATGAGGGAGCCCCTGATGACAGCCTTGTGGGCTGCCCAGATCGTGCTCGCGGAGACGTCTGGGGTATCATTCGTGTCAAAATATTCATGGATTTCCCGACGGATCTGTTCCCTCAAAGCGGGATCCTGTAGCAAGGATGTGTTCAACCTCCAATTCTATGGAGAGGCCACGCAAAGGCTGCCCAAAGTAATGGTCACGTCGGCGTGGTCGGACCATGAGATGTTACCGATTCTCGAGTCGACTATCCTGGGCATCCCTGTTGCATTGGCGAAAAAGAGATCGATCCGTGAATACGTACCATGCGGCGCCGAATAGTACGTGTACTCCTTATCCCCCGGGTGGTGGGCGCGCCAGACATCCACCAGGCCTGAGTCCGTCAGAAACCGGTTGAGCAACCGATCTTGGCCCCCTCGGCCCTGGGACCTCGGGGTACCGTCCCTAGTGCTCCTGTCTGCCGGGTTCGGAGTGGCATTGAAGTCCCCGCCGACATAAACCATACCATGGGGCAATGTCGCAATTTTCTCCTGGAGATTCTGCCAGTAGGCGGGGTCTGGTTGATTAGGGGCATACACGTTGATGAGGTGGATCGTATGCGAGTGCAAGATGCCCGAGACTATAATGTACCGCCCCTCTGGGTCTGACTCTTGGGCCGTTCTCCTGAAGGGGCAGCTGGATTTGACCAGGATGGCCACTCCATTGCGTTTACGGAAAGATCTGGCTTCATAAGAACCCTTGAAGACATGGTCCTTCAGGCCAAACTTGGCCTGCTTAGGAAGGTGTGTTTCCTGTATAAATGCTATATCCGTATGTAGCCTCTTGAGTTCCTTAAACAATAGGCAATGCTTCCTGGGGGAGTTGAGACTCTTGACATTCAAAGTAGTGATTTTAAGTGTCATCTTGTTTCACGGTCCCCCCGCTTCTGAAGACCGGGACATACGGGTCTCCACTCCCCCCCGGGTCCCGCGACCCCACCAAGGCCCCCCCCCACATCCCCCGCCCCCCAGCTCCGCACCTCTTGAAGAGAGAAGAAAGAAAGAGAAAAAGGAAAGAGAAAAAGGGAAAGAAGAACCAGGGCATCCAAACCCAATTGGATGCAGAGAAGCACTGATCTCACCAGTAGCCAGTGTTTTGTGGGTAGCGTGTTCCCTCATCCCTCACCACGATCAACGCGATAAGGGAGCAAGGGTCCCTGTGCTCCCACTCGAGTCGCGCCCGCTAAGACCTATATGGACCTAAATGGGCATAAGTAGAGCCTCCACCGGTTATTGAACCATTTGAGACATGAAAAACTGCCACTGTGGTACCCTGATCAGTCATCTGTCTATGTTTCGTCTGTTGGGCCTGCGGGGCGGTATCCACTCTCCCCCCGTCTGGGGCCTGAGCTAGGTCAGGGCGGGTCAGACCGTATGGGCGGGCCTGGGTCCGGAGTCTGAATGCATCTCCCGAGGGGAGATCCACTACACTCCTCCATCCGTCCAAAGCCCCGCAGCGTCCACGACGGAGCAACATGTATAGGGGGCCCACTGCAAGTTATATCTAGAGTTGCAAATGTGAACCCCAATAAGAATGAGTATAAAACAGTGGTAAACATATGTGTCAAAATGTGTGTACAGAGCATATAGTGTAAGTACGATTAATAATGCAGCAAGGTACGCAGCCCATGTCTGAATGAAGCGCCACAAAATCAACCCGTGGGCCGCAATGCGGGGAAGTATAAGGTGAAAATATGAAACAGGAGAAGCGGGGGGGGGGGGGAAGGACCCCCCCCCCGCATGCCGACGGCGCAACCATTGGGCCCAGCAGCCGGAGGGAAAACCGGCCGTGTCGTAACCGATACAATGTGGCTATATTCAGGCCTGTACCCATAAAACTTTCAAGCCGTAAGTTGTAAGTCAGGGAGTCCAAATTACATCCCTCAATCCCTTTAATGAGGCGGAGCCTCAACCTAGATACAATGCTAGACAATGTGAAAAGCCATGTACAAAAATCAAAAACAACGGACAACTTGATGCCCTCATAAAAATACCAGCATACTAATCATATCTGTTCCCTTTAAGTCTTTACATATATTTTTTTTTTTTTTTTTTAACCAAAAATTAGTTTTACCCGTAACATAGGGGCGGAGGGGTACACTATATACAATTTTTTAAAGGACAGAAATGGCTTTAATTTGATGTAACATATATATACATAAATGCTTATTTATTATTAAAAAAAATACAGAAAAATGTAAAAAAAAAGAAAAAGTTTGAGTTTTTTTTACAGTTTTTGCAATAATAATGTGTGCACAATTAGTGCAGGTTAAGGAAAGTAATTAAAAATAAATTAATTTAGTTGTTCTGAATTACAGAATATATAATGTGTCTGGGATTTTAAGTTTTTTTTGGTAGTTCACAAAGCACAAGGAGTAAAATAAACTTTTAATGTGGAGCGATTTTAGAATTTGGTATGTTTGTCTTGTAAGCTTAATAGCCATAAAAGAAAACAAAATTGCCACACAAAAGTATATATTAATATATAGTAGACACCACAGGCTTTTTACCTAAGATTGTTTTGACACGTTCTACGTAGCCATTTCACCACCAACCTCTGCTAAATATTGGAGTAAAATTGTGATTTTTGGGGGTTTTGGCACACAAACTTATAACAAAGAAATTCTCATGTGTATTTTGTATTGTTGGTGAGTGCTATTCCTGTACAAAGTTTTATTTTGTGTTCAGTTACATCTGCTGAGTAAAATGACACCCCCATTGTATGTCTTTGGCACTATTTTGTGAAGCTACAGTGCCATATAGGAGACCTGTACTTTTCAGTATTCACAGTCAAATTTTGAGAGACGGATTTAATGAGCCTATGCTTCCATTTGGGGTTTTATAGTAGTTTGACTGTTAAGAAAAAAAACACAATGGCCTACCATTTGTAAAAGTAGACACTCCAGTGTATCTCATAAGGTGCATATTGTGCCTTAAAATGCCCCCATTTTTTCACCAATATATGCCAAAATTTGTGGTAAAAAATAAGTTTGTGCATTTTTTACATACGGATTGCTTTTTTGCTGGGCATTTTGTATATTTCATATGTGCCACTAAGTTCAAATCCCCCAAATTATGCTCAGCTAAGTCTTCTGAGTAAAAAGACATCCCCAATGAATGTCTTTGGCACTATTTCGTGAAACTACAGTGCCATATAGGAGACCAAGCCATATCAGTTTTTACCGAACTTTGAATTTTGACGCTGGGCCTATGTGCAATTTCCAAGCATCTTCGCAGGTTTCAAACTACCTCACAAAGGCCTATCATTTCTTACAGTAGACACCCCAGGGTATTTCAAAAGGCATATTTTGAACCATTTTTCCGCTAGCTTTAACCAAGTGTAGTGGTAATAAGCGTTTTTTCTGCCTTTTTGACACACAAAGTGAGTTTGCACAGTATATTTTGCAAACCTTATGTGTACTACCACTGTATAATACTTCATATGTTGCTCAGCTATGTCTACTGAGTACAAAAATACCCCCATATGTACCTTTGCCAGGTATATGTAGACATCGGAGGGGCACATTTGGGACACAGCCATTCCATTTTTTTTCAAACTTTACATTTTTACGCTGTGCCCATGTCCCATTTTAGAGTATTTTACCAGGCTATATAATCCAAATACCCCATAAAGCCATACCATTTCTTAAAGAAGACATCCCAGGGTATTTTAAAAGGCATATTTTGAACCTTAGCGTGGGATCATTTTTCCGCTAGCTTGTACCAGGTGTAGTGGTAATAAGCGTTTTTTTCTGCCTTATTGACACACAAAGTAAGTTTGCACAGTATATTTTGCAAACCGTATGTGTGCTACTACTGTATAATACTTCATATGTTGCTCAGCTATGTGGTCTGAGTACAGCAATACCCCCGCATGTACCTTTGCCAGGTATATGTGGATGTTGAAGGGGCACATTTGAGACGCAGCCATTCAGTTTTTTTCTAACTTTGAAGTTTTACGCTGTGTCAATGTTCCAATTTGGAGTAGTTTAGATGGTTGGTTATTGAAACTTCCCCACAAACACATACTATTTATTAAAGAATACACCCTGGAGTAATTCAAAAGGCGTATTTTGAACCTTGGCATGAGATAATTTTTTTCTCTAGTTTGTTCCAGGTGTAGTGGTAATGAGCGTTTTTAAATGTATTTTTTAACTTTTTAAAACCTTTTTTTACTTTTTAAAACTATTTTTTAAACTTTTGTTTTGCTTATTAATTTTTTTAAAGTTTCCTAAACTTTCTTAAAACTTTTTTTTACAGATTTAACATTTTTCTAAGCTTTTTTTTTTACTGTTAACCCCTAACTAGCAGTAAGCAGCACTAACAGTAAATTCCCAATTTTCCCATAACTCCCACCCACCCCAGCTAGCAAAATATTTAATTATACAATATTTAAATTAGTTAATTAAATAAATTGAAACCCTGAGGGTTAAAAAATAAATAAAAGTTAATCGTCGGGGGTTAAAAAAATTAGATCACAGTATAATACTGTGATCTGTATTTTGATCACTGTAGGCAGTGATCGACTGGCAGGGAAGGGGTTAATTTTTATTTGGACTGGGTAAAAGGGGGGGGTATTTTTTACTTAAACGTTATTAAAACTTTTTTTAAACTTATTTTTTTTACTTTTTAAAGCTTATTTTAAAACTTTTTTAACGTTAACCCCTAGTTAGCCTAACACTAAATCCCCCAATTCCCCACTAACTTCCACCCTCCCCAGCTAGCTAAATGTATAATTTTAAAATATTTAAATTAATTAATAAAATAAAAAAGATTTGACCCTCAGGGGTTAAAAAAAAAAAAGTCAGATCATAGTTAAATGCAATCCCTGCCAATTGATCAATGTAGTCAGTTAAACTGGGTAAAGGGGGGGTGGGATTTTAATTCAACTTTATTTTTTTTAACAGGGGGCAGGATCAGCACTGATCCGTCTCCCTGCACTTCACAGTGAACCCGGAAGTGCAGGGAGGCGGAAGGTGAGTATACTGGGCACATGTGCTTGCTCTGACATGCTGTCAGAGCGGGCACATGTGCTGGGACAGCGCGAGTCGGTGCTCCTGGTCTGCCTCTAATACAGAGGCAGACCGGAGCACCATTAACCCCGCGATCGCTGCGATTGCGGCGATCTGCGGTTAATTTTAACGGGTGACGGACGAGGTCCGTCACTCGTCGTTAAGGCAATCCCCTGAGTGACGGACCTCGTCCGTCACTCGTCGTTAAGGGGTTAAATGATTCATTTGTATCTTTACAGTGTGAAACTCCATTGTCACATTACTGTATGGAATTTATTTTCTCCTTTGACCCTTAATAAAAAATAATGAAACAAGCAGGCTGTAACGAACCGTTTCACTCACAAGAGGATAAAAACCATTTAGGCGATAATCCCCTTTTCCATAAACCAGCAGCTACTGCAAGCACCAATCTCCCGAACTGCAAACTGCACGAATTCACCAACTCCCGAACTGGAAACACACGAACCCTGGAATCAGCCGAACAGGAAAAGCATACAATCCGCTTACACTCCTGGCAGTCAGCATACAATCCAATTCCCCCAAAAACGAGACGACACATCGGTTTGAGGGTCAAGCAGAATCTGAGGTGCTGGCACACCCAGCCTGGTTTTTATTGCAGTTGTTACAATTACAGGTCCGCCCACAGGGAGGTATAAAACAACCACTCACACATCAGTTACATCCCACATATTCCCTCCCCTTATCCTGAGAGGAAACTCAATTATACATACAGTTAAAACATAGTTTCTACCCAACTTTCATAACTCTAAAACCATACATCACATTCACATAAAAAATACATATCCACAATCAATCCATTCAGGGGAACAACATATAAAAAAATGGCATGAACCAGGGGTTCAAAAGTTAGTAAAGTATCTTTTAAAACCCCTGCCAGCATGGCTTTCCGGCTCAGACCGGTTTTACAGAGCACTCTCTCCTGGAGACAATGGAGAAGTAATGCAATTACCTACCAGGACAGAGACAGACTCCATTGAGCACATGGGGACACAAAGACAGTAAAACACTTTAAAATACATAAAGTCACCTTTTACACATAACACACAGACATTTCACATATCCCCAGATAGCTGGGATCTGAGCGCACAAAACTACCGAATAGCGCGCAGATCCTATTCACACAGTTCAATTGCCATGGAGCCGAAGTCTTTAACTACACGAATGGGCTCCATGGCATAACTATCTGGGTTAACACATTCACATAAAGTCGGGTCCATAGTCCAAAGGCAAGAGGCGGGCAAGCAGCCCCCTCCAAGGACACGTGGCGAGGTCGGTTTCGACACACAGGCGAAATTAAAATTTTTATCATGTGATACTTCTTTAAAACTTCTCTACACCAGACCTGTCTGTCTGAAAAATTATCAAGAGATATGTATTTTTATCACATAAATGGTTAACTCTATTACTCCAGTGTTTCTATGCAAAACATATTTTGAATAAGGAAATGATAAAAGGCAAGCAGCTCAAATGTAATTGAGTCTGGGATTAAGTTATATTGATTTTATGATGTAAGACAGGGAAGTAATTTTCTTAGTACTTAGGTTTAAGAGGATCAGATATTAAAGGATATTTATTGCAAACATATTGGATAAGCGCTGGCATGTTGCCAGCACTGGAGATGTTCTTCAGCGAGTATAGGGCAATAGGTTATACCGTTATAGGGTCAGCTCAAGTTGACTAAATCCAGTTTTCAACAGCTTGATTGTATTTTGTTTTTACTGGCAGTTAGGTTTTGGCAGTTGGTAAATCAAGCAGTGGCGGGGAAATTCTAGGCCCTGATTGGTTGAGATTAAATTAGGTGGTGCGCGCTAGCTAGTGCTATTTTATATATACCAATTTTGAATTGCGCAGGCTCACGCTCTGAGGGACTTATATAACAGGAGGGAGAAATTTGTTGATTCAGTTGCTTTTAGCTCATTTTCGTGCAAAAACAAAACAAAACAGTACAGCAGCATGAAATAACTCATTCAGCAACTGGAGGAAGAAGCTAAATGTTCCTTTGGTGAAGAGTGGCTGAGGAGTTGTCACCCCCTCTGTAGCAGCCTTTGAGGAGATGGAAGAGGAGGAGCTGGGGGCTGGCATTTGTTAGGAAGTCATAGAGTGCAGACTAAGCAGGGTGGAGGCAGGCCCGAGCAGCATGGGGGTCTAGCCAGAGCTGGAGGAGGTTCCAAGTGAACAGGAGGAGTCAGCCAGAGAAAGAGGGAAGTACAGGAATAAGAGGAGCATGCAGATGACCCAGGGTAACCCGACTGGTAACCTCCACTAATTCCCTTTCTTCAGCCAGTCGGGAACCAGTTAGAGAATAAAGAGACCCATTTCCCCCCCAGTAACTTGACGACACACAGTCCTGGAGGTACAACTCAGTTTTATTGGCCGCACACAGCTTTTAACCCCATGCATGGGGTCTACTGCACAATCCTACCGAGTCACATCCCAAGATCCTCCACCTCCCTGAGGTCATAGCATGGGAAGGGACTCCATTACCTTTGTCCCCAAAGCCCGCTACTAAATCCACAGGGTTCCCCACACCAACTACCAGGGATCTTCTTCCCAAGAGCCTCTGTGCCAGGGAGTCTAGGTGTGGGAAAAAAGGGACCGTACCTTTGTTTCCAAGGCACAGAAAAGCCCGCCAGTGGGTAAAGAGCAGGTCTTTGTCCCTTAGGCTCAGGAGAGCCCGCCAAACTTGCCAGTCAGGGCCGGACTGGGGATACAAAGCAGCCCTGGAAAAAAAAATCTATGCCTCGCAGCACGGCGTGGAAAAAAAAGTGAGTAAAAACACTATTTCTAAACACACACAGACACTGACATACACCATGACAGACACAGACACACACATATACCATGACAGATGACAGACACACACACACCCCATGACAGACACACACCATGACACACACACATACCATGACAGACACACACATACCATGACAGGCACACACACACATTTTCACAGACACACATACACACACCTTGACAGACACACACATACCATGACAGACACACACACACCTTGACAGGCACACACACACTATAACACAGACAGACCATGACACAAACACACACACCATGACACAGATAGACACACACACCATGATAGACACACATCCACACACCCACCATGACACAGACAGACACACACACACACACACCATGACAAAGACATACACACACACATCATGACAGACAGACACACACAATGACACACACACACCATGACCCACACACACAGACACCGTAACTCAGACATACACACACATACACTCACACTGACACATGATATAGCTACCTGTGGGTGACCTTCCAGGGAGTCGTGCAGGGCAGACAGGTGGGTCAGGTGTGCTGGCGGCCGCAGGGGGGAGCAGGCTCTTCTTGTGGCTGCAGGGGGGAGCTGACTGAGCTGGCGGCCGCAGGGGGGGAGCTGGCTCTTCTGGCGGCCGCAGCTGGAGCTGGCTGTTCTGGCTCTTCTCCCCAGCGTGCAGGTTAATGAGACCGGGGCTGAAATATGACATCATATTCCTGCCCCGTTCTTATTAAGGAGCACTCGAGGGTGAGGTAGCAGAGCCAGAACAGCCAGCTCCCACTGCGGCCACCAGAAGAGCCAGCTCTCCCCTGCGGCTGCCAGAAGAGCCAGCTGTCTGTCCGGCCCCAGGTGCCTACAGCCCACCAGGACATTTCCTGGTATCCCGGTGGGCCAATCCGGCCCTGTCACCAGTACCCCAAAAGTGCCTACACCAATCTCAGGGACCCTCGC
Source organism: Pelobates fuscus (assembly GCF_036172605.1). Classification (NCBI taxonomy): domain Eukaryota; kingdom Metazoa; phylum Chordata; class Amphibia; order Anura; family Pelobatidae; genus Pelobates; species Pelobates fuscus. Next base: position 88,786,258 of record NC_086323.1, read on the forward strand.
CTCGGTCCCTTAATCAGGAGGTAAATGAATTCCCTTCGGGGAAGCGCTCCTGAATGGGGAGTGGGAACAATAAATGAAAAGACAAGGGAAGCACATGTAAAAGACAAGGAGAACCCATGAACAGGCAGCGGTTCCACCACAGAGCATACAGCAGAACTAGTTTTATTCACCATCCCCTCTCCGAGTAGTTAAGAAAAGCAGGAAGTCTGTCAAGAAGGCTGCAGCTACATGGGCTTCTGAGTCTGGCAGAGCGGCAGTGCAGCAGCTGCATATGGAGAGCAGAGCAGAGCCAGGACCACACAGCAATGTGACACGAGTATTGAAGACAGGTGAGTGCTTCCCTTGGAATGCTAATTTAGAAAATTTAAGGGAAGTGGCCACTATCTTAAACAGCATTTTAAAAAAATGCTAAGCAGTGCCCTGCCCCTGCTTGAGTTAACCCTTCAGAGAAACAAAGGGTTGATCATAATGTAACAAGTGTGAATGAAGATTGTCTAAAAGAAGCTATGATTTGTGAAATTTCTCCGCTTGGTTTACATTTGAGTAATAGTATCAGAGAAAAAATTATTAAAGGTTATTATATTTATATTTTGTCACTGCTTCCAGCTTTTAGGGAATTCTTAGCTAAGCAAGGAACAGAAAAGGAAGATAATAGATTTAGGCCTATTCCGCACTCATTTAACAATTGGTTAGAGGCCTTTTGTATATATGTGTCAGTATAATATTGATCCAGCACGCAGAATAGTATCACACCCTAGAACTAAAGGTAACGTCTTACCGGACCTTAGAATGGCCTGACTTAATGTACCCGAGAATAGTCAGAAAACTACCCGAGGTCAGGGACACAGAACGAGACACAGTGATAAGAAAAACCCAAAAGTCAAGGGTACCAGAAATCAGGGAAGTCAAAACAAAGCCAAAGTCAAAAACCAGAAAAACACGATTAGGAACACACTCTCGGATAACCTGCTAGTGGAAACCACAACAGGGCACTGACCAAAAGGTAATTTGGGTTTAAATGACCCTCTTGAGGTTGTAATTGGTTGTCTCTGACCCCAAAACTTGCGTGCGCATCTATCTCTGTCGGTGTGGCCACTTAGTTTATGTGCTGCCTCGCCGACAGAAGAACATGGAGCCGTGACAGTACCCCCCACTTGAAGACCGCCCACCGGGTGGGCAGGACCAGGTTTGAGAGGAAATTTGGTGAGGAAAGAAAGGATTTTGCTACTAGCATGTATATCAGATGCAGGAACCCAAGAACGATTGGCAGGCCCATAACCCTTCCAATCAACCAGGTACTGCAAAGAACCACAAGTAAATCTGGAATCAATTATGGAGTAGACTTCATACTCCTCCCGTCCAGCAATAATCAAAGGAGGAGGAGGGACAAAAGGGACTGTATACCTATTGCAGATAAGAGGCTTAAGCAAAGATACATGAAATTAATTAGGTATACGCAAGGAGGCAGGAAGTGCAAGAGAATATAAAACAGGATTGATTCTCCGAACAATTCGAAAGGGACCAATAAATCTGGGTGTAAACTTCATGCTAGGAACCTTGAGTTTGATATTTTGCAAGGAGAGCCATACCCGATCAACCACCTGGTAAACAGGGTTAGCACCACGCCGCTTATCAGCATGAAATTTGAAACGAGCTTCAGCAGTTTCAAGAGCCGTGTGAGCCTTAGTCCAAGTCTCACTTATACATGGAAGAACTGTAGAATTACGACCGTTGTTGATAAAAAAAATGTCCAGATAAGTCACAGGTAGCATTATTCCTGGTAAAGTTGGCCCAAGGTAGCAAGTCAGACCAGTTTTCCTGAGTGCCATTAATAAAACATTGCAAATATAGTTCCAACGACTGGTTGGCCCTCTCAGTCGCACCATTAGTTTGAGGATGATACGAATATGAAAATGACCATTCTATACACAACTGTTTGTTAAATGCTCTCCAAAATCATGACACAAATTGGGAACCCCTGTCTGACACACTACTTTACAGTAGAGGCAATGATACACTCAGGTTGAACAATAGGGGAGGTATCTTGTTCTTGTTCTGATTCTATGTCAAATTGCCTAGATAGGGTGTCAGCCTTAAAGGAACACTATAGTCACCTAAATTATTTTAGCTAAATAAAGCAGTTTTAGTGTATAGATCATTCCCCTGCAATTTCACCGTTCAATTCACTGTCATTTAGGAGTTAAATCACTTTGTTTCTGTTTATGCAGCCCTAGCCACACCTCCCCTGCCTATGATTGACAGAGTCTGCAAGAAAAAAAAATGGTTTCACTTTCAAACAGATGTAATTTACCATAAATAATTGTATCTCAATCTCTAAATTGAACTTTAATCACATACAGGAGGCTCTTGCAGGGTCTAGCAAGCTATTAACAAAGCAGGAGATAAGAAAATCTTAATTAAACAGAACTTGCAATAAAGAAAGCCTAAATAGGGCTCTCTTTACAGGAAGTGTTTATGGAAGGCTGTGCAAGTCACATGCAGGGAGGTGTGACTAGGGTTCATAAACAAAGGGATTTAACTCCTAAATGGCAGAGGATTGAGCAGTGAGGCTGCAGGGGCATGTTCTATACACCAAAACTGCTTCATTAAGCTAAAGTTGTTCAGGTGACTATAGTGTCCCTTTAACAATTCTTAGGACCTGATCTGTACATGATGATAAAGTTAAAGCGTGGTAAGAACAATGACCATCTAGCTTGTCTAGAAGACAGCCTTTTAGCATCTACAATGTATGCCATGTTTTTGTGATCGTTATGATCAGGAAGGGATCCTTGGAACCTTCCAAAAGATGTTGCCATTCTTTCAGAGCTAGTATAATGGCCAACAATTCGCTGTTACCAATATCATAGTTACGCTCTGCTGGTGACACCTTTCTAGAAAAGAACCTACAAGGATGCAGAGGAGTATCCTTACTCTCCCTCTGAGAAATAACATACCCTACCCCTGTCTCAGAGGTGTCTACCTCTAGTATGAAAGGTTTGCTAGTGTAAGGATGTACCAATATGTCAGCAGAGGCACTGTGGCGAAACCAACCTCGCCATTGGGCATTGGAGAAGCCTGTTTGCCCGCCTCCTGCCTGCTGACTATGGCCCCTGGGAGATTTGACCCTTAAAATACAGTATTTGGGCATATTGTATTTTATTATGCTGCTGCTGGCCCTTTAAGAACCATCTGGGGACATACTGTGACTTTTGGGAACAATGTCCCTTTAAGACAATGGCCCTTGGAACATATTGCCTGCTAAAGAATATTTTAGCAGATTGGATTTTAAAAAGACTTGCTGCCCCTTTAAATTGTATTGGAGCAGTTCTGCAGCTTTAAATTGGCACTTCGGATGCAGCCGAAGTGCCGAAGTAGTCAAAGTGGCCGCCATTCGACAAAGGAACACGTGGCGGCGGCCATCTTTGTTCATTTGAAGTATGTTCAGGGCGCCGCCATCTTTTTTTTTATTTTAATTCTTTTTTTTTGTAGTGCATAGGTTAGTTAACAAGCTTACAGTGACATTTTTAAGTGAAAAGATACAATGAGGTTGAGATCAAGATCGTCATAAAATGTCAGCAGTACAGCACTTTTTTGTAAATAACATTGAAAAACATTGATGAAAACTATACAGTGCATAGGAGTGATAGTGAAACAAGTTATGTATAGCAATTACATTTCGTAGGCACGGATATTGATTGTCACCAGTAATGACAAGCTTAGTTAAAGTAAGTAATTATGCTGAGTATCATGCTTATAATATGAAACAGCCTGACCCCCCCTGATTAACTCTACAACAATGCTGAGTTAGATTTCATAGTAAGCCCATCTAAATAACTAGTGCTACTTGGCCGTCTTAAGTTTCAGAGTTCTGACTTATGGGCAAGTACAGAGGGTAAAGGGTGTGAGCTAAGCAGAAAATGGGAGAGCTGTGTGGTGCAGTAAGTCGCTTGCTCTTTGCACTAAGTGTGGCAAATGAAACATTCCTGGGGGTCACCCTCAACATTTGGTCGATAATCCCCTACCCCACAATAGCATATACATTACTGCCTCCCTGACTTGGAGCGTCCGTTTACGACAAGAGGACACATCTCAGTCCGGGGTGGTAAGTGCCTTAAAGCTGTTCCTGCCTCAGCCAATGCCCGGCGGGGGAATTTTAGAGTCTCGAGATAGATGCAGGAGTGGCAGGCTTGCGTTGTGCAAAAGCAGAGGGCGTCGTGTGCAAAGCCTGGTTCTCCGTCTGCGGACAGCAGTAAGTGTGCCGCGTTGGGGCTTCCGAGGGTGGGTCCCGTCGGATCCCCTGTTGAAGATACTCATCAGTTCCCGGCCTCTGTCAGAGTGACAAGCGGTGCGGTGACGTGAAGGTGGTGTGTCTCGTCTGCCCTGAAGTTGTGGGGGAGTTGGTAACTCTTGGAGCTGTGCTTGGAGCCCCCTGGGTTGTAGGCTCTTCCCGAGCGGATGGGCCTTGCTTGCTTTCGGTGTTGGCTGTCTTGTGCATGTTGCAGCCCTCTGTGGGGGTTGTTTGTGCTTGCAGATTAGGGCCCTCCATGCTCTTCGTCCGGGTGGATTGCATCTGTATATATTATGGGCTTGGGACACCCTCCCATTTTCAAGGGGCTGCCCGGGTCTCTTCCTGTCGCTTGTACGTTCACCTGTGGTTACCTCTTGTATTGGTGTAGTTTGCTTTGCTTTGTGAGACAGCTTTGCCCAAAATCTATTAAAGATCTCTTCGATCGAGTCCATCGCTTTGTAGTTAGGGCCCGCTGCTTCAGTGTGTATCTTTTTCAGTATAAAAAGTAGTATAGTGAGAGCAAGTATTTATACACCAGGTATAAAATAGATAAAATATATAAAACAGGCAATATTACCATCTGTCTTGGATGTCCTAAAAATATAAAATAAAGGACATAGTATAGCCTGTATAAAATGGTTAAAATTAAAATAAATTTAAAATTGTCCACTCACGTGGTGCTGAGCCTTAAATAGCGGCTCAGACTTCAAGCGCCTTATAATAATATCCTGGAGACCGCAGTGCTGATTAAGTTGATCTCTGTCAAAATCCCCTTGTATAGATTGGTAAAAGCCAAGTCAGGAAATGCAGGAACAAACTTTATTTAACAAAGCATATATTGGGGTCTCCCAAGTATTGCACTAACGCGTTTCGATTTTTATTATATGGAGGGGGGACAGAGATTCCCTGGATAAGTTTTTAGAGTTTTTAAATTCCAATGACTGGAATATTAAACTCACCTCCAACATTAGCAATCAAAACATCACCTTTTTAGATTTGGACATTTTTATACAACAGGATCAAATTAAAAGTAAAACTCATTTTAAGAAGGTAGATGTAAATAGTTTTATAGACCTGCAAAGCTGCCATTTTAAGCCTTGGCTCAATAATGTACCAAGAGGCCAGTTCCTCCGTTTAAGGAGGAACTGTACAGATCTTAACGACTATCAAGACCAATCATGTAACCTTATGCAACAATTCATAGATAAAGGCTATGATCCTATTTTAATTAAAAATGCCAGAGATGAAATAGGCAGAAGAGATAGGGAGTCACTGTTAGAATATAAATATAAAGAAATAAAAAAGGAAGAACAGATCCCTCTTATCCTTCATTTTAGCACTAATAACAGACCCTTATGCAATGTTTTTAAAAAGAACTGGCATGTGCTAAAAGAGGATAAAGATCTTTTACCATATTTAGGAGATAAACCCCAATTCATTTTTAGAGGAGCAAGAAATTTTAGGCAAATTTTAACAAACAGTTTTTTAGATAAAGAAAAAAAGGAAACCAGTAATTTTTTAGGAGGACAAGTAGGTTTTTATTATTGCGGAGATTGCACTGGATGTAGATTAAAAAGAACTACAAGTAAAAATAAAAAAACTTTCTCTTCGAATAAAAATCCAGAAGAAGAATATAAAATACACTCATTAATCACCTGCAATACAACGAATTTAATATATCTCCTAACTTGCCCGTGCGGTTATCAATATGTGGGCAAGACAATAAGAAAATTAAAAGTCAGAATAGGAGAACATATTAATAATATTAAGAAAAAATTCATTAACCACAGTGTTTCCAAACATTTTTTAGAGTATCATAATGGAAATCCAGAAGGTCTTCAGTTTATAGGCATAGAAAAGATAAAAGTCCACTGAGAGGAAGATGTAAAGATAAAATTTTAAGTAGAGCAGAAATGAGGTGGATGTTTAACCTCAATACCCTCACTCCTGAAGGCCTTAATGTGGATTTTGAAACTACCTCTTTTTTATAATATGAATTTTTATAATATGTATTTTTATTATATGTATTTTTAAGGTCTTTTTATGGTCCATTTTAATCATTCATATATTTTCTTCTTTTTCCTGTTTTATCCCCCTCTTCTCGTATTGGGTTTTTATTCATACTGTATTTGGTTTTGTTATACTTTTAACCCATGAAATTGTTTTTAACATTTTCTGTTTTTTATATACATATTGAGATATATGATAAATCTTTTATTCTAATTTATAATTTTTATTGTATAAACGAGTCCAATATTAGATAAGTTTTTCTCATCAAATTTCCAAATAACGGCATAAAGAATAGATAAATACGTATAAAATGAATGCCCTTTACACTGTTTATTTATATTATGGACATGGTCTAAAAGACAATTAAGAAAAACTTTTTAACGTTGACCGGAACCGGAGCCTCTGCTGGAACGCAAAGGGAATATGACCGCTGACCCGGAAATACCCCGTGACACGCAACGTGACCGGAAGCCGGAAATCAAACGACGACGAGTAACAACCGGAAACCGGAAGTAGACCGGCGAAGAAATTACAATGCGCGCCTTTTTTAATGTTTGTAAATGTATTTAAACGCCAAATTTGGTTGATTATACAGCACTTTGATAAAGACCATAACGGTCGAAACGCGTTAGTGCAATACTTGGGAGACCCCAATATATGCTTTGTTAAATAAAGTTTGTTCCTGCATTTCCTGACTTGGCTTTTACCAATCTATACAAGGGGATTTTGACAGAGATCAACTTAATCAGCACTGCGGTCTCCAGGATATTATTATAAGGCGCTTGAAGTCTGAGCCGCTATTTAAGGCTCAGCACCACGTGAGTGGACAATTTTAAATTTATTTTAATTTTAACCATTTTATACAGGCTATACTATGTCCTTTATTTTATATTTTTAGGACATCGAAGACAGATGGTAATATTGCCTGTTTTATAAATTTTATCTATTTTATACCTGGTGTATAAATACTTGCTCTTACTATACTACTTTTTATATTGTTTTATACACTTTCTGTGTGACTTGGAGTGATTCACACTTGGTGATTTGAGCACTGTGTATCAATATTTTTCCCTTTTTACTGTGTTTTATTAGTACTGTATCTTTTTCAGGCCGCGTGTAGTGGGGTCAGGCATATCCAGCTTCTTAGGTGCCGCCTCTCATGTTCAGCTTGGTGATTTTCCGCAGCCACTGGTTTTGCTATGATTGTGGCCACCCTGATCGGCAGGGACCGGGATATCCATCACCGGTCCACAGGGGGTGGGGGGGCCATCTTCGGCCAGAGAACCGGGAGAGCGGCCGTCTCTCCTCGGCTCTCACCCTTGTAGGCCACAGGCGTTGACGTCTCAGCAGCGGGGAGCCTCGAATCAGGTATCCCCTATTGCAGTGTCGTCTCCCATTGTCTGCAGCTAGTACGAACAGGTGGTCGGGTGCTAGACCCAAAATCTTGGCCTCAGGCACCGGAGCTCTTATCAGGCACGTCTGGTTAGTTTGCCTGGTAAGCTCTGCCCCGGTGCCGCCAACTTTGTGTGGGTAGAGGAAGTCCCTGTGTGACACGTCATCTGCCCACACTAGATAGCGCTGTGAGATTCCCGCACATGCCCAGTGAAACACTTGGACATGCAAACGGGAATTTTATCTATTCATTTGTCAGAAAGACAAATGAATGAATGGAAATATCAGATGAACAAACAAACATTGAATATCAGTGTTCGTTTGTTCATTAAGTTTATTACAAGGAGGGAGCTACCGGCACGCAGTAGGTCCACCCCCCCTCATTATCATTATGGGCCCACCCACCGCTCAAGTGTGGGGGGGGACAGTAGGTCCCCCATTGTAATTTATGACCCCCACCCACCACACAGGGGTGGGGGCTGGGGGGAGGACAGTAGGTACCCCCTCATTATCTTTATGGCCCCCACCCGCCGCCCAGCAGTGGGGGCCAGGGGCGAGGACAGTAGGTCCACCCCCTCATTATCTTTATGGCCCCCACCCACCGCTCAAGGGTGGGGGCCGGGGGGGAGGACAGTAGGTCACCCCATTGTAAATTATGGCCCCCAAACACAGCGCAGGAGTGGGGGCCGTGGGGAGGACAGTAGGTGCCCCCTCATTATCTTTATGGCCCCCACCCACCTTTAAAGGGTCATGGCGGGGGGGGAGGAGAGTAAGTCCCCCTCATTGTACTTTATGGCCCCCACCCACTGCACAGGGTGGGGCCAGGGGGAGGACAGTAGGTGCCCCCCCTCATTATCTTTATGGCCCCGGCCAGTCGCACAGGGTGGGGCAATAGGTTTTTGGTTTTTTTTACAGTGAGCAGCCACAGGCTGCTCACTGCTTACTAGACATGACCCTACTCGCGGTATAGTGAGTAGGGGCTGAATTTACTAATACTAAGTAATCTTTACTTAGTATTAGTAAATGTGGCTGAAAGACCAATTTAGGTATTTCAGCCTTTTAGTAGATAACTCCCTGATACCGTGGGAATTAGGGAGTTATCTACTAAGTGGCTGCAAGATGCAGCCGCGGCAATGAATAGGATCGGAGTTTCATTCATTCAAATGAAATTCCGTTATGAACAAAGTCCCGAATGGAGAAACACGAATGGAGAAACTGTTAGAACGCCATTCGGCAGTTTTGCCGGCGTCCTGTCTAAGTGACAGGAAGCATCGCGGGAACAGGGAGGAAAGGTTAGGATTGTGGGAAAATTGCTGTGACCACCGGAAACAATGCACACTTTTCTCCTCCGCTGGTCACTGCTGGCCACCGCTGGTCACGGCGTAGGAAACCTCCATAAGAGAAATAGTCCATACTTTTTCTTACGTTTTAATGAAAACTAGAGCAGACAGGAAGAAATGAAGAACAGATCCTGAGAGAGGGAGAGAAGAGGAATCGATTGGGGAAAGGTAAGTTCGGCATTACAGTGCCGCTTTAACGTACCCGAGAATAGTCAGAAAACTAGCCAAAGTTAGGGACGCAGAAAAAAAAGCCAAGAATCAAAGGTACCAGAAATCAGGGAGGTCAAAACTAAGCCAAAGTCAAAAACTGGAAAAATACGATCAGGATCACACTCTTGGATAAACAGCTAGTGGAAACCATGACAGGGCTCTTTCCAAAAGTTAATTTGGGTTTAAATAAGCCTCTTGAGGCTGTAATTGGTTGACTTTGGCCTCTGACCCCAAAACGTGACATTGTACGCACGTTGGCGCCATCTTTGATATTGACAAAGGTTAATCTCCTATTAAAACCAGAACCGCAGAGGTCCGAGTTGCCGAAATTCGTTCGAATTGACATTCGTAACGAAACGAATTGACATTTGTAACGAAATGAATTGCACATGTCTAATTTATTGCAATGTATAAGTACTGAGTGAGAGGCTAAATGTTTCCTAATATTATTCTGGTGTTCCAAAAATCTCACTTTCGCCTTTCTTCCAGTTCTTCCCACATATTGCACACCCCATCCACATGTGAGTAGGTATACAATATGTGTGGAAGAGCATGTTGTTTAATTTTTGATATCTCTGAGGTCTGGGTACTGGTGAATTCTTTAGGGGCTACATATTTGTGGTTACAACTTTTACATTTGCCAAATGTATAAAAGCCTTGATTAGATTTTAGTTGTAGCTTTCTTTTTTTTTAATTCTTTCTTTTTACTGTGCCAGGAATAACAAAACATGCTTATGATGCCACAACAGTAATAACAAGCAAGGTAGTAGCATACAATGTGAGATAGTAGCATGGCAATCAGAGTAAGTTAGCATCACTTTTTTGATTAGTTATACAGTTTAGTCTAACGTGCCTAAGCAATTCACGATATATAGATGGTCGATAGATAGTATAGCTAAGGCACAGATATTCTTAAGGTTAGAAGTAAAGACAGGCATATATCAACATGAATTTTAAACAGGAAAGTTTCCCAGGGAGGCCCCCGGCTGGTTGCATGTATTAAAGAGTGTGCCAAGGGGTGATACTCGCGATTAGGGGAGGGATGCTAGAGATTTGTGTCACAAGAGGTCAAGGGTGCACAAGATATGTGTCACAGAAGGGCAGCAGTTCTCTTTGATGCAGTCCTGGCCCCTGTGTCAGCCTATGCCAGATAGGGGCATCGCAGTGTCCTGCGGCTTTAAGGGGGTCAGCCGATACCTGTGGGCACCTCATCGAGCTGCAATTCCGTTAGGGGGTTCAAGCATCTGGGCACCGGTGTGGTCGGGTAGGGCTGTTTAATCCCCAACATAGGAGTCTCCAGGAATGCAGAAGGTTTTCGGCAGTGTTCCAAGTTAGGTCTCTTCAACTTCTTTCTGTGTGGTTGCTTGTGCTTTGCTGAGGTGTGTGGTCTGTTCCGCCTTCCCCTCAGGACCTTCCCCGCAGCTCAAACCACGGCTCGGTGTTCAGTGTGTGAGGGGTGCTGGTCAGGTGAGTGGCTGCTCCAGCTTGTCTTGCAGCTCGGTCTGATGACGGGGAAGGCGCATGGCTTCCGCCATGTTGGGTGAGTCGGCTGGCTTGCTCTGCATCACCTCTCCCTCTTTCCAGGCGAGAGCAGCTCTCCCGGGTTGGACCGTGATTACCCCCAACGGTCCCAGGGGGGGGGGTGTAATGGGGCACATGCTTCACAGGAGCAGCAGCTAAGTAGCCCCAGAGCGGGAGATCGGCTGCCTCTCCCGCCCAGTGTGCACCAGGCCGCATCTTGTCTCAAGCTGGCCGTTCAGCTCCTATCGGGTCTCCGGTCCCTGCCACCGGTTACGGCGAGGTCTAGCATCTGGGTGGGCTTCAGTTGTTGCTTAGATCAGACTGTGTTGGGTCTTTTTAATGCAGTTAATGCCAGGGTTGTGGAGGAGCAAAGAGAAATGTGTCTGTCCTCCATGACGGTTAGGCCCCCCCTCCCCCCCCCCGTTGTAGATTTCTAAGTACAAAAAGTGCTTGATGCTAATATTTCTTTAAGTCTTGGTCCTTTTTTAAATATAACTTTAGGGATTTGCAGAAGTTTTGAGAAATTTGTCTTCTAAAGGTAGAGCCCAGTGTTTCTTAACAATTTGTTGGATGTCATAGGCTCTTGAGTTAAATTGGGTATTAAAAGCAAAATCATTAGTTGAATTTCTCTTAAAACCTTCTTTCTTTTTGTCTATAAATAAATCATTTTGTGCCACTTCCGCATTTCTTCCAGTTCTTCCCATATATTGCACACCACATCCACATTTGAGTAGGTATACAGTATATGTGGAAGAGCATGAGACATTTTGTTTAATTTTCAATGTCTCCGAGGTCTGGGTACTGGTGAATTTTTTAGTGGCTACATATTTGTGGTTACAGCTTTTACATTTGCCACATGTATAAAAGCCTTGATTAGTTTTAGTTGTCGCTTTCTTACTACGAAAAGTGCTAGGTGCTAATATTTCTTTAAGGCTTGTTCCTTTTTTTTTTTTTATAAATAACTTTAGGGATTTGTGGAAGTTGTTTATTAAGAAATTCATCTTCTAAAAGTAGAGCCCAGTGCTTCTTAATAATTTGTTGGATATCAAAAGCCCTTGGGTTAAATTGGATATTAAAAGCAAAATCACAACTTGAATTTCTCTTAAAACCTTTTTTCTTTTTGTCTATAAATAAATCATTTTGTGCCATGTAACCCATTTAATTTATTTATGTATCTAAAAACATTTATGAATAACCCTTTTCTATAAATAATTTTTTTAAGAGCTCCTGCTTGTTTAAAAAAATTAATCTCTATCACTATAATTTCTGCAGAAACGGATGAACTGGCTTTTAGGTATTTGAGCCAGTTTGAATGGTGTCCGCTCCTAGTATCAATGTAGCTGTTGGTATCGATAGTTTAAAAAAAAAAATGTGTCTTGATTGTTGTTTTCTACAAAAGGGGTAAGATCAAGAAAATCAATATCTACTGTACCAATCTTAAGTGTAAAAACATATTCTAATATATCAACAGGACCACGCCAGATTATTAAAATATCATCTATTTAATGCCACCATAGCACCAAGCTCGCACCAAAAGGATTATTGTTACACATTTTGGATTGTTTCCAATAATCCATGAAGATATTAGCATAGCTTGGTGCGAATTTGGTGCCCATGGCTGTTCTCTTGATTTGTATGAAAAATTCTTCATTAAAATAAAAAAATTATGTGTCAGGATAAAAGGCATGGATTCAAGCAGGAATAGAGGGAAATTGGGTTTGATATTAGTGTAGCGGAATGCAGTATTATAATCCACGATCTCCGCTGGTATTACAGGTAAATCCACAGTCAGCGCTGAAAAGTAAGGCAATATCCCAATCCTCCCAATAACCGGACGAAACACAGTCTGGGAGTCAACTGAGGTCTTTATTCACAGTTTCCAGTATTTATGCAAGTCCCCATGCAAGGGGTTCCCTTACTGACAAAGCAGGGGTAATACAGTAAGGGACTACATGGGGGACTTAACATTTGAAGCATTTCTCCCATCAGGCACCGCTGCACGAGAGGGATACTCCCACTGAAATATACTGTTAAGTGGATTATCCCTCCGTGCAGCAGAACCGACATTTCACCTTAAAATCTGTAACTCCAACAATATTCATAATATTTGCACGAACAAACGTTCGGTAGATAGCTGGAGTCTGAGTGCACATTTTGTGTGAATACCGCTTAGATCCAAGCTAAACTAACCGAACGCCGCACGAAATACATTCACTTAGTAAATTTGTTTCAAAGTACCGAACACCGATGGGGACCCACAATAGGAGAAGACCGGAGCTCCTGAACGGCCTGGAAGTACAGCGGTGTTCGTGTCGTCGAGTAGCCGTTTTTAGTTCCACGCGCTCGACGACCAAACACCGCTGGGGGAGACAAAGGATCCAAATGGCCGACCGCCGCGTGGTCGGTAGTAGAACGACAGCCACCTAAGAACACACTTAATTACCGATTGCAACAATGTTGCAATCGGGTAATTGGTGCCACATGCCTCTAAGTGTGTGGGCTTGGGTTCGGTACCTAATTCGTTTCACGAACAGCCGGTAAAGTTGCTGTTCGTGAAACGACCATGTAAATGCCAGCGGCTTTCGGCTGCTAGCATACGAATACCATAGGAATACATGCAACCATACATTTCAAGGCAGAATACAAAGTACATTCAAATACAATATGTCAGCAGTGTGTAGGACAACCTTTAGAGATCCAGTCCCATAGTCTGAAGTGGCTAGGTTTGCCACAATTAGCATCATTTTTAAGGTTATGTATCTAAAAATGACAAGGCTACTAATTTCCACACAACCAGAAATAGATTTAAAAGGAAATATAGATATAAAGATAGTGGAAAAAAAATTCAAACATCTTTTTATAATAGAGTACGTAAAATAAAAAATCACTCTAAACAACTAAAACATCATGGTTTTAATAATCATCAAGCTAAGACATCAACAATTTCTAAGACTAAAGATCCATCGAGAGAGTCTAATGAAGACTTTTCTCAGACTTCTAGAGATAGAGCTCTGCCTCCATGTCACCCTCCCATGGCTAATATTCCATCCTCTCAAATTGCCCCTACTAAAACTAATCAAGATTTTTTAGGGAAGGGGCGAGACCGAAAAAGGGGAGACATAACCACATTTTTTCAGGGATCTAAACAACAGATTTGACCCTTTGAGATAAAATGATATTGAGAGATTTTGAGAAACTTGGCAAAAACGTGAGCAAAAAATAAAAATCGCATAACCTAACCCAGGAAGAAAGTAAAACTTTAGGGGACCTTAAAAATAGGAATGACATTATGATTAAAATGCTGATAAGGGCAGAGGTATAGATCATCATGGCTACAGTAGACTATCTAACAAAAGGGCATAGAATATTAGAAGATCCACAAACCTATACATAACTAAACAAGAATCCGAACCTTAAATTCAATATAGAATTTAAACAGCTACTCAATGAAGCCAATAAGGATGGTATCCTTGATGAGACAGTTTTTTTATTTCTTTATTCTGAGTTCCCCAGAATACCCACATTTTATTTTCTACCCAAGATCCATAAGTTGAAAGAAAAGGCCAATAATCAGTGGCATATATTGGATCACTTCCAAATTGTCGGAATTCATCTTTTTCTATTTACAGAAATATGCCCAAAAGGCATTATCATATCTACAGGATACAAAGCACTTAATTTAAGAATTAGATTCTATTGAGTGGAAAGACAAGTTTCTATGGGCTACTCTGGATGTTACATCCCTATACACTATCATTGACCACAATATAGTACAGAATACAAGCCACATAGGCTAACCTTGAAAATGATGCTGATATCGAACCCAATTTTACTCTATTCCTGCTTGAATCCATTCGTTTTATCCTGGCACATAATTTTTTTAATTGTAATGATTTTTTTTTTTACAAATCAAGGGAACAGCCATGGGCACCAAGTTCGCACCAAGCTTTGCTAATATCTTCATGGATTATTGGGAACAATCCAAAATTTGGAACAATAAATAATTTATTATAATAATTTGGCGTGGCTCTGTTGATATTTTAAAATATCTTTTTTAAATTTGTTAATACCAATGACCTAGCATTAGTTTTACACCTAAGATTGGTACAGTAGATATTGATTTTCTTGATTTTACCCTTTTTGTAGAAAACAACACAATCAAGTCAAAAACCTTTTTTAAAACTATCGATACCAACAGCTACATTGATACTAGACGCAGACACCACCCAAACTGGCTGAAAGGAATACCTAAAAGCCAATTCATCCGTATCCGCAGGAATTGTAGTGATAGAAATACATTTTTTTAAACAAGCAGGAGCTCTTAAAAAATGATTTCTAGAAAAGGGTTATTCAGAAATCTTTTTAGATACATAAATAAAGTGGGTAACATGTCACAAAATGATTTATTTATAGACAAAAAGAAAAAAGGTTTTAAGAGAAATTCAAGTTGTGATTTTGCTTTTAATATCCAATTTAACCCAAGGGCTTTTGATATCCAACAAATTATTAAGAAGCACTGGGCTCTACTTTTAGAAGATGAATTTCTTAATAAACAACTTCCACAAATCCCTAAAGTTATTTATAAAAAAAAAAAAAGGAACAAGCCTTAAAGAAATATTAGCACCTAGCACTTTTCGTAGTAAGAAAGCGACAACTAAAACTAATCAAGGCTTTTATACATGTGGCAAATGTAAAAGCTGTAACCACAAATATGTAGCCACTAAAAAATTCACCAGTACCCAGACCTCGGAGACATTGAAAATTAAACAAAATGTCTCATGCTCTTCCACATATACTGTATACCTACTCAAATGTGGATGTGGTGTGCAATATATGGGAAGAACTGGAAGAAATGCGGAAGTGAGATATTTGGAACACCAGAATAATATTAGGAAACATTTAGCCTCTCACTCAGTACCTATACATTGCAATAAATGTTCACATTTTAATATGAATAGTTAAAATTTTACTATCATTGAACAAGTGTCTTTGGATCATAGAGGTGGAGACCTCATGATCCAATTGAGAAAGAAAGAAGGGTTCGGGATTCATAAGCTGAAGACATTGCATCCAAGGGGTTTAAATGTTGTTTTCAGTTTGGTCTTTTTTCTATCATTTTTAACCCCTTAAGACCGCAGCCAAATGTACAAGTTGTGATCCAAAAAAAACGTAAACAAAACCTGGCATTTGCGCTATATGTCTGTCCAACCGTAATTCACCTCTTTCATATTAAATGCACCCACACTTATTATATATCATTTTATTCAGGGGAAACAGGGCTTTCATTTAACATCAAATATTTAGGTATGGAACATAACTTAATATGAATACAATATAAAAAAATGAGAGAAAATAAGATTTTTTAAAATTTTCTTAGTTCTATGTGACATTCTAACTGTGAATGTCATAATACTGTTTGCTTTTACTGCAATAAAATACACATATTTGTATTCAGCGATGTCTCACGTGTAAAACAGTACCCCCTATGTACAGGTTTTATGGTGTTTTGGGAAGTTACAGGGTCAAATAAAGCATGTTACACTTTTCAGTTTTTTCACATTGAAATTTGCCAGTTTGGTTACGTTGCCTTTGAGACTGTATGGTAGCCCAGGAATGAGAATTACCCCCATGATGGCATACCATTTGCAAAAGTAGACAACCCAAGGTATTGCAAATGGGGTATGTCCAGTCTTTTTTAGTAGCCACTTGGTCACAAACACTAGCCAAAGTTAACGTTAATATTTGTTTGTGTGTGAAAAATGCAAAAAACGAATTTGAAAGCCAATTTTGGCCAGTGTTTGTGACTAAGTGGCTACTAAAAAAGACTGAACATACCCCATTTCCAATACCTTGGGTTGTCTACTTTTGCAAATGGTATGCCATTATGGAGGTAATTCTTATTTCTGGGCTACTAAACGGTCTCAAAGCCAACGTAACCAATCTGGCGAATTTCATTGTGAAAAAACTGAAACGCAAGCCTTATGTTTGACTCTGTATCTTTTGAAAACACCCTAAAACCTGTACATGAGGGGTAATGTTATACTCAGGAGACTTTGCTGAACACAAATATTTGTGTTTCAAAACAGTAAAAAGTATTACAGCAAAAATATTGTCAGTGTAAGTGCCGTTTGTAAAAACGAGTAAAACAGTATCCCCCATGTACAGGTTTTATAGTGTCTTGGAAAGTTATAGGGTTAAATATAGTGCTAGCAAATTAAATTCCCTATACTTTCGGCCTGGGTTGTTAGGCAGGTCCCGCTAATTGTAATTAATTAGGATACCTAATTATGTAAAATTATTACATAAATATATATGTAAAATTATTATATATCCACGTGTGTGGATATATATATGTATATATATATGTATATAATTTTTTTACAATTATTTTTATTTATATATAGGTATACATATAGTGATGTATACGTATATACTTAGGTATATACATATATATATTATTTCGTTCTACGTGTATTTTGATATCAATATATATATATATTAATAGCAAAATACAGTTAGAACGAAATTACACACATATATATATTTTTAATTATTTTTTTTAAATTTTTAAATTTATTTTTTTTAACGTATTTATATATTTTTTATTATAAAATATATATATATAATTATAATTATGTATATATTTAATCAATATCCTTCTACGTGTATTTTGATATTAATATATATATATATAATTATATATATATATAAATATTAAAATACACTTAGTGTGTGTGTGTTTACATCACTGGCTGACACACAGGATCAGTGATCACAGTGACAGGCTGTCACTGTGATCACCTCCTGCAGATCACGGTAATTGGCCACAGGGGGAGTGCCTGGGTGGCCAGGCATGCCCCCCACCGTGATCTGCAGGGGAATCCTGCCTGGAGTTACTATGGGTCAGCCAATAGGCTGACACATAGTAACTCTGATCGCAGTGACAGGCTGTCACTGCGATCAGATCGCAGGGAGAGGCTGTCTCTGCATTCAGATCGCAGAGACAGCCTCTCCCTGTGATCATAGTCTGCAGATCGCGGTCACTGACCGCAGGGGGACTGCCTGGGGGGCCAGGCATGTCCCCCGACCGCGATCTGCAGATTAAAAATGCCGCGGCTCCATGTGTCAGCCGATTTTAAAATCGGCTGACACATGGTAAATACCGATCGCAGTGACAGCCTGTCACTGCGTTTGGAAGCTGCAGACCGCGGTCCCCAGGCACAAGGGGGCTGCCTGGGGGGCCAGGCATGCCCCCCGACCGCGATCTGCAGCGGCCATGTGCAGACGGCCACGTGGGGGGTAAGACCGCCCAGGACGTACTATGCCGTCCTGCGGCGTTTAGAGCCGCCCAAATAAGGATGGCATAGTACGGCCTGCGGTCTTAAGGGGTTAATTAAGTGTTTATATTTGTTTTATTATATCTTAATTTGATTTCTTCTGTACTATCCTCTTATTTTTCTTATATTCAAACAATTTCCATCACCCTTTGACATATTAACTTGGAAGTCATTTTAATGAATTTTTAATGTTCTAATAATTTGTTATATTTATTTTTATCTTTTTCATTATTTCTCATTGAGTGATATTTATTTTTGGACATATGGAAACTAAGTCTCAGGTAACAGGCGAAATTGCGATCCCTGTTGGAATGCAGGAATTCTGGTGGAACACACATCGTATACCAGATATGATGTATAGACTCGATCTTTCAATATACCAAGGATTCAGAAACGAGACTTGAGCCGCAAGCCAGAACTAAAGTACACACAGTTCATCACAGATGTTGCAATTCCGCGCGGATAAGGCTGAAGGGGAGCTTCCGAACCATTTAAAAACCCAGACACTGAGACTAGGACACTGCAAGGAAAGTAATTGTTACTAATGCGCCACTGAGGAAGTTCCTGCAAATAAAAGAAACGCGTAGGGTTTATCATAGTCTGTTTTTAGCTTCCCATTCACGTTTTTAATGTTTGCTGTTTTACTGCCTTTTTGTGAATAAAAGAGGAATCCTCCCCATCTTGGAAATTTCCAGCTGGGAGCTTTGTTCCTTTTTTTGCCACAAAGATTACCTTTGATGTACTTGAATACTGCCTTCATCTCGTAAGTGCAACTTTTAATAAAGGTTTTTAATGGGATTGGATACTTTGCACTAATATTTTTTCTTTCCTTCCGTATGTACTGGAACTGTCACACAGATTTTCTACAGATAAAGTGATATGCCTTCAATCAATTGGCATTTGTGTGTGCATTTCTTAGATTTCCACTTTACTCCAATATCTTGTGCAATACTACTCTATGTTCCTTTTGCTATATTTTGTATTGTAGATAAGCCTTTTTGGCACTGGTTATATTTTCTTTTGAAGACTTGTAGGAGTCTTTATCTGCATACAGTGAATAGGGAAAATGTATTATTTTACTATATCACCCCCACTGAGTGTTTTTTCCATGATTAAGAGGTGTTACTCTGTTTTTTTTTGTATACTACATCTCTATATTGCACCACACCATGTTCCCTACACACACTACATAACCTACACACATACACACTACATCCCTTTCCCACACCTCACTATATTCAATGCACACACTATATAACCTACAGAAGTCATTTGTGGGAAAAAGTCCATTTTGATTTTTGGCCAAGGGTATCCTGTATTTTCACTTTCGGTTTCGGCCCAGAATTTTCATTTCAGTGCATCCCTACTTATTGGTTAAAGTTGATATTGAGTGTATGACTAATAATATTTGGTTGAGGGCAACACATATTCAAGGTAAGTTGAATTGCATTGCTGACGCTCTTTCTTGTTCGCAGTTGACCTTATTCAGAAGCATGGCTCCAGAAGCGGAGGAGGATCCAGTGGCTGTTCTGTGCCGAGTTAGGGATCTGTTATCACCCAAGTATACAAGCTTTTATAGAATCCGGTTGCCAAGGCAACATGGGCTTCTTATTTGAAATCTTGGAAATATTGGTGTGCTTTATTAGCTAAAAAAAAGGCAAACTCCCTTAAAGCATGCTTAGATCTGTCAGTTTCATTTTTTATTAAAATGTTTAAAGCTAATACACCTTAATCATCACTACAAAGAATTGCATGTGGGATTGTGCTCTTTTTAAAGTTGCTGGTTGGGCGTACAAATAGTTTTATTTTATTCAGCAGCTAATAAAAGGTTACTAAGGTTACTAAGGTTACTATTTGATTCAGTTTACTTAAAAAAATAATTATATGTTCTTCTCATTCATTTTGTATAGGCGCAGCCTAGAGGCCAGCGTGCAAGGTCTTAGATAAGATGATATAAAGAGGTTGGGAAGGTGGAAGTCTAATTGTTCCAAGCTTTATGTACGCCCAGATTTCATTTAATATAATAATATGTTTAATTGTTACATTTTCTTTTTCTCCCCCTGATGAGCCTTTGTTTGGCAAAACACGCTTCGGGGCTCCTGACAATTGATCCTGTCTGGTGCAAATATTGACATTTTTTGCTACTTTGCACTTATACGCTTTATTTATTCGCTACACCTAGGACCTTTCCACGGACCATCTGATTAGATCTATTAAAATAGATTAGTCTACCAGTTTAGCTCTATCAAATAGTCATAGATTGGTGCCCATGAAGGCACAGATTAGTGCAGTTGTTATTCTTATTACATGATTATATATTAATGCTGACCCTCTATCTAGTTACACCACAGAGTGTCTAGCCAGTTAACTCTATCTATTAGCTAGAGACAGATGCCCTCGAAGGCACAGACCAGGGAATCTATACTGTTACGTTTATATAGCTCGGTCTGTTTAGGTATTAGGAGCGGAGATTGTGTGTTATCCACTTTTATTTCCTTAGATGTGTCAGCAAACATTCACTATACACACATAGACTGAGACATTGCTGGAGATTTATATGCATCTCAGTTATTGGCTTTATCGAAGCATGGTATTTTACTGTTTTTTGGGTATTAACATTGATAGCTGTTCCTACTTACTGGCAATGAGAATACTTATGCTATTTTACTAGAAATCTCTATACTTTCCTGATATAGCACATTGTATTAGTTCTATATACCCTTTTATAGCACTTTTTTGCTAAAACATTGTGCTGACGATACTTTGCTTGAGGACAATAATATAATTTGCTACAACTTGTGTAAATATACAGGGATTGCAGAATTATTAGGCAAGTTGTATTTTTGAGGATTCATTTTATTATTGAACAACAACCATGTTCTCAATGAACCCAAAAAATTAATATCAAAGCTGAATATTTTTGGAAGTAGTTTTTAGTTTGTTTTTAGTTTTAGCTATTTTAGGGGGATATCTGTGTGTGCAGGTGACTATTACTGTGCATAATTATTAGGCAACTTAACAAAAAACAAATATATACCCATTTCAATTATTTATTTTTACCAGTGAAACCAATATAACATCTCAACATTCACAAATATACATTTCTGACATTCAAAAACAAAACAAAAACAAATCAGTGACCAATATAGCCACCTTTCTTTGCAAGGCCACTCAAAAGCCTGCCATCCATGGATTCTGTCAGTGTTTTGATCTGTTCACCATCAACATTGCGTGCAGAAGCAACCACAGCCTCCCAGACACTGTTCAGAGAGGTGTACTGTTTTCCCTCCTTGTAAATCTCACATTTGATGATGGACCACAGGTTCTCAATGGGGTTCAGATCAGGTGAACAAGGAGGCCATGTCATTAGATTTTCTTCTTTTATACCCTTTCTTGCCAGCCACGCTGTGGAGTACTTGGACACGTGTGATGGAGCATTGTCCTGCATGAAAATCATGTTTTTCTTGAAGGATGCAGACTTCTTCCTGTACCACTGCTTGAAGAAGGTGTCTTCCAGAAACTGGCAGTAGGACTGGGAGTTGAGCTTGACTCCATCCTCAACCCGAAAAGGCCTCACAAGCTCATCTTTGATGATACCAGCCCAAACCAGTACTCCACCTCCACCTTGCTGGCATCTGAGTCGGACTCGAGCTCTCTGCCCTATACCAATCCAGCCACGGGCCCATCCATCTGGCCCATCAAGACTCACTCTCATTTCATCAGTCCATAAAACCTTAGAAAAATCAGTCTTGAGATATTTCTTGGCCCAGTCTTGACGTTTCAGCTTGTGTGTCTTGTTCAGTGGTGGTCGTCTTTCAGCCTTTCTTACCTTGGCCATGTCTCTGAGTATTGCACACCTTGTGCTTTTGGGCACTCCAGTGATGTTGCAGCTCTGAAATATGGCCAAACTGGTGGCAAGTGGCATCTTGGCAGCTGCACGCTTGACTTTTCTCAGTTCATGGGCAGTTATTTTGCGCCTTGGTTTTTCCACACGCTTCTTGCGACCCTGTTGACTATTTTGAATGAAACGCTTGATTGTTCGATGATCACGCTTCAGAAGCTTTGCAATTTTAAGAGTGCTGCATCCCTCTGCAAGATATCTCACTATTTTTGACTTTTCTGAGCCTGTCAAGTCCTTCTTTTGACCCATTTTGCCAAAGGAAAGGAAGTTGCCTAATAATTATGCACACCTGATATAGGGTGTTGATGTCATTAGACAACACCCCTTCTCATTACAGAGATGCACATCACCTAATATGCTTAATTGGTAGTAGGCTTTCGAGCCTATACAGCTTGGAGTAAGACAACATGCATAAAGAGGATGATGTGGTCAAAATACTCATTTGCCTAATAATTCTGCACTCCCTGTATTATGATTTAGTAATCTAGCCAGTCAATTGTAACTGTGTTGCGTGCACTGAACAGCCACTACCTCGGGGGTGTATTCACGTAACCCTGACTGGGTTTCTGCCCAATATCTGTCTTTTTCTTAGTTGTTATAATTTAGTTGTTATAATTTTTTTTTATTTTTTTTACTCCCCTCCTTAGCGTACATATTCCTCACTTAGTATATTTAGATCTTGTCTAGCATACTGCCACAATTAACTACAATAATGGCGGCTGTGACAAGTGAATAAGCATTTGTGTGTGTGTTCTTTTAGTTTTACTAATAAAGGATTTTATTGAACCCTCTTTCTACGACAGTACTGGGACAGATTACTCCTCCTATCTCATTTATTAATTAACTACCCAAGGGTTATCCCCTTAGCTGATCCCTATTTATTTCATTTGGATCTACATTGGGCCAACACTCTATTAATTACATTTTCTTTATGCTAGTTTCCTCGCCAGTGGCTGTTTGGATAGTTGGAAATTCATTCATCTTTTGGGCACAAAGAAGAGCAACCGAGAGAACCAATGGCCCAAATTTGGCGCTGGATGAGGACAATGTTATGTTTTTTTTCTTTAAAGGAGTAAGGGGTTTGAGAATAAATTAGATGTTTGAAACTCTTGAGGGTTGTGCTAGTTGCTTCCCTGGTCCAAATGTATTATTTTGCACATTGGAGGAAATTACATCAGTAATATTAGATCTTTGCGGCTTATTTTTTTCCCTTAAAAATGTATTGAGTGAAGTTAATGCAAGATTCCTCAATACGTTTGTAATATTTTCAGAAATTGCGCCACGTTTAATTTGGACCAAGCAGTAGGGTTTGAAGGCTTTGGAAAGAGTTAGGCATAAAGTGAAAATAGCCATTCATAAATTCATGCCTTTTTCTATCTGAAATTGGGATTGACTTTTTTATTAATGGTTTATAAAAGGGGATAGAGAAGGCTGTAAGATTGTGGAAGGGGCCGCAAATGGCAGAGGTTTGCTGCCATTGCGGCTTGGGGTAAGGTCGCCTCAAACACAAGGTGGATTGAGGCTTAAGGTTTAAGTAATCTGGCTGGCTCAAGGGCGGATTGTTACATTTAAGGATTTGTTGAGATTGTTATTGTATTAATTTTAAAGTGGGTTGTAATGCCTCTAAATACCCTCAATAAAGCTTTGGCCTTTCCATCCAATTTTGAATGGTGTTGGTTTCTTATTTCTTATTTCTTAACTGGTATTTGGTTTGTTTCATTTATAAATATGATTATCTAAAAGACATAGATAAGTGCTGGCATGTTGTCGGCATTAGAGATGTCCTTCAGGGAGCATAGGGCAATAGGTAATAGTGTCAGCTCAAGTTCAATGGTAAGTTTTAGTTTCGGGGTTTAGCTGGCTAAATCCAGTTTTCAACAGTTGGATTGTATTTTGCTTTTACTGGCAGTTAGGTTTTGGCAGTTGGTAGATCGTGCAGTGGCGGAAACAATGTAGGCCCTGATTGGTTGAGATTAAATTAGGTGGCGCGTACAAGCTAGTGTTAGTTTATATATACCAATATTGGATTGCGCGGGCTCATGCTCTGAGGGACTTACAGAACAGGGGGGAGAAGTTTGGAGCTTCCCACCCACCCTTTTTATTTTATTTTAGTGTTGTAGCTGTGGATTGGGGGTTGGGTCGCCTCAAATACGTGGTGGATTGTTAAATTTAAGGATTTGTTGAGATTGTTATTGTACTAATTTTAAAGTGGGTTGTAATGCCTCTAATTACCCTCAATAAAGCTATGGCCTTTCCATCCGATTTTAAATGTGTGTTGGTTTCTTATTTCTTATATATTATCTGGTATTTGGTTTGTTTCATTTATAAATATGATCATCTTAAGGTCATGAGTTCTATCAGATAAACATTTGAAATATCTGGAACTGAAAACTTCCAGGGCTAAACTATAAACTGAAATAGGAAGAGGTGACCCTAATGTGAACTACTTAAAATGTGAAAGAGGTTCTAAAAAAAATCCAGCATTTGCAACCCTAATATATGGATTGGTAGAAAGTGCCAACATAGCTGTTATAATTTTTTTTATAAAGGTTGCTTTGACAGGAGATGTCTCAGGAAACACAAACAATGCCAAATGTTTTTATCTGTACCCCAACTGTCAAACTCACAAGAGACTAATACCGACATGTATACTAGCTGGATTAAACACAGGATACAGCTAGTAGTCTGAGAAGTAAATGAATCAAAATGTCCGTAAAAAAATTATGATCTTCCCATGTTGTTGACTTGGTTACTGCTCAAAACGATTGTGCGGGTCAGCAGCCATTTTAATAAATCCATTAGAGATTGTCTCCTGCATGAAAGAAGGGAAGCCACAAGTTGCAATAGTGGGAGCAGCAGTAAATTAAAGAAAAAATTAAATGAAGCTGAGCTAAAAGCACAAGTACATGGAGACTGCCTGCATTTTTACAGACTTTTTGAAAGGCATGTCAAAAGGCTGTGGCTAGTGGATGTAGAAGGTGGTGTGGAATTAAAAGGTGTGGAAGTTACCTGGGATTATTGAGTGTGTATAATTGGCTATGGATCTGGATGGATTGTTGGGTTTATTGGTTTAAATGTATGGCTGCGAGTAATGAGTTGGGATGGATGGCCGGTATTATGTGTGTGGGTGGGTGGCTGGGACTAACTACACCCTGCTAATGTTTATCTGCTCTCTGTCACTACTTAGCTGGGTCCTCTCTCTTCACCTTCTACTACAGCTCTGAGCTATAGAAGATTAAGTTGTGCTTGAATAATTAATGTGCAAAAAAGTCCTGTACAGTAAAGTCCTGTAAGTGAAACTCAACTTTTGCTAGTTACGTACTCTCAAAATTCGGTAACATTTTTCTAGTAGAAAGCACATTGTGGGTGGGCGGAGCTTGCTAGTCAACCTGAACAGATGCCATTTCTTTTGGCTTCTCAGTGAAATTCTCAATCTTGCCAATATCTGCAATTCTGCAGCTTAGCAAGTCATATATCCTGGTTCACAGGGATAAGCTGCATCGATAGTTGCCTTTCTCCCCACTAGTGATGTCGCGAACACAACATTTTCGGTTCGCGAACGGGAACTTCCGCAAACGTTCGCGAACCGGCAAACCGGGCGAACCGCCATTGACTTCAATGGGCAGGCGAATTTTAAAACCCACAGGGACTCTTTCTGGCCACAAAAGTGATGGAAAAGTTGTTTCAAGGGGACTAACACCTGGACTGTGGCATGCCGGAGGGGGATCCATGGAAAATTACATAGTTGATGCAGAGTCTGGTTTTAATCCATAAAGGGCATAAATCACCTAACATTCCTAAATTGTTTGGAATAACCTGCTTTATCGATCAGGTAGTGTAAGGGTTACGCCCGCTTCACATTGACAGACCAAACTCCCCGTTTAACTCTCCGCAAACATCCGCAAACAGTCCATTTGCACAACCGCAAACTCCCCATTTGCACATGTTTTAGTGCAAACTAGTCTAACTACTAATATAGTTGAAACATGCTACTTTTATTCATGCCAGACAACCATGTATATACAGAATAACATGGCTCCCTCTATATACAGAGTAACATGGCTTCCC
This sequence comes from Pelobates fuscus, assembly GCF_036172605.1. NCBI lineage: Eukaryota > Metazoa > Chordata > Amphibia > Anura > Pelobatidae > Pelobates > Pelobates fuscus. The sequence continues at coordinate 88,812,325 of NC_086323.1, forward strand.
TCTATATACCGTGTAAACATGGCTCCCTCTATATACAGAGTAACATGGCTCCCCTCTATAAAAAGTGTAAACATGGCTCCCTCTTTATACAGAATAACATGGCTCCCTCTATATACAGAGTAACATGGCTCCCTCTATATACAGAGTAACATGGCTTCCCTCTATATACCATGTAAACATGCAGGGCCGGCGCGTCCATAAGGCGGCACAGGCGGCCGCCTTAGGGCGCCAGAGGAGGGGGGCGCAAAAATCCGAATCCCCTGCCTCTGGCTGGAGACTCGGATTTTTTATCTCACCTCTCTCCCTGCAGCCAGCACACAGGAGCCTGGCAGTGAAGTCAGCCGTCCTCCTCTGATGATGTCAGAAGGGGGCGGGACTTCTACTGCTTCCAGACTCCCCAGCGGTCCTGACTCTATCTGCAGCAGCTCCAGCCTGTCCCAGCCGACCACCAGGGATAAGGTTCTCCCTCTTGGCCCAAGGTAAGCCCCTGGGAGGGAAAGGGGAATAACTTTTAGTATGTTTACTTTTATTTTATTTTTTTAAATCAAAACGTTTTTTTGTTTTTGTTTTTGCAGCCCCTCTCTACTGCCCCCACCATACTACCCCTGCCCCCACCATACTACCCCTGCCCCCACTATACTACCCCTGCCCCCACTATACTACCCCTGCCGCCACCATACTACCCCTGCCCCCACCATACTACCCCTGCCCCCACCATACTACCCCTGCCCCCACCATACACTATACTGCGCCCCCACCATACTGTCCCTGCCCCCACCATACTGCCCCTGCCCCCACCATACACCATACTGCCCCTGCCCCCACCATACTACCCCTGCCCCACCATACTACCCCTGCCCCCACTATACACTATACTGCCCCTGCCCCCACCATACTACCCCTGCCCCACCATACTACCCCTGCCCCCACTATACACTATACTGCCCCTGCCCCCACCATACTGCCCCTGCCCCCACCATACTGCCCCTGCCCCCACCATACTGCCCCTGCCCCACCATACTGCCCCTGCCCCCACTATGATCCCCCTGCCCCCACTATGATCCCCCTGCCCCCACTATGATCCCCCTGCCCCCACTATGATCCCCCTGCCCCCACTATGACCCCCCTGCCCCCACTATGATCCCCCTGCCCCCACTATGATCCCCCTGCCCCCACTATGATCCCCCTGCCCCCACTATACTCCCCCTGCCCCACTATACTCCCCCTGCCCCACCATAGTGCCCCTGCCCCCTCTACAGCACTTCTATTTCCCTCTATAGCCCCTGCCCCACCATACTGCCCCCTTTACAGCCCCTCTATAGCCCCTGCCCCACCATACTGCCCCTGCCCCCTCTACAGCCCCTCTATGCGTCTGCCCCACTATACTGCCCCTGCCCCCTCTATAGCCCCTGCCCCACCATACTGCCCCTGCCCCCTCTATAGCCCCTGCCCCACCATACTACCCCTGCCCCCTCTACAGCCCCTGCCCCACCATACTACCCCTGCCCCTTAACAGCCCCTCTATAGCCTCTGTCCCCACCATACTGCCCCAGCCCCCCCTCTACTGCCCCATGTGCCCCTCTCCAGCACTTCTACTTCCCTCTATAGCCCCTGCCCCCACCATTCTGCCCATGCCCCCTCTACGTCCCTCTATAGCGCCTGCCCCACCATACTGCCCATGCGCCCCCTATACAGCCCATGCCCCCCCTCTACAGCCCCTGTCCCCACTATACTGCCCATGTCCCCCTCTATTGCTTCTGTGACCCCCTCTTTATCCCCTGTGCCTCCTCTATTTCCCTCTACAGACCCTGCCCCCTGCCTCTGCCCCCCTTTCACACGCCTCTACTGCCTCTGTCTCCCCTACCCCCTATACAGCCCCTGTTCCCCCCGTCCCCCTCTCTACTTCCCATTTACCCCCACCATACTGTTCCTGTGACACTGCTTTATTGCCGCAGTGTCCCTCGTTACAGCCTGTGCCCACACCATTCTGCCCCTGTGTCCCCCTCTACTGCCCGTTTCCAACCACATTGCCCATTTGCTCCCACCACAGCCCCTATACTCCCTTCTACAGCCCCTAACTCCCTTACTTCACATCCCTTCCACTCCCTTGTACAGCCCTTATTCCCTTACTACAGTCCTTACCCCCACTACAGCCCCTCTCCCCCAATTGCTGCCCATATCCCCCACACTACAGCCCCTGTTCCCACTTGCAGCCATCAACCTACTTCAGTCCCTAACCCCCTACTACAGCCCCAATTCCCCACTACATTTACTAAGCCCCCAATTACAGCCCCTAACTCTTAACTACAGCCCCTGTCCCCCTACTACAGCCCCTAACTACTCAATTACAGCCCCTAACTCTCAACTACAGCCCCTGTCCCCCTGTCCCTGGGGGGGGGGGGGAGGGGGGGCGGCAAAATTCACCTTCGCCTGTGTAGCCAAAAATCTTTGCACCGGCCCTGTAAACATGGCTCCCTCTATATACAGTGTAAACATGGCTCCCCTCTATATACAGAGTAACATGGCTCCCTCTATATACAGTGTAAACATGGCTCCTCTATATATACAGAGTAACATGGCTCCCCTCTATACAGGGGCGTACCTGGAGCATTTGGCACCTGGGGAGGATCCTTTATTTGGCACCCCCCTCCCCAACTTTGAAATGTAAAAAACAACTGCAATTTTTTTAAAATGTATGTGTATGCAGTGTGTGTATATTGTGTACAGTGTGTGTATATTGTGTGTATAGTGTGTGTGTATAGTGTGTGTATAGTGTGTGCAGTGTGTGTATAGTTAGTGCAGTGTGTGTATAGTGTATGCAGTGTGTGCATAGTGTATGCAGTGTGTGTAGAGTGTGTATAGTGTATGCAGTGTGTGTAGAGTGTGTGCAGTGTGTGCAGTATGTGCAGTGTGTGTATAGTGTGTGCAGTATGTGCAGTGTGTGTATAGTGTGTGCAGTGTGTGTATAGAGTGTGCAGGGTGTGCATAGTGTATGCAGTGTGTGTATAGTGTGTATGCAGTGTGTGCAGTGTGTATAGTGTGTGCAGTGTGTGTATAGTGTGTGCAGTGTGTATAGTGTGTGCAGTGTGTATGCAGTGTGTGTAGTGTGAGTATATTGTGTGCAGTGTGTGTAGTGTGTGTGTATAGTGTGTGCATAGTGTGTACAGTGTGTGTATAGTGTGTACAGTGTGTGTATATATAGTGTGTGCAGTGTGTGTATAGTGTGTATGCAGTGTGTGTATAGTGTGTGCAGTGTGTATAGTGTGTATATAGTGTGTATGCAGTGTGTGTATAGTGTGTATGCAGTGTGTGTATAGGGTGTATGCAGTGTGTGTAGTGCGTATATTGTGTGCAGTGTGTATGCAGTGTGTGTATATTGTGTGCAGTGTGTATGCAGTGTGTGTAGTGGGTGTATAGTGTGTGTAGTGTGTGTATAGTGTGTGCAGTGTGTATATTGTGTATGCAGTGTGTGTATAGTGTGTGCAGTGTGTATAGTGTGTATATAGTGTGTGTGCAGTGTGTGTATAGTGTGTATGAAGTGTGTGTATAGGGTGTATGCAGTGTGTGTGTATAGTGTGTGCAGTGTGTGTATAGTTAGTGCAGTGTGTGTATAGTGTATGCAGTGTGTGCATAGTGTATGCAGTGTGTGTAGAGTGTGTATAGTGTATGCAGTGTGTGTAGAGTGTGTGCAATGTGTGCAGTGTGTGTATAGTGTGTGCGGTATGTTTATAGAGTGTGCAGTGTGTGCATGTTGTATGCAGTGTGTGTCTAGTGTGTGCGTATAGTGTGTATGCAGTGTGTGTAGTGCATGTAGTGTGTGCAGTGTGTGTATAGTGTGTGCAGTGTGTGTATTGTGTGTGCAGTGTGTATGTAGTGTGTGTATAGTGTGTGCAGTGTGTATGCAGTGTGTGTAGTGTGTGTGTATAGTGTGTGCATAGTGTGTACAGTGTGTGTATAGTGTGTACAGTGCAGGGGCGGGCTGGGCCGGGGGGCAGGGAGGCAATTGCCCCCCAGGCCGCCCGAAATTATTTTAGGACCGGCCGCGGCGGGCCGGCCCTTTAAATGCTGCAGCCGCCGAGCGCTCTGTAAAGAGCGCTCAGACGGCTGCAGCTGCTTTTGCCTCCCTCCCCTCCCCTGTAGGTGGCCGAGCTGCACTCCGGTCCGCGGTCCCGGCCGGAGTGATGGGAAGGTGCACACTGAGTGTGCACTTCCTGTCAGTCCGGCCGGGTACAGGAAACAGAAACTCCTGTTCCGCGCGGAACAGGAGTTTTTGTTTCCTGTACCCGGCCGGACTGACAGGAAGGTGCACACTGAGCACCTTCCTATCACTCCGGCCGGGACCGCGGACTGGAGTGCAGCTCGGCCACCTACAGGGGAAACCGGGCGAACCGCCATTGAAGAAGAAGGGGGGGAGGGGGTAATAAGAAGGGGGGGAGGGGGTAAGAAGAAGGGGGGGAGAGAGTAAGAAGAGGGGAAGGGGGGAGAGTAAAAAGAGGGGAAGGGGGGAGGGGGTAAGAAGAAGGGGGGGAGAGAGTAAGAAGAGGGGAAGGGGGGGAGAGGAAAAAGATGGGAGGGGGGAGAGTAAGAAGAGGGGAGGGGGGAGAGTAAGAAGAGGGGGGAGAGTAAGAAGAGGGGAGGGGGGAGAGTAAAAAGAGGGGAGGGGGGAGTAAGAAGAGGGGGGAGAGTAAGAAGAGGGGCGGGGGAGAGTAAGAAGAGGGGAGGGGGGAGAGTAAGAAGAGGGGAGGGGGGAGAGTAAGAAGAGGGGAGAGTAAGAAGAGGGGAGGGGGAGAGTAAGAAAAGGGGGGAGAGTAAGAAGAGGGGAGGGGGGAGAGTAAGAAGAGGGGAGGGGGAGAGTAAGAAGAGGTTAGGGGGAGAGTAGGAAGAGGGGAGGGGGGAGAGTAAGAAGAGGGGAGGGGGGAGAGTAAGAAGAGGGGAGGGGGGAGAGTAAGAAGAAGGGGGGAGTAAGAAGAGGGGAGGGGGGAGTAAGAAGAGGGGGGGAGAGTAAGAGTAGGGGGGGGAGAGTAAGAAAAGGGGGGGGAGTAAGAAGAGGGGGGGAGAGTAAGAAGAGGGGAGGGGGGAGAGTAAGAAGAGGGGAGGGGGAGAGTAAGAAGAGGGGAGGGGGGAGAGTAAGAAGAAGGGGGGAGTAAGAAGAGGGGAGGGGGAGAGTAAGAAGAGGGGAGGGGGGAGAGTAAGAAGAGGGGAGGGGGGAGAGTAAGAAGAGGGGAGGGGGGAGAGTAAGAAGAAGGGGGGAGTAAGAAGAGGGGAGTGGGGGAGAGTAAGAAGAAGGGGGGAGTAAGAAGAGGGGAGGGGGGAGAGTAAGAAGAGGGGAGGGGGGGAGAGTAAGAAGAGGGGAGAGTAAGAAGAGGGGAGGGGGGAGAGTAAGAAGAGGGGAGGGGGAAGAGTAAGAAGAAGGGGGGAGTAAGAAGAGGGGAGGGGGGAGTAAGAAGAGGGGGAGTAAGAACAAGAGTGGGGAGTAATTAGAAGAAGGGGGTAAGAAGAAGGGGGAAGAAGAAGAAGGGGGGAGTAATAAGAAGAAGGGGGTAAGAAGAACAAGGGGGGAGTAAGAAGAACACAGGGGGGAGGGGGGTAAGAAGAACACGGGGGGGTGAGAACACACAGAGGGAGGAGTGAGAAGAACACAGGGAGGGTGGAGGGGGGATGAGAAGAGCACAGGGAGGGTGGGTGAGTGTGAGAAGAGACCGCTAGGGGAGGGTGGGGGAGAGGAGAGACCACTAAGGGGCAGGGGAGAGCTCTAAGGGACAGAAGGGGCAGCTCTATAGGACAGGGGGCAAGACAGGGAGCTCTTTAACACTACGCACACACACACACACACACAATGCATCCCTATACATACACAGAAACACACAATGCACCCCTATACATACACAGAAACACACAATGCATCCCTATACATACACAGAAACTGAACATGCTTCCCTTACACACAGAGAAACACACAATGCATCCATTACACACACACACAATGCAACCCTTACACACAAAGACAATGCATCATTTGCACACATACACAGAAACATACAATGCAAACCCTTACACACACATGCAAACACACACACTGTTTTTCTTACATACACACAGAAACACAATGCATCTCTTACACTCAATGCACACACATACAGACACACACCTTGCATCCCTTATGCATACAAACACAGATTCACACAATGCATCCCTCACACACAACCAGAAACACATAATACATCCCTTATACACAAATACACACTGCTTCCACTACACACAAACACACTGCATCACCTGCACAAACTGGTATCCCTATATCCAATCAAGAGTTCTCCTATACTCGAGAACAAGGGCATGAGGCAGGCCCCAGGCTTGCGTCTTTGCTTGAGTTGTTTTGTGGGGAGTAGTGATGTACCGAACGGTTCGCTGGCGAATAGTTCCCAGCGAACATAGCGTGTTCGCCTTCGCCACGGCGTGCGAACACATGCGCGGTTCGATCCGCCCCCTATTCGTCATCATTGAGTAAACTTTGACCCTGTGCCTCACGGTCAGCAGACACATTCCAGCCAATCAGCAGCACACCCTCCCTAGCAGACCCTCCCACCTCCTGGACAGCAGCCATTTTAGATTCATTTGGAAGCTGCAGAATTTTTTATTTTTTTTTTATTCTTTATTTTTATAGTGCATGGAGGTATAACAAAGGAGCATGTGGTACCCCAACGGCATTCCTCATGCTTTTCAAGTAACAATTGTAACAATAGGGTATATGTTAATACCCTAGTCTGCGCGGAGCCCTCCATGAGTGAAGATGGATTCATTTTTTTTTTGCGCTCGGGTTTTTTATTTCATTTTTAAGTTCGACGGGTATGATGACTTTTTATTTGACCTTTTTTGGTCCCTCACACACAACCAGAAACACATAATACATCCCTTATACACAAATACACACTGCTTCCACTACACACAAACACACTGCATCACCTGCACAAACTGGTATCCCTATATCCAATCAAGAGTTCTCCTATACTCGAGAACAAGGGCATGAGGCAGGCCCCAGGCTTGCGTCTTTGCTTGAGTTGTTTTGTGGGGAGTAGTGATGTACCGAACGGTTCGCTGGCGAATAGTTCCCAGCGAACATAGCGTGTTCGCCTTCGCCACGGCGGGCGAACACATGCGCGGTTCGATCCGCCCCCTATTCGTCATCATTGAGTAAACTTTGACCCTGTGCCTCACGGTCAGCAGACACATTCCAGCCAATCAGCAGCACACCCTCCCTAGCAGACCCTCCCACCTCCTGGACAGCAGCCATTTTAGATTCATTTGGAAGCTGCAGAATTTTTTATTTTTTTTTTATTCTTTATTTTTATAGTGCATGGAGGTATAACAAAGGAGCATGTGGTACCCCAACGGCATTCCTCATGCTTTTCAAGTAACAATTGTAACAATAGGGTATATGTTAATACCCTAGTCTGCGCGGAGCCCTCCATGAGTGAAGATGGATTCATTTTTTTTTTGCGCTCGGGTTTTTTATTTCATTTTTAAGTTCGACGGGTATGATGACTTTTTATTTGACCTTTTTTGGGCTGAAAAATGAAGATTTTAGAAAAAAGAAGACGTTGAATAGTAAGTTGAATTTTGCTTTACAGTGTAGTCATTTTATTTCCCCTCACTATTTTTTAGGGTGAGGGGGGTAGGTAGGGGCTTTTTTATTTGGGTGTGTGACTAGGGGCTTGGGGACCCCTAGTCACCTTTGATAGGGGAGGAGGATTTTCATTTAGGGCCCCCACCCGCCGCTCTACACACACTATACACACTCTACAGACACTGCATACACTCTACACACACTGCACACACACTATGCACACACTGCACACTCTCTACACACACTGTACACACTATGCACACACTGCATACACTATGCACACACTACATATGCACTACACACACTGCATACACACTGCACACAATATACACACACTACACACACTGCATACACACTGCACACACTATACACACACTGCACACACTATACACACACTGCACACAATACATGCACTACACACACTGCATACACACTATACACACACACACTATACACACACTGCATACACTATGCACACACTGCACACACTATACACACACTGCACACACACAGCATACACTATGCACACACTGCACACACTATACACACACTGCACACACACTGCATACACTATGCACACACTGCACTAACTATACACACACTGCACACACTATACACACACTGCATACACCCTATACACACACTGCATACACACTATACACACACTGCATACACACTATACACACACTTCATACACTATGTACACACTGCACACACTATACACACACTGCACACACACTGCATACACTATGCACACTCTATACACACTGCATACACACTGCACACACTGCATACACTATACACACACTGCACTAATTATACACACACTGCACACACTATACACACACTGCATACACCCTATACACACACTGCATACACACTATATACACACTATACACACTGCACACACTATACACACACTGCATACACACTATACACACACTGTACACACTATACACACACTATACACACAATATACACACACACTGTACCAGGGGAGGGCTGGCAGCCTTAGGCCTGGGGGGCAAAACCAGTCAAGTGGCCCATTGCGCCACCAAATCAGTTCACCATCCATGCCCACCTTTTTCTGGTTTTATAACGGATATTGATGTTATGCTAATCAGTAGCTCTTTGCCATACCCGCTCCTTCACGGCTCTGACTTTCAATGTTGTCAGAGCACAGGTTGAGAATCTCTGAACCTGTGCTCTGACTCACTAACTGAGCGCCGGAACCACGAGGGAGAGGATATGATCTGACTGCACCTACTGCTGGTGCGCACCAGTGGACCACCAGCGAATCGTTTAAATTAAATATGCTGGTGTACCCAACTTGTGAGCTGTGTTGGCCGCCGGGCGCCTCTGTTGTCATGGCACCCTGCGTGACCGCACAGCTTGCCCACCCCAACGGCTGGCCCTGCTGACACACACTGATGTTACTACTTAGACATCCCTCAATATTAATACAGAGATGAGAGTAAACACCAATAAACTGTGGAAACAGAGCTGATCCCCCCAAATTTATAAAGGTTTGCTTAGAGAATTTATTCAAGATTAAATCATGCCTCCTCCTCTCTCCCCCATGCGCTGCTCTGTAGGCTGGGAGGAAGTGAAGAGTAATCACAGTCTCCCAGCACAACGCCACCTGTGGCTGCATGGGGAACAGCTGTTTAATGTAATGCTTGCAGGACGGCCAGCTGCCGCAGAACCTCTTTGTTTCCGTCTCTGCAAAGGGCTCCAGGCACTGCTTGTTGTGAGTGTGAGCCACTGTAAATTAGGGGCAGAGGGCACTTGCACTGCGGTCAAGACAGGTCTGGGCAGGAGGAGAGTGCAGTGCAATCAGTGCACTCCCCTCCTGTGGGTCACCAGTAGACTGGTGCACCTGCCCAGGATCAGAGCCGGTGCAAGGATTTTTGCCGCCCTAGACAAAATATAAATTTGCCGCCCCCCCCCCATGTGACATCACAATGCCCCACCCATATGATCTGCCATATGAACTAACGCCAGTGCTGCACACAGTGTGTGTTTACATTAAAAAGCCTGCAGGGACCAGCTATAGACACCAGAACCACTTCATTAAGCTATAGTGTCCCTTTAATGTGAGGTAAATTATAGATTAGTGTCACTAATAATATACTAGATTGCCTACTTACAATTAGATGAGGATGATGATGGGCTGCAGTTTGGCTCCACTGGTCTGGTGTAGAACAGGACCTCTGGAGGCTGTTTGCAACTGTGGTCACAAAATTCAACGTTCTGGGAGAATTGGAAGCAGCTCCATTTTTTGGGGGCCTCTTACACAGCTCAAGGTCTGGGCCCCAGTGCCTGATGGTGAGTATGCCCATAAGGCCCACTCATAAGTCCACTTATATGTTCCACCCACCCATGAGCTCACTCACAGGGAGTGGAGTGTGTAGGGGATGTGTTATGTGTTATCTAATATGTGTGCTTATGGTATGTAGTGTATGCGAAGCTTATAATATGATTGGATGATTGGATATACCACAGAGAGGGCTGGGGTCACCTCCTCTCACACACCACCTGCCTCGATTGCATACATGCCAGAAATGGATCGCCACTCGCAGAAAACTCCCACCGGGGCCAGAGGCATCAGGGCGATGCTGCAGAGACATGCGCAGCCCAGACCTGCTCCCCTGGAAATTCTGCATGTAGCCATACGCACTCCTGAGATGGAGCACCGGGTACCAGAAAACTCTCAGGCCTCAAAACCTCCACCTCCAAGCCCTCTGACAACCAGGGACCAATGTCCAAACACGATCAAACACGACCAAACATGGTTCTATTAGCGGACATTCACAAGCTGTTGGCAGAGGTGCAGGTGGTCATGGATCGAGTTAGGGCCATTGAGGAGGACATAGTGGATTTACAAACCCACATGAGCACACTACAAGACTCAGTGTTACAGACCCAGGCGCAACAGAAAATCATGTCATTCACAGCACCACAAAAAAAAAAGAATTAAAAAAATAAATAAAAATAAAAGCACATTGTGGAAATACCTGCAAGACACACATTTTTTTTTAGTAAATATAATTTACACAATTTTATTGTGATGTAAATATTCATGCTACATTGCAATAGCAAAGGTGTGGAGAAAGAGTAAGATACTCTATCTTCATCTAAATGAGATGTTGTATTTAAGTGGACGTTCACTCCCAACTTACTAAGTGTATACAGTGGTTTGAGAGATTGTTTTAAATGCATATCCCTCCAAAATGTAGTATACCATTCTTGTATCTCTGTCAATCAGGATTTTCCTCCTGTTAACTATTATAGGAACACTATAGAGTATATATACAGTGTAACAGAGCTCCTTGTACCCCGGCTGGGTACCTCTGCCAAAGACCGCTTCCTAGCTGCGACAGGGGACAAACGGCAGCGCTTCTGCACCCCCCACCCCCCACCAGTTGCTGTGACTTGACTGGGATCCTGGAACCTCTCTGTCCTGGAGCAGGCTAGGCAACTTTCTCTATCCACTCCCAGGGCTCAGGGGACCCGTCACATACAGCATATACAAATGTATAATCCTAACACTAGAATGCCCTTTTTAGATGACTGGCCCCACCCAGTACAAGGAAAATAATCTGTTTTACCTTTTCCGTTTTACAATTTTTTCCTCCCCTTGTCCATGCTGCTGTACCGCCTCCAAGCATAGGAAAGCATTGAGACTAGAATGTATGCATGGCCAAACACCACCCTGCAATAAATAGATGGTCTTTATGAGACCAACTGGTAGAAATTTATTAATTTTTCTAGAGGCATTTAAACACGGCAATGTAAACATTGCTGTTCCTGTAGACATGGCACCAATACCTCATCATTGAGATGAAGTGGCTTTTATGCCTATAGTGTCCCTTTAAGAGATGCTAAACTAGCTTTTCCATTAGACATTTTTTCGCTCTAAGGAAGGTTACAGACATGTTTTCATTGTGGCTAATAATGACTACTTCTTAATAACTCTGTTGCAACACTGCTGTTCTCACCCCACACCCATGTAGAGTAAGTGTTGAAAAACCAAAGTAAACACTTCAAAATGTACTGTGTATAATGTCTGGTTATTGAGGAAATTCATTATTAAGATAATTAAGGAGAAACCTGTAGCAGGAAAAATAGACTATAGCAAACAAAATTAAAGCTATGTCAGATTACGATTGAGACATGATGGATGTTTCTCATACTTTATGTACATCATTGCTTACACTAACTTGGCTTCACAAAGCCCTACCAGTATACTGTGTTTCTGGTTACTTGATCTATCTAGAATTATTGATTATGTTTATTTGCCTTCTGACATTCTATCTTCTATCTTTCTTTCTGTCAGTATACTATTCTAATGTAGTGATGTCGCGAACATAACATTTTCGGTTCGCGAACGGCCAACGCGAATTTCGGCAAACTTCAATAGGCAGGCGAATTTTAAAGGGGACTAACACCTGGACTGTGGCATGCAAACTCCGATCCGCGGTATTAGGGAGTTATCTACTAAAAGGCTGAAAGACCTAAATTGGTCTTTCAGCCACATTTACTAATGCTAAGTATACTCAGGGGTGGGGGCCAGGGGGAGGACCTTAGGTCCCCCCTTTTTAGTATTGAGGGCCCCCACCCGCCGCTCAGGGGTGGGGGCCAGGGGGGAGGACATTAGGTCCCCCCCTATTAGTATTTAGGGCCCTCACCCGCCGCTCAGGGGTGGGGGCAAGGGAGGAGGACATTAGGTCCCCCCTTTTTATTATTTATGGCCCCCACCCGCCGCTCAGGGGTGGGGGCCAGGGGGGAGGACCTTAGGTCCCCCCCTTTTTAGTATTTAGGGCCCCCACCCGCCGCTCAGGGGTGGGGGCCAGGGGGAGGACATTAGGTCCCCCCCTTCTTAGTATTTAGGGCCCCCACCCACCACTCAGGGATGGGGGCCGGGGGAAGGACAGTAGGTCCCCCCCCATATCATTGAGTAAACTTTGACACCCCCCCGCCCCCACCCCCGAGCGGCGGGTGGGGGGGTTGTCAAAGTTTACTCAATGATATGGAATAGGGGGCGGACCGAACATCGCATATGTTCGCCCGCCGTGGTGAACGCGAACAAGCGATGTTCGCCAGGAACTATTCGCCAGCGAACTGTTCGGGACATCTCTATTCTAATGTAAAACACTGTCAGTAAAATACTATCTGCCCCCCAAATCCCTATGAATGAATCCTTTTTGAGGTTGTTTTAAAAGGGAATCATCACTTTCCAGGATAACTAATATTATGCTTATTTATTTTCTATATTTACCAATTATGCCTTATTAATAGATAAAATGCTAATGTAGACAAAATACGTAATACTAATCAGACACTAAAAAGATCGTGTGTGTAGAAGAAGTGTACACCCCTCGCGGTTTTGTAAATATTTTATTATATCTTTAGGTTGCCACTGGAGTCCTCTTCCACTCCTCCATGATGACATCACAGAGCTGGTGGATGTTAGAGAACTTGCGCTCCCCCACTTTCCATTTGAGGATGCCCCACAGATGCTCAATAGGGTTTAGTTCTGGAGACATGCTTGGCCAGTCCATCACCTTTACCTTCAGCTTCTTTAGCAAGGCAGTGGTCGTCCTGAAGGTGTGTTTGGGGTTGTTATCATGTTGGAATACTGCCCTGCAGCCCAGTCTCTGGATCAAGAAGCTATTACCCTACAGTTGAAAAATTATATAATTGAATATTATGTTTTTGCAAGTATGCATCTAGTTGCTGTTTAAACATCTGTATAGACTCTGATAAAACCATTTCTTCAGGCAGAGAATGCCATATCCTTATTTTTCTTACGGTAAAAAACAACAACTTTCCTTTGCCTTAGACTAAATCTTCTTTCTTTCAGTCTAAATGCCCTCTTGTCCTAAAGTCCTGTTTGTGAATAGATTTTCACACAATGGTTTGTATTGGCCCTGGATATATTTGTATAATGTTATCATATCCCCTCTGAGGCAACGTTTTTCTAAACTAAAGAGGTTTAAATTTGTTAACCTTTCTTCATAGCTAAAATGCTCCATTCCTTTTATTAATTTTGTAGCCTGTCTCTGCACTCTTTCTAGTGCCACAATATCCTTCTTTAGAACAGGTGGGGGACGGAGCCAGTAGGTGAACAGGGCAGATGTGTTATGGACGAGCTCCACCATAATGAACCCAAAATAAGCAATTTAAATAACCAAGCTATGCTATCTACAAACCAGACCAAGTCATTACATGATGGGGAAGAATTTCAAACATCAGGGACTCGTAAAACAAGTGAGGGCCCGCGATACCGGGGACCCTTTACTCCGTCCTGCTAAGGCTTCGGAAGTCAATGCGCCAAAAGAAAATGGCGAATCAACCACAGCTTCCTCCGAAGAACAAGCATTGGATGAGCTGGAAGAATTTCCAAACACTGGCGGACTACACCACCCCTCCTTGGACAAGCTGCCTTCCACTAAAGGAGATATAAAAGCACTTCTCTGCAATATCCGCACAATGTTTGCAGCAGACCTCGCCATAATGCAGGAGGAGATACACTTGAAGTCAAGATGGTGAAGGAGGACACACAGGGCCTTAGTGTCAGGGTACCTGTAGTCTCTACCCCTGAGACGGGTAGAGACTTAGACGTTTTTCCATCCAGACGGCATGATTCTCCCGTTCCTCGCGGTCCCCTCGCGCATGTAAACGCCGGCCGCGAGAGAACTATGCCTTTTTGTAACGTGACGCTCAATAGTCAACGTCATGACGCTATTCTAGCCCGACCTGTCAGTCAAATCCCGGACACGAATCAGGTCTCGGCGGAGGTGTGATTAGTCTCTAGAACCAGGGTATTTAAGGGAGCTCTCAGCATTTGCTCATTGCCCTGTCGTGGTTCTAGCCAGCCTAGTCACACAGTGCTCTTGTATTCTCTTGTCTTTTGGTTCCTTGACCCGGCTTGTCTCTCGCTTACCTGTCTTCTCGTTCCCTCGACCTCGGCTTGTTCCTGACCATTCTATACGTAGTATTACGTTAAGTCCGGCCATTCTAAGGTCCGGTATACGTATCTGCTACTCTTTGTACTCTGCGTGTTGGATCCCTGTCCCGATCCTGACATTACGACAGGGCCAATGGATCCTGCAGGTACAAACTGTCAGCTTGGTTCTCCTGATCCTAGGTTTGATGCCATGGAGCATAGAATGGATCAGATGGCACTAGCACTACAGGCGTTACTATCACGTCCTAATAATCCACCTGAGGAGATGCGTAATACTTCTATTCCTCCTGTGAGTTCAGGGCTAGAGGTAGCCACCGTAGGTGCTTCTTCCCTAGTTACCCCACCTGTACATTATGCTGGTTCTCCTGAAAGGTGTCGTGGCTTTTTGAACCAGATCAGTATCCATTTCGAGCTACAACCCCGTTCCTACCCTACTGATAGGGCAAAGGTGGGATTTATTATCACCTTACTCATTGAGAAGGCTCTGAGATGGGCTAATCCGTTGTGGGAGAATGATAATCCATTAGTCTATAACTATAATGCCTTTGTAGCTGCTTTTAAAAGAACTTTTGACCCCCCTGGCAGAAAGGTCAATGCAGCTAGATCACTGTTGCGCCTTAGACAAGAGAACCGAACACTTGTGGATTACGCACTAGAGTTCAGGTCTTTGGCGGCAGAGGTTAAGTGGAAGGAACAGGCTTATATAGACGTATTTTTAAACGGATTATCCGATGTAATACTTGACGAGGTAGCGACGAGAGAGCTTCCCGAGAATTTGGAGGACTTAATTTCCTTTATCTCTCGCATTGACGAACGTCTAAGAGAGAGGCAGAACACTCGAGATAGAACCGGTAGACCTTCCTTTAGACTAGCTCCATCATTTCAAAGCCCTGAAACCAAAACTCCACAGTTTCCAGAACCTATGCAGATAGGCCTTACTCGCCTCTCAGAAGAGGAGAGACAGTACAGGAGAAGGGAGGGACTGTGTATGTATTGTGGAGTCAGAGGTCACTTACGTTTGAATTGTCCCAATCGCCCGGGAAACGCTCGCACCTAAGTTTCTCTAGAGGACAGGCCTTGGGTGTTTCTATTTTGTCCTCTACTCATAACTACAAAGAACACAGGCTTCTATTACCCGTCTCTTTAACTTGGGAGAGGGGAACCTTAGAGACTATGGCATTGATAGACTCCGGAGCTGCTGAGAGCTTTATCGACCAAGTTTTTCTCACCAAACACGCTATCCCATCCCAATTAAGGAAGACACCTTTGGCTGTTGAGGCCATAGATGGTAGACCTTTAGTTGAGCCTGTGATTTTCCGGGAAACCACACCTCTTAACTTAACTACTGGTATTCTACACAAGGAGGAGATATCTCTACTACTCATTTCATCTCCTTCTGTTCCCATAGTCCTGGGATACTCCTGGCTGAAGAGACATAACCCCATTATAGATTGGAAATCAGGGGAAATAGTCTCGTGGGGTCAGGGTTGTCAAGAGAGATGTTTAAAGAGAGTGTCACCCCTTTGTATTGTTAACACACTTAATAACTCTACCGACTCTACTAAAGTACAGATACCGTCCTTGTATCTAGATTTAAAGGCGGTATTTGACAAAGGAAAGGCTGATACCTTACCACCACACAGGCCTTTTGATTGCAAAATTTATTTACTTCCTGGTACTATGCCTCCCAGGGGCCATGTATACCCTTTGTCTACGAATGAGAACTTAGTCTTAGAGGAGTATATTCGTGAAAACCTAGACAAAGGGTTCATTAGGAGATCCTCCTCCCCTGCTGGGGCTGGATTTTTTTTTGTTAAAAAGAAGGATGGTTCTTTAAGACCTTGCATTGACTACCGAGGTTTGAACAAGATAACCATTAGAAATGCCTATCCGATCCCCTTGATCACCGAGCTTTTTGATCGATTAAAGGGTTCCATGATTTTCACTAAGTTAGACCTCAGAGGTGCTTATAACTTGGTGAGAATTCAGCAGGGACACGAGTGGAAGACTGCGTTCAATACTCGTTATGGGCACTATGAGTATACAGTAATGCCTTTTGGTCTCTGTAATTCCCCAGGCGGTATTTCAGGATCTAATTAATGAAGTTCTTAGGGAGTTTCAACATGACTGTGTTATTGTATACCTCGATGATATACTTATACATTCCAGGGATATTGAGACTCACCACGGACAGGTCAGAAGGGTTTTGCACAAACTTCTTCAACATGGCTTGTACTGCAAATTAGAGAAATGTAGCTTTGACCAATCCCAGACTATCTTTCTTGGTTACAGGATTTCTGGAGAGGGGTTTGAAATGGATCCGGAGAAACTCCAATCCATTTTAGATTGGCCTTTACCTAAGGGTCTCAAGGCCATTCAGAGATTTATTGGTTTCTCTAATTATTACAGACGTTTCATTAAGGGTTACTCCTCTATTATTGCTCCTATTACCAATATGACCAGACAAGGGGCTGACACTAAGAATTGGTCTACTGAAGCACTTCTGGCTTTTAAGACTCTCAAGGAGCTGTTTGCTTCCGCACCAATTTTAGTTCACCCTGATACTACTCTGCCTTTCCTACTCGAAGTTGACGCTTCTGAGACGGGTATAGGTGCCATCCTGTCCCAAAGGTTGGGTGTGGATAAACCATTACATCCATGTGGGTATTTTTCCAAAAAATTATCGGGTACTGAGAGCAGATATGACATTGGTGACAGGGAACTCCTAGCGGTTATCATGGCTTTACAGGAGTGGAGACATCTATTGGAAGGGACTTTGCATCCTGTTACCATTTTGACGGATCATAAAAACTTATCCTATATTGGGGAGGCTAAACGATTATCATCGAGACAGGCTCGTTGGTCTATATTCCTTACTCACTTCAATTACATACTCACATATAGGCCTGGTTCTAAGAATTCTAAAGCTGATGCCTTTTCTCGCCAACATGAACCTTCTGCCATATCTGAGCCGGTTTTATCCTCTATAGTACCTAAGTGTAATATTATCGCTAACACAACTCTCAAGATCCATTCTCCGCTTCTTGATCAGATCAGGAGCTTGCAGCATCTGGCACCTAGACTGACTCCTGCGTCTAGACACTTCGTTCCTCCTGAACTCCAACTGGAGCTCTTACAGTGTCTTCACGAGTAAGGTGGCTGGTCATCCTGGCGTTCGCAAAACATATTCCTTGATCTCTAAGGATTTCTGGTGGCCTTCTTTACGGAGGGATATTAAGGATTTTATCGGAGCCTGTGAGGTCTGTACTAAGACTAAACTACCTCATTCGCTTCCTTGTGGTCTCTTATATCCCCTGGAAGTTCCAGAAAAACCTTGGTCCTGTTTGGCGATGGATTTTATTGTGGATTTGCCTGTTTCGAAAAAGCACACTGTTATTCTCACAGTGGTGGATAGGTTTACCAAGATGGCTCATTTCGTGCCTTTACCTAAACTTCCGACTTCACCTGAATTAGCGGAGATTTTTGCTAAAGAGATCTTTCGCTTACATGGGATACCTTCCGAGATTACTTCTGATAGAGGTTCCCAGTTTGTTTCACGTTTCTGGAGATCATTCTGTTCTCAACTAGGCATTAAATTGAATTTTTCTTCTGCTTATCACCCTCAGTCTAACGGAGCCGCTGAACGTACCAATCAAAAGATTGAACAATATCTGCGTTGTTTTGTTTCTGAACACCAGGACGATTGGGTCGGTCTGATTCCTTGGGCAGAGTTCGCACACAATAATCTTGTTTGCGATTCAACTCGCTCTAGCCCCTTTTTCATGAATTATGGTTTTCATCCTTCCATTCTTCCCTCGGTTCCTTCTTCCCAGGGGGTACCGTCGGTTGATACTCATGTTGCCAATCTGAAGAAGTTGTGGGATCAGACTCGACAAATTCTCCTACATAATTCTATACTGTATAAAAAACACGCTGACAAACGCAGAAGGCCGGCTCCTAGTTTTGTACCTGGTGACAGGGTATGGTTGAGTACTAGAAACATTCGTTTGAAAGTACCGTCTATGAAATTCGCTCCTCGCTACATTGGACCCTATAGGATTCTGAATCGAATTAATCCTGTTGCGTATCGCCTAGCGCTCCCCTCTGCCTTACGTATTCCTAATTCCTTTCATGTTTCCTTGCTAAAACCCCTGATCTGTAACAGATTCTCCTCCAAGGTCTCCTCTCCTCACTCTGTTCAGGTTGAGGGTCAGGAGGAGTACGAAATCAACTCCATCATCGATTCTCGAATCTCCCGGGGGAAAATCCAATACCTGGTTGACTGGAAGGGATATGGTCCAGAAGAGAGGACCTGGGTACCACAGGAGGATGTCCATGCTCCTCGTCTTCGCAGGGCTTTTCATTCCCGCTTTCCATCTCGTCCCGGTTCCTTCCGCCCGGTGGGCGTTTCTGAGAGGGGGGGTACTGTCAGGGTACCTGTAGTCTCTACCCCTGAGACGGGTAGAGACTTAGACGTTTTTCCATCCAGACGGCATGATTCTCCCGTTCCTCGCGGTCCCCTCGCGCATGTAAACGCCGGCCGCGAGAGAACTATGCCTTTTTGTAACGTGACGCTCAATAGTCGACGTCATGACGCTATTCTAGCCCGACCTGTCAGTCAAATCCCGGACACGAATCAGGTCTCGGCGGAGGCGTGATTAGTCTCTAGAACCAGGGTATTTAAGGGAGCTCTCAGCATTTGCTCATTGCCCTGTCGTGGTTCTAGCCAGCCTAGTCACACAGTGCTCTTGTATTCTCTTGTCTTTTGGTTCCTTGACCCGGCTTGTCTCTCGCTTACCTGTCTTCTCGTTCCCTCGACCTCGGCTTGTTCCTGACCATTCTATACGTAGTATTACGTTAAGTCCGGCCATTCTAAGGTCCGGTATACGTATCTGCTACTCTTTGTACTCTGCGTGTTGGATCCCTGTCCCGATCCTGACACTTAGCACATGATGCCTAAAGATAGACACACAAATAGCAAAACTCCAACAAACCCAGTCCTTGTTTACCAACCACTTGGACACAATGGAGGATCAACGCAGGAGCTGGAATGTCAAAATACGGGAAATCCTGGAGACCGTGATCCCTGATGAACTACCACAGTATATCAGGAGGCTTCTAAAAACACTACTTACCTCAAAACATGCCAAACAAGCCTTGATCGATGGGGTGTATTGCATCCCAAAAGCTACCACAGCCCCAGCAGAATCCCCAAGGTATGTCATACTACTCCAAACATGGTCAGCACAGCTATCCACCTACTCAGTTGAA
Organism: Pelobates fuscus; assembly: GCF_036172605.1. Lineage (NCBI taxonomy): Eukaryota > Metazoa > Chordata > Amphibia > Anura > Pelobatidae > Pelobates > Pelobates fuscus. The sequence goes on from NC_086323.1 coordinate 88,832,193, forward strand.
AACGCCACCCTATCTTTCTACCAAGACCTGTCCAGACCTAACTTGGTATTGAAAAGTCAATACCACTGACTACCGCGCTCTGACAAAACTCTATCCCATATCACTGAGTATTCCCCAGGAGCCTGGTCATCACGCACAGTGGCAAAACCACCCGCATAACCGACTCATCAGAAATAGACTCTGTGCTTAAAGCACTAGAACTGACACCAAATTCGAAGTCAAGCATCCTAACATCGAGACAAAAACACACCTGGGACATGTCCGAATTAAAACCATTCTAGTCAAATGGACCCACCACCACCGGCTTTGGTGCCTGCTCCCCTCTCTCACCTCATCCAAAGCGCAATGGGCAAACCGGCACTTAACATGCACCTGAGACCCAGAAGGGAACGTTTCCAAAACGGACTGTTTGTACTGTACACTTTGTTTTCCATTGATCTTGTTTTTATTTGTTCCTTGCCCACCTAAGTATTAACAGTTCCTCACACTCTGGTCCAGTCAGACCCACTCCAACACAAAACTAATTGCCAATGTTCTCTCTCACACTATTGGCCACACACACAGCCATTCCACAATGAATGCAAGCTAGAAAATACACTTTTCCTCGTATAACAGGGAACTTCACCTTTCCATGGCCTAGCTACACATCACCTTGAATTACTACTGTAACAGAGCTCCTGTAATCCGACCGGTTACATCCTTTAAAGGGACTGCTCCCTAGCTGTGGCTGTATAGGGGAACTATCTCTGTTCACTCCCATGGGCTGGACGGCACACAGACCCAGGAGCTTTAGTCCTTAAAAGGACTTTCCCAGCTGCATTCTTCACCAGCTGTGACAAGCTGGCACAGGGATTAACCCTTTCTTCACCCCAGTAACTGGACAAGACCGAGTTCTGGAGGTACAACACTGACAATCCTTTATTGGTACATACAGCTTTTATGCAAAGACCCCCACAGGGGGTCTCCACTCTTTCAATACACTTTATTTTGTTCCAGGCAGGAGGGGGTCATGGGTAACATATAACCATCTCCTGCTCTGCGATATACCAACAGGACACAGTTACATACATTAAAACATATTACACACAGGGGGGGAACTTAGGGGCTCTGCGGGAAGTGAAGGGGTCACACATGTAAAACATATATCACTTGATAGCCCCGGGTCCCAACTAGATTGTATGTACAGAGCCCGAGAAACTAACGTATAAAATCTGTGGCTCAGGCCCTGTACATCCTCGCAATTAGTTCAACAGCGCTGCTTGGTTTAGTCCGGTGAATTCAAACTTCGCGCCTAAACCAAGCAACAGCCAATCCAGAAAAAGGGCACAAACCAAATTGCGTCAATCAGCACTCAGGGAGGAGAGGGATTTCTCTGTCTAATCAGAAGAAAGAAGAAAAAGGATGCAAAACCCATGTGCACCAATCGGCGCTTGGGGAGGAGAGGGGGTTTGTCGCCCGATCATGAGAAAGGGCGCGGAACCCAGTTTGAATGGGCACTCCTTCTCTGATTGGTCGGCAAGGACTCCCAGGTGACCAGCGTGACTCTGCAGCTGTGAAGCCGACTCACAGCTGCAGGGTCTCGTGCCTCTCTCTGGTGGCTGCCTCCACTTAGGCAGCCCCGGGGAGAGCACTCCTTGGGCATCCACGAGCCTAGCCTCGCTGCTCCCGGGTGGGGAAGGCAGTGAATATAGCTCCATTGGGAGCAGGTAGGGCAATCCCAACTTCCAGAACCCCAACACTGTCCCCACCAACCTCAGGGACCCGTTCATGGAGTCCCTGTGCGAAGATCCCTCAAGGGAAGCGTCTCCTTTTGGGCAGTCTGTCACAACTACATGCACCTTTAAATTAAACATTCTCTTTAACACACACTCTGCCATTCTTATTTATTCTACAGACTGACACCAGGAGGACATAAAGCACAGCCGACACTAGCTGAGCTTTTCATCAAGGAGCCAGGTCACAGCACAACAATCTCCCCCTCGGGGGCACAGAGCACTCTACTCATCATATACTAACACATACCAATTTTAGAAGCTTTTAATGCTACCTACAAGTGACTTAACTTTCTTGATTTAAAATGCTAGTTACATATGTTATTCTTTTATTCTATGTGTTTGCTTTTTCTTAAACAATCTAAAAAAAAATGGGCACAGCGTATACATTACTTGTACTATCTTTGACATAATGATTGTAAACTACTAAAACTGGATGAACCTTATGCTCACAAAAAAAAAAGAATAAAAAAAAAAAAAGAACAGGTGCACAAAATTGCACAGCATATTCAAGATGTGGTCTTACCAGTGATTCATAAAGGGGCAAAATTATATTTTCATCTTGAGACTTAATGTCCTTTTTCATGCACGACAATAACTTGCTGACCTTAGCCACTGCTGATTTACAATGCACGTTGTTGCATAGTTTGTTGTCTATAACAATTCCCAAGTTCTTCTTGTGTGTTGTTATCCTTAATTCGCTACCATTAAGGGTATAAATTGCTTATGCATTCTTTACGCCAAAGTGATAACTTTGCATTTTTCTACATTAAACATCATCTGCCATTTGAGTGGCAATGGCAGATCTAATGGCAGATCTAAATCCCTCTGCAGCAAAGTAGTATCTTGCTCACATTGTATTAGTTTACAGAGCTTTGTATTATCTGCAAATACTGTAACATGACTTTCAATGCTTTTTTCAAGATAATTTATAAACACATACATGATATCAGGCTTGGAGATTCCCCTCCAGTCACAGAAAATTCACAGGATTAAATGTAATCCACAGGATTAAATGTAATGGAATATTCGGGTTTAAGAACAAATTGCTTTAATGTTTAAAAATAAATGAATAAATAAATAAAGTATTGATACATTTTGATAGATCTGCAGTTCAGTTTAGATGATATTGGTTGATTTGGTGCTAATCCAGGATAATATTATAAATAGCAGTGTATATAAAGGAACTGGAGTATACTATTCCTTTTAAACATTGGATACATATCTAAACTAATATTTGTTTCACTAGTATTTGCCTATTACATATTTGCATCTGTCAATTTCCCAGTAATATTATTAGGCTTTACTAAATCTTCTTACAGTTTCCCTTAAAAAATATACTGTTTGATGCCAACAAGTAATGAAATTCATGTCACAGGTAGGGGTATATATTAAATCACACAGCTACAAGAAGCCAACCTGTTCTCAAAATCAGTAGCCAGGTAAGGCACACAGCTATATTTCAGGTGATTCTGCCAAGGCTGAAGACTGTACTGGCGATCTTGTTCAGACAGAGGGGTAACACAATCAGTATTCTGCTTGATTGTTTCTAAGAAGGTAATATTGCCTGATTTTTATTTATTTAATGTTTGAAATGTTGCCACTATCTGGGTTTTTAACACTATTGCGAAGTTAGTAAATCATACATTCTCACAATATAGTTCATCCATAATATCATATACAAAAACAAAATAAAAACAGCATGTCTCTTATTTTTAGAAACTTTGATAAAATAGGTCTATACAGATAAGATTTTGTGTCTGTCATATTGCTATTGGGCAGTGATATTGTAAATTGGAATGAAACCTGGTGTGTGCTTGAAAAGACACAATTTACAACATTAACATATAGCTGTAACAATAAAATTGCAAACATAGATACTATTTAGATTAAATAAGGAATTGTTAAAATTTTCTCATCACAGCCTACAGAGTCTATTTTCGAGTGTGTCTATATATCTTTTGTGATTTGTTCTTGTGTTTGTGAGTGTGTTGCCATTTAGGTATTCTAAGTTACTTATATGGCTAATTAGTTGTATGAGTGGCTGATTGTGTATGTGCACATTTGTGTGCCGTTTATTAAATGTTAATTCATTTCAAAATATGTGTCCATGGTTCGTTATGCATATGTGTTATTTATGTATGTGATAACTAGAGTATGACTAGTTAGATACGTGCACTTGAGAGTGGTTAATAAGGTAAGTTTGAGTAATACTAACTAGCTGTGTTTAAGAGAACATAGCTAATAAAATATAGGACAGTGAATATTTAAGTAGAATATGCATGCGTTACATATATAAGCATGGTGTATATTACACACACATACCAAATATATACATATATACATACTTTCTTTGCCCAGTTTGGTTTAATTAGTCAAACTATGCATGCTAGTAAAAATATTTTAGTACTAGAATAATAGTATATGCTCAGTCTTTATTCTTTACTATAACATGTTTGCCTAAACAACTTCAACCACCATCATCCAAAATAGTACAATTATTAATTTTGATCTATTATTTGGCTGGTGTAAACATTACATAAACATTACAATACAATGTGAAATAAATACATTTTATTGTGACACCAACAGATTTATTTGTAACATTGATTGCCTTTTTCAATCTGAATTTCAATCTGATTGCCTTTTTCAATTTTGAAGGTTACATTCAAGTGCCACTTCTCTTTGATGTATGGAATGCAATTAAAAACTGAAGGTTTATATTTCCTGTTGAATTTTACCAAGGATTTAGTCTAATCCACTGATAGTGAGGAATTTTCTCTGTCAGGAATTTCCTCCTGCCATGGTCTTTTGTATCGATTTGCAACTCTCTGTATTTCTCCTTGTCCCCAAACCAGCTGGTGAGGAGCCCCAATGAACGAGACAAGACAATGCAAGGTTCAAAGTGACTTCTGACATTTAATGGGCTGTGTAACATGTTATATACAGCAGGAAACAGGGGTGGTCTTTACAAGCATTTTAAAGAACAACCCCTAACATCTTAACCTATAGCAAGCTTGCAGGTGTCATGTTCGTGCCTTGCACAAAGCTAAGTTTCACTATTACTACGCACTTAAAATTAATATGCACTTAGAATTAAAGATATTAACTACACAGTTCTAAATCACACATTACTAAGCTGTTATGATCAGAGGGAGAAAGACAGGAAATAAGGCCAACAGAAGAAACACACAGGATATAACACTAACACTTGTTACACAACGTTCTATAGTTGTTGTCTAGGGGTATATTCACTAAGCATTGTATATAGATAAAGTATATTATTTCAAATAGCTGACATGTTCCAAGTTAGCCAATTTTAAACAGACTGAGCAGCCGGTCATCTGTAGCTTGAGCCTTAGGTAAATATAGGCAAAGTGTATTATTCCCAACACCCACATTCAGAGTTTACACTCTTTCTTTCCTGTACAAGGATAAACAGATAGACAGATGGAAGTTTTCGGTACTGGATAGTGTCCTTTTCTTTGTGATACTACTAGAAAAAAACATATTTACAGAAATGAGAAGGACAGACACCATTAGACACTTTTACAATAAATACTATATTGAGCTGTAGTGGTTAGTTATAGTGCCTAGAATTCCTCTTTTAATTTCATAGATATTCATCCCAATCTTCTACTGGAATAATTCAATAACTATAGTAGATGATATAGTATTATTCAATGTCTGGTCTGCACCACCAAATATATATTACATATTAAGTATTGACTTTAAGTAGTAGTAGTTATTATTGAGCTAATATGAAATGAAAATTATTTTACTTAAAATAAAATACGTATATAATTAAAACATATACACATAAAAATCACCAAATTACCTTTCTATCCAGTTATCAATGAAAGAAAATAATATGCAGATCATTTATCAAATATATAAGAAGACATCTCTATTTGTGAAAAATATTTCAATAAGAAGCATTTTTTTTCAAAGCCTGACATTTGGAATCTAATGGGGACACAGAGAGGAATTGCAGTCTTACTAGTGTAAATACAGGATGGGTCAATCTACAGGGGAATCCAAACTGATGATATAGCTCAGTGGTTAGTGTTCCAACCACAGTATTTAAGGGTCATGGGTGAGACACTTGATAAGGTTGGTTAAAAGTGTAATAATGTCTAAGCAAAAGGAACATCTAAAAAATAGTTATTATAACTACATTATACTTTTACTATATCCTTTGATAGTATTCATTTACTTTTCAAGTTAAACATTACAGTTTATTTACTGTACATGATGTTTTATCTGAAGCTTAGTTGAAGCGGGCCTTATATAAAGTTGTGTTTTGTTCACAGGTTATCTATCTCTCTTTTGGATGATATAAATTTCCAATGAAAACCCACTTCAAGTCAGTGACAATGAAAACTTTAAAGATATTTGCTTTTATTTGTATGTTCCACCTTGTGCATCCAATGAAGGAATCAATGGTGAAGTTGAAAGATAATGGATATGAAGACATTGTCATTGCAATAAGTCCCAATATACATGAGAACCTACAGATTATTGAAAGGATTAAAGTGAGTTATTTTTTTTTTTTTTTTTTTTAATTCTTTATTTTTGAAGCGCAATGCCAGATACAGTGTGCAATTATGACAGTTAACAGTTTACAGGAGTTGATGCAATGACATAGTGGTAAAGAGGATTTGTTGCGCTTTTTTTTTTTTTTTTTTTTAAACATAAGAAATAAACAGGTTTATCTGGGAACCCAACATGTCATCTAGACAAGGTTTAGTCTATGCAAGGTAGCGTTCCTATAATATGGTTAACTAGGGTTGCGTACAATTAGTTTACATACAAATGAAATAAAGGAACACAATCCAAGTTGGAAAACACGTTATGGCATTGGATAAACTAGCTGTGAGCCTAGAAATGAAACAGATTATGCATGTGTTAACTAGACTACTTGCTGGTAGCATCTATGAATCATAGCTTTTTTAGGGACTACGAGTAGATAGTGGGTCGATTAGTAGATTATGAGAAGGTAGTGTAAATCATCCAGCCTATATTGTTACAGGTGGGCATTATGCACAATTTTAATTTTTATGATACACTATGATAGATTATCTCACCCTGTAAATCTACGTAATAGGGTAAAGGATACGCTCAGTGCCTTAAAGCCAAGAAGTAATGCAGGTTGACCCTCGCTGGATACAAACTAATAACGAGTAACACATTCGTTTAACTTTGATAACAGGCAGAGTATCACATTTGCTGTGTTTTGTTAGGGATTAAACATACCGCTACAGAACCTGATGTGAGGCGGTCCTGTGTGTGTTTGACATGTAGCTAGCCCGTAACGTTCACTGGTAGATTAATAAAAAATAAGAACAATAATACACATAGATAAGTAATATAAAGTGAAGTCTAAATTGGACGTAGTGTGCATATTCGCTGATCTATTGACATCATAGATTATACATGTGTAAATATTCAAGTGAGTACCTCAGGCTAGTGCTAAAAACTGACTGCAACTTTAAACTACTGGTTATAGTAACTCACACGTTGATCGGTTCTAAGCTGAAGCATTAGGATCTATAAAACACATTAAATGCAGGCTGAGTGATAATATCTACAGAAATACAGCAGTGCTCTTGTGGTGTACAGGCTTTAGATGTGGAGCATACAGTGGGATAGGAACAGAAGGATATTGGGAAGAGGAGAAAGAAGAGAACAGAGGAATGCAAAAAGGAGACACCTGGTCAACTTATGGTAACAGGGCAAACTGGGTGTTCATGTTATAGTGTCTGGTCTTCTCCAGCGCTCGGGCAGAATTGTGGCTATAGTCCACTGTGTAGTCCTGAGTCAACCGACGCCAGCTCTGCACTTGGTATGCGTGTTGGCCTCTCGAGCCTCGCGGCTGGATCGGTGGTGCAATTTGTGTGGGTCCAGTAAGTCGCCAGGCACAGCCTTAACCCTGCAACACGGAGGGGCTGCCCCCGGTACCTTCGATGCTGTAAAAGTCCCACTGTTAGCCAGCCGTGGTGTCCTCCTGTGTGTCGTCCTGCGTGGTTTGGGCTGAGTGCCACTGGGCTGTGAGTGTTCCCTCTGGTTCTTTTCCCGCTGTCGCAGTGTCCCAGCCTCAGCCAAATGGCAGCGGGGGGATGTCGCTGCTTTGGTGCGTTTCTTAATGTGTAGTCTTGGGGCCTCTCCGCCTGTGAGCTTGGTGGCTGGATGTCCCGGTGCCGTCGTCTGGCCTCCCCTCCACTTGAGGACATGTGCACCCACCAGGGCTGTCCCATGTTTCGCGGCCGGAGGATTTGCTTTGCGACGTTGCCGGCCTGAGGTCTCGCCTGTTGGCGGTAGTTGAGCGCTCGGTGGCCGCTGTCGTGGAGTGCCATATGTCGGCCTATGCGTGATGGGAGCCTGTAACACCTGGTTCAGCTTTGCCCAGAAGTCCGCAAAAGCCTTATCAATCCCGGTCGCTGGTGAGTTTTGGATTGCAGTTGTATTATGCGTTGCACACGTGGCGCCCGCCATGTTGAATATGTCGTTGTGTTTCCCGCTTGTAGAGGCCACCTCGAGGCGAGGCTGATCACCGCTGGGTTGCCTCTGGGACCGGGATATCCCCCGCCGGTCCATAGGGGGGGGGTTACGGGGCCCTGGGTGGTGTCGTCCGCTGCTTTCTAGGAGATCCCCAATGCGATTTCGGCCGCTTCTCCTTGGTTCATCAGGCCGCAGGGCAGACATCTTACTCTCCGGGGTACCGGTCGCTTAGGATTCAGAATGTCTGCAGAAGCTAGGCCCCTTTACCGTTTGTGGGGTAAGCTGCCTTATTGCTTAGTTTTCCGTTCGATTTTGGGCTGAAATCTACAGTTTATTGCTTAAAATGCAGGAGCTCCTGCGAGACACGTCTGCCCGGCATGGCAGTCAGGCCCCGCCCCCTAAAGTGAGTTATTTTATGTTGGTTCTTTCCTTTTGGTTATAATTGTACAATTTAGATATATTTTAATTAAAATCAAAATGAAAAAATGGAATTACAATGTACAATGACAAACAACGTATTATACTCTCACAGTGTCCTGGTTGCAATACAGGGAGTCAAGCATAAATATAAACATATAGTCCAAAAAGCAGATCTAATAAAACCCTCAAGAATCACTTTAAAATAATATGTGTCACAGCTAAAGTAAGAGGACCCAAAACACACAGACCCTAATCTGCTAAAGGAGAGGTATAATGTATTACCGGGCCTTATAATGGCTGGATTTAAAGAGTAGTCAGGAAGAAAGCCAAGGTCAAACATAGGAGGATACAGCATAAACGGTAAGACAAGTCAAGATCAGAAACACAGAAAGCGAAGAAACGATAAACAAGTCAAAGTCGGTAACAAGGAATCCAAATACAATATAAAACCCACTCTTGGGTCAACATGAACCACAACAGGGCAACTTGCTGCTGAACTTGCTGCTTATAAAGCCAGGGAACCGATCCCATTGGTTTGCAAAGGCAAAAGCCAAATTCGTGAGTTTCAGTTTGTGCGAACCAATCGGTTCAGCACTTTGAGTCACGCCGTTTTGACGTCAGCATGACTCCATAAAAATAGACGAGCAAGCAGAGCGTGCAGCGTCTGACCAGCTACCGGATTGGGGAGTTCTGGAATGGGTAAGTATGACAACATGCTGTTTAGTGTGTAAACTTTGATAATTTAGTGTGAGGATACTGTGATAATCAGTGTGCTGTTGAGATTGTTGATAGAAATTCTGGAATTGATTAATGGATGCTAGATAATAAGTTGCAGAGTAATATGAACAAGGGATATCCCTACAGACAATACTGAAGAATATTCTAATGAAGAAATTGTACTTTTCATTTGAGTTCTATTAAGCTGATACACATGAAAGAACCTAAACATCTGTTCTGCGTAAACTAGCAAAGACGAGGAATGAAAGCACATTATACAATAATAATCAACAATTAATTCATCATAAGTCACACTCATTTAGGGGTTCAGATCAAAGAACCAATCGCAACTACAAAAAAATGTTCAATTACCATGCTTTCTCTCCAGGCAAGTGCATCCAAAACCTAAATGTGCTAAAGAACTGATTCTGATATCACTAGTCAATTTCTCCGTTACATGATATCTGACCATTTACTAGGAGTAAAGGGTTGAGTGAATTTAGGTAATACACTTATTTTGTAGTATTATATTTGCTGGTAGCTCCATCTTGCCAACATTCTCTGGGTGTGCATGCATATTCATCCATTGTTTCTATATTGCCATACAAGCACTTCTGCTTTTGGGCATTTGTCTAAACGTCTTTACACACAAACAGCACTGTACACATGCATTATGGGTTTGTCACTAAATGTATAACAATAAACACAATCAATACATCCTGTAGTGAGCACACAATGCAGATTATTCTATACAGCAGCAAAGTTGATGTGGTACACAAGGACTTGGCAAAAATTTGTAATTCAATAAGGACTTGGCAAATATTTGTAATTCAGTGGATGGGATGAATGTGATTAGGTGGGTGGCAGTGAATAACTGTATGGAGGTATGTGACAAGTTGTGACTGGGTGACTGTGAGTGGGTGACAGTATGTAACAGGCAGGGGGTATATAATAGGGCAGTGTTTCCCAACCCAGTCCTCAAAGCACACCTAAGTGTCTAAGGTGTTTTTTCTTTTTTTTTCTAAAAACACCTTAGACAAAACTGGGTAATCCTTAAATCCTGGACTGGTAGGTGTGCCTTGAGGACTGGGTTGGGAAACACTGTATTAGGGTATTAAACAAGTGAATGCAACTACATATATGCTGATGAGAGAGACAGGGTGGGTTTGTATTGCAGCCATGCATGCCGTTAACACGCTATTTTGGTGGCCAGCTGTACACACTGGTGTTGCCAACAACGTTCAAACCTATGATTTCAAATGGGAGGTTCCTGGGTGCACTGCATCCAATGCACCCTCTTAGGTTATTCCTGTATTTTATTTGTAGAAATATATAATAAAATAAAATTAAGTGGTGGCTGTCGTGTTTGACTCATATTTTTGGAAAGGGGATTTGTCACTATAAAATTCTTGATCTAAAGAAATCAGAACAGAGATTATCACTTATACATAGAGAGGTTTACATACCTCTCATAAGTTGTTTTGCAGTACAGACAATTTTAAATAACTGCAGTTTTCTAATGTTCCCTGTGGGCTCTTAATACTACTTCACAGAAATTTATAGACATTTTGATTATATCTAAATTAAAGCTTAACATAACACTTTTGGTCAGGAACATAACTCCATAGCTCATTTTACATTGTTTACTCCTGAGATATAAGTGTGTATGCAAGAACCCTTAAACATTTAATTTTTTTCTCTGGGGACAGTTTTTAAATATTCTTTTTTGTTTGTTTGTTTGTTTTTTTTAGAGTATGTTAAGCGATGCCTCTACTTACATGCTTCACAGTACAAAAAATAGAGTTTTTATTAGGAAAGTGAAGATTGTAATTCCCAAAACTTGGTCAACAAACAGCCAGTATGGACGGCCAAAAACTGAATCATTTGATGGGGTAAGTAATATTATTTTACTAAACTATTAAATATCAAAAGATTTGCTTGCAATCACAAAATAAAATAATTAGAAAGCTTTCCCTCAAATGCTAGTAATGTCTCATAAGTTAGTTGTGCAGGGAGGGGCCTTTTGAAATCAGGCAAATGCACAACAAATGTTGGATTCTTGGGTTCTCAGATGATGTGGTTCTACGTATCATATTTAATTCAAAAGTGAATAACAAATGTTTGATTCCCAGATGATGTGGTTTTGTGGATCATATATAATTCAATATATTTAATTTTTATGTTTGGATGGAGTTATGGCAGCAAGAGATTGGTGACTGTATCTGTAGCTCGTCTCATCTATAATGTTTTCTTTAACATTAACATATCACCTAATCCATTCAAACTCGTGATGTAATTGATTATTATAATTATTATTGCCATTTATATAGCACCAACAGATTCCATATCGCTTTACAATAATATGAGAGGGGTATTTCACTATAAATAGGACAATTACAAGAAAACTTACAGGAACAATAGGTTGAAGAGGACCCTGCTCAAATGAGCTTACAGTCGAAAGGATGTGGGGTATAAAACAGATTAGGACAGAAATATCAATCAAATAAGGTGGGAGTGAAGCAGAGCTGGAGGAAAGAGTAGCGTGCTGCCCTTTAGGAGAGAGCAAGCAACAGGTATGTAAGGTAGAGGTTACTCTGGGGGGGCCATAAGCTTTCCTAAAGAGATGGGTTTTAACCCCTTAAGGACCAAACTTCTGGAATAAAAGGGAATCATGACATGTCACACATGTCATGTGTCCTTAAGGGGTTAAGGCACTTCTTAAATGATTGAAGACTAGTGGAGAGTCTGATTGGGGTAGGCAGGCTATTCCATAGGAAGGGAGCCGCCCGTGAGAAGTCCTGCAGGCCCGAGTTGGCTGTACGGATGCGAGCAGCGGACAGGAGAAGGTCACAGGCAAAGCGGAGGGACCAAGAAGGGTCCTGAGTTGATGAGTTGTGATATGAATTCAGCCTGTAATGTGCACTAATAAATAGTATTTATCTTGCAGAGTCACTTTCTCAGTGCAACTACAAGTTTAGCCCCATTATGTAGAAAAAACACTACAGTTGGCTGAATCGGTGATAGTGCCATCCCTCAGGAACTCATTAATAATCTGACAGTTAACTGGGTCCGACAGGCATAGGTACTTAAAAGTAGTTTTGGTGTATAGATCATGTCCCTGCAGTCTCACTGCTCAAATACGTATCTTTTAGGAATGAAATCACTTTGTTCATGCAGCATTAGTCACACAGCTTTCCTAAACACTTCCTATGTTTACACCTTCTTTGTTGCAAATTCTGTTTAATTTACAAGTTCTTATCTTCTGCTCTGTTAATAGCTTGATAGACCCTGCATGAGCCTACTGTATATAACTGAAGTTCAAATAACAGAGCAGGAAATAAACACTTTTAACCCCTTAAGGACGCATGACATGTGTGACATGTCATGATTCCCTTTTATTCCAGAAGTTTGGTCCTTAAGGGGTTAAAATAAGTTACATCTGAAAATTAATCATTGTTTTTTTTTATGCTGGCTGTGTCAATCACAACCATGGGAGGTGTGGCTAGAGCTGCATGAACAGAAACAAAAGTAACCCCTAAATGGCAGTGAATTGAGCGGTGAAATGTCATAGGCATGATCTATACACAACAACTGCTTCATTAAGCTAAAGTTGTTTTGGTGACTATAGTATCCCTTTAAGGTCTTCTAGATATTGTTATAGTGCATTTTTTTCCATTTCACTTTAGCGATACCAATGTTCTGGACTAACTTAATTGGCGGCAATGTCAAGTAATGCTCTCAGCCAATATATTATATCCAAATATGGATAAAATTGTTATTGTGAAAGAAGATTGGGAACTTCCACTTAAAGGATCACTATAGGGTCAGGAACACAAACATGCATACCTGACCCTATAGTGTTAAAACAACCATCTAGCCCCCCTGGGCCCCTCATGCCTCCATAAATATAGCAAAATCTTACTGTATTTAAGCCTGAAGCTGTAGATCTGCATGCTGTTTGTCTTAGAAAAACAAGCAGTCTGCTGACATCATCAGAAGTGGTAGCCTGATCCAATCACAGTCCTTCCCCATAGGATTGGCTGAGACTAACAAAGAGGCAGATCAGGGGCAGAGCCATCATGATTCAAACACAGTCCTGGCCAATCAGCATCTCCTCATAGAGATTAATTGAATCAATGAATCTCTTTGAGGAAAATTCAGTGTCTGCATGCAGAAGTAGGAGATACTGAATGTTTGGATGCATTTTAGGCAGTCATGACCCAGGAAGGATCTCTAACAGCTATCTGAGGAGTGGCCAGTGAAGTTATCTAGGCTGTAATGTAAACACTGCATTTTCTCTGAAAAGACAGTGTTTACAGCAAAAAGCCTGAAGGTAATGATTCTACTCACAGAACAAATTAAATACGCTGTAGTTGTTCTTGTGACTATAGTGTCCCTTTAACCCCTTAAGGACACATGACGTGTGTGACACGTCATGATTCCATTTTATTCCAGAAGTTTGGTCCTTAAGGGGTTAAGCGATATGCAGAAGACTGGAAGTACAGAGGATGTCCATGTTAAACCATTTGAAAACAGTCTGAAGAGTTACTGTGGAAAAACAAAAGGAGATATTGAAAGCATAACAACTACAGAAGACTGTTGTGGTTATGGTACTTTGACTACACCTACAATGTGCTTGAACTGTGTTTCATGTTTGTCTTGCTATATGAGTGTTTAATTTTTTTTTTTAAATTTAAGTTGGCTTTAGTTTTGCTGGCATGTTGTCCCAAAATACAAAAGAGTAATACCAAATGTACTGCACTCTGTGTTAGATTTGCTAAGTTTAGCGTTTTAGAGTTAGATTTAGGAATGGGAACTTATAGATATTATTGGATATAAATCTAGATATCAAATGTTGATTAATGATAATTCTAACATTCTCTCATTGCTTTGTGCATTTTCAGTATGCAATACTTGTACTAATCTACAATCTTTCTTTTGCTTACTACATTGATCTCTTGATTCTCTTAGGCGGATGTTATCATTGCTGATCCATTTTACCAAGGAGATGAACCATATACTCTGCAATATGGTGGTTGTGGTGAAAAGGGGAAATACATCCATTTCACTCCCAATTTCTTACTAAATGATACACTGTTACATATATATGGACCTAGAGGTACTGTGAATTACACATTAAATCATTCACAATTATCAAGATGGAACAAACAGATTGTGATACCTGAATACAAGCGTTTTTTTTTTTTTTTTGAAGGGACAATCCAAGCACCATGTTCATTACAACATGTTGGGGTATTTATGGTGTCATAAATGTATGCATGTTGTCCTTCAGTTCTTTGTTAAAGGCACACTCCAGACCCCCAAAGCACTGTGTTAAGAGTATGTCTTCTTTTTTTATTTTGCAAACAGTGAAGATTTCAATAGAAATTGACACTTTTATAAATTAACATGGTTATACCCCATTGGTTTTCATGCAGATAACAGGCCATGTTACTTCCTGGTTTGTTTAGCTCAGTGGAGCTAAACTCAAGAGGTAGCAATTGCCCAGAGAATCTGCCTTTTAAAAATTTCTCATTGAGCTACATTGGGAAGTCTGTGATTGGACAGCCACAGAACGTGTTCACAGGATTAGAAGGGGAGAGCTTGCAAAGGCTGCATACAAGAGAACTGTAGTTTTTCAAGCTGTTATTAGATTTACCCCATGAGAGCATTTCTGGGAAGCTCCCACCCTACCTGAGTAGAAAGCTCTCCCTGGCTGTTCCCACCTCCTATAACCGCCGATCCAGTACTAGCACGATATTTAGCATACCACAACACAAAAATAAAGGAACCTCCTTTTGCTACAGAGCACCACAATATGAAATAACCTCAGGGACTCAAATCTTCATTCAATCTAAAATCTTTTAAGAGATCTAAGGCAATAGAAACATAGAAACATAGAAACATAGATATTTCAAAATACTTTTAATTAGTCTCTGGCCTTATCTTAAGTCTAGGATAGCCTTATGCCTATCCCACGCATGCTTAAACTCCCTCACTGTGTTAACCTCTACCACTTCAGCTGGAAGGCTATACTTCCTGAAATTATTTTTTAAACCTTTGCCCCTCTAATTTAAGACTATGTCCTCTTGTTGTGGAAGTTCTCCTTCTTTTAAATATAGTCTCCGCCTTTACTGTGTTGATTCCCTTTATGTATTTAAATGTTTCTATCATATCCCCCCTGTCTCGTCTTTCATCCAAGCTATACATGTTAAGTCCTCTAACCTTTCCTGGTAAGTTTTATCCTGCAATCCATGAACCAGTTTAGTAGCCCTTCTCTGAACTCTCTCTAAAGTATCAATATCCTTCTGAAGATATGGTCTCCAGTACTACGTACAATACTCCAAGTGAGGTCTCACCAGTGTTTCATACAATGGCATGAGCACTTCCCTCTTTCTACTGCTAATACCTCTCGCTATACAACTAAGCAGTCTGCTAGCATTTCCATCTGCTTTATTACATTGTCTTCCTATACCTCAGCACAGAATGCACCTGTCATGGTTGAATATATTTATTACCTGTTATGTATTAAATTTATATATGTGAGTATATATATATTGTATTTTTTGTAATATTGTATCCTATTGTAACAATGCAATGTTTTGTGGACAAAGACCCAGGACATACTTGAAAATGAGAGAAATCGCAATGTATCCATCCTGGTAAAATATTTTATAAATAAATAAATAAATAAGTCACAGCCATGGGATGTATATCTAGGGCTGCATAAATAAAGTGATTTAACTTCAAAATGTAAAAT
The DNA here is from genome assembly GCF_036172605.1 of Pelobates fuscus. NCBI lineage: Eukaryota > Metazoa > Chordata > Amphibia > Anura > Pelobatidae > Pelobates > Pelobates fuscus. Next base: position 88,848,363 of record NC_086323.1, read on the forward strand.
ACAATCTACAAACTTTATATTAAACGGTTACATTTATATTAATCTATGCATCAAATGTTTGTGTATCAAATACATTCTCTTAGTAAATCTAAAATTGGTCCATGTAATTCCAGGAAGACTATTTGTCCATGAATGGGCTCACCTTCGGTGGGGCGTTTTTGACGAATACAACTTCGAACAACCTTACTACCTTTCTACAGAAGGTAAAGTGGAGGCTACAAGGTAGGTTGCTTATCAAAAGGGTTTTATCTGCACTGTATTGCAGCTTTGTTCATTGTGTTTTTTTATCAAAAGAAGAAAAAAGCAATCTTGAAAATTAAAATATATAAAAGGAAAATAAAAAACCCCACATAAGAAAATTATAAGCAGATCTATATTTACTTCCATTATAAACTTCTTTTAATTGTCTTATCAGTATTTGTACAAGAGCAGGTCGTCAGGTTAACAAAACCTGTCACAAAATGGAGAGTTTCTGTGAATAAAATCTTGTACAGTTACATTTGCCCTCTGTTCACAAAAGTCATGGTAATACTGTTGCAAATGTACTTTTCCAACTCTTGAGAAACCAGCAAATATACAGGTGATACTCGAAAAAATAGAATATCGTGCAAAAGTTCATTTATTTCAGTAATGCAACATAAAAGGGGAAATTAATATATGAGATAGACGCATTACATGCAAAGCAAGATAGTTCAAGCTGTGATTTGTCATAAGTGTGATGATTAGGGCTTACAGCTCATGAAAACCCCAAATCCACAATCTCAGTAAATTAGAATATTGTGAAAAGGTGCAATATTCTAGGCTCACAGTGTCCCACTCTAATCAGCTAAATATGCCATAACACCTGCAAAGGGTTTCTGAGCATTTAAATGGTCTCTCAGTCTGGTTCAGTAGGAATCACAATCGTGGGGAAGACTGCTGACCTGACAGTTGTGCAGAAAACAATCTTTGACACCCTCCATAAGGAGGGAAAGCCTCAAAAGGTAATTGTGAAGGAAGTTGGTTGTTCCCAAAGTGCTGTATCAAAGCACATTAATAGAAAGTTATGTGGAAGGGAAAAGTGTGGAAAAGGTACACAAGCAGCAGGGATGATGGCAGCCTGGAGAGGATTATCAGGAAAAGGCCATTTTTTTGGGGATTAGGATTATCAGGAAAAGGTCAAACGTTTTGGGGACTTTCACAAGGAGTGGACTGAGGCTGGAGTCAGTGCATCAAGAGCCACCACACACAGACGGATCCTGGACATGGGCTTCAGATGTCGTATTCCTCTTGTCAAGCCACTCCTGAACAACAAACAACGTCAGAAGCGTCTTACCTGGGCTAAAGAAAAACAGACCTGGTCTGTTGCTAAGTGGTCCAAAGTCCTCTTTTCTGATGAGAGCAACTTTTGCATCTCATTGGGAAACCAAGGACCCAGAGTCTGGAGGAAGAATGGAGAGGCACACACTGCAAGATGCTTGAAGTCCAGTGTGAAGTTTCCACAGTCTGTGTTGATTTGGGGAGCCATGTCATCTGCTGGTGTTGGTCCACTGTGCTTCATTAAGTCCAGTGTCAATGCAGCAGTCTACCAGGAGATTTAGAAGCACTTCATGCTTCCTTCTGCAGACGAGCTTTATGGGGATGCTGACTTAATTTCCCAGCAGGACTTGGCACCTGCCCACACTGCCAAAAGCACCAAAGCCTGGTTCAATGACACTGTGCTTGATTGGCCAGCAAACTTGCCTGACCTGAACCCCATAGAGAATCTATGGGGCATTGCCAAGAGAAAGATGAGAGACATGAGACCGAACAATGCAGAAGAGCTGAGGGCTGCTATTGAAGCATCCTGGTCTTCCATAACACATCAGCAGTGTCACAGGCTGATAGCTTCCATGCCACGCCACATTGAGGCAGTAATTGCTGCAAAAGGGGCCCAAACCAAGTACTTGGTCCATATGCATACTTATACTTTTAGAGGTCTGATATTGTTCTATGTACACTCTTTGTTTCATTGATTGCATGTAATATCCTAATTTACTGAGATTGTGGATTTGGGGTTTTCATGAGCTGTAAGCCATAATTATCGCACTTATGACAAATCACGGCTTGAACTATCTTGCTTTGCATGTAATGCGTCATCTCATATAATAGTTTCCCCTTTTACATTGCATTACTGAAATAAATGAACTTTTGCACGATATTCTAATTTTTCGAGTATCACCTGTACATACATGATTAGAAGGTGGGACATGCACTATAAGTTTCTCAGATGATGCATATATGAAAAATACAAACAGAACCAACAAAAAAGACAATTATTGCACTTACACTTTCAAGAGCTATGACAATGTCTGATACATGCACTTCAGACGGTAAAATCCCTGCTCTGGATTTGGACATACTCTTCCCTTCAGTCTTTGATAAATAAGTGAAAGTGAAACAAATAGAAATACATTCACATGTATTTGAGCCCACCTTTGGCTCCACTTAGATAGCATGAAATGGTATAAACCCCACTTTGGAAAAAAAAATCCTTCAAATGTCTTTGGTGTATATATTGAAATTAAATAAACCATACATAGTGCACAGTAATCACTTACTCCTCCTACAACATGGAATCCTCAAATGGACGGACAATCTGAGCATGTGGTTACACTACTCCTAAAGGACGCAAGCCGTTGGATTGCCGAGTGCAATTTGAGTTTGTAAGTGTAACTGTACTAAACTAGTAAGAATTTGCTAGAAGGTGTTAAGGTACATTGACACAATATGGTTTGCAATGAGCAGGGCCGGCCTTAAGGGTGTGCGAGCTGTGCGGCCGCACAGGGAGTCGTGGAGCAGGGGGCGCCCTGTGGCCGACACAGCTCACACATTGCCGGCTACCCGGGTGGAGGATTTCATTATTCTCCACCCGGGAGTAGAACAAAAACCTCCCAGCATTGCGGCGGGGGCGAGGCTTACCTTGCTGCAGGGGCGGAGCTAATTGACGGCGGGGGCAGAGCTTAAATGATGGTGGGGCTGAGCTAAAATGACGGCTGCATGGGAAGCAGGAAGGAGTACCTGCTTCACCAACAACCAGACCCCAGGAGCTGCCTGGACTGCACTGCCTTCACTCCTCCCAGATCATAAAGGACAGAGGTAACCATGTATGACTGTCTGCCTCTGTGTGTGTGAGTACCTGTGTGTGTGGCTGTCTGCCTCTGTGTGTGTGAGTACCTGTGTGTGTGGCTGTCTGCATGTGTGTGTGTGTGTGTTTAACTGCCTGCCTGCGTGCGTGTGTGTGTGTGTGTGTGTGTTTGACTGTCTGCCTGTGTGTGTGTTTACATGTCTGCCTGTGTGTGTGCTTGACTGTCTGCCTGTGTGTGTGTGTGTGTGTGTGTGTGTGTGTGTGTGTGTGTGTGGCTGTCTGCCTGTGTGTGTGTAACAGTCTACCTGTGTGTGTGTGTGTGTGTGTGACTGTCTGCCTGTGTGTGTGCTTGACTGTATGCCTGTGTGTGTGGCTGTCTGTCTTTGTGTGTGTGAGTACCTGTGTGTGTGTGTGTGTGTGTGACTGTCTGCCTGTGTGTGTAACAGTCTACCTGTGTGTGTGTGTGTGACTGTCTGCCTGTGTGTGTGTAACAGTCTACCTGTGTGTGTGTGTGTGGGGGGGGGCTGTCCGCCTGTGTGTGTGTGTGTGTGTGTGTGTGTGTGACTTTCTGCCTGTGTGTGACTTTCTGCCTGTGTGTGTGTGTGTGTGTGTGGCTGTCTGCCTGTGTGTGGCTGTCTGCCTGTGTGTGTGGATGTCTGTGTGTGTGTGACTGTCTGCCTCTGTGTGTGTGTGACTGACTGTGTGTGTGTGACTGTCTGCCTCTGTGTGTGTGACTGTCTGCCTCTGTGTGCCTGTGTGACTGTCTGCCTCTGTGTGTGTGTGTGTGTGTGTGTGTGTGTGTGGCTGTCTGCCTCTGTGTGTGTGTGTGTTTGACTATGTGCCTGTGTGACTGTCTGCCTATGTGTGTGTGTGTGTGTGTGTGTGTGTGTGTGGCTGTCTGACTCTGTGTGTGTGTGTGTGTGTGTGTGTGTGTTTGACTATGTGCCTGTGTGACTGTCTGCCTCTGTGTGTGTGACTGTCTGCATGTAACTGTGTGTGTGAGAGAGACTGTATGTTTGGCTGTATGTATGTGATGGTCTGTCTGTACCTGTGTGTGTGGGGGTGGGGGGGCACTGCGAAGATTTTTCGCACAGGGCGCCTAAGGGCCTAAGGCCGGCCCTGGCAATGAGATATGTAGTACTGGATATATCTTTGTTGCCATCAAGTGCCATCTCTAGTATACACTTGCATCTGGTTATGGTTGTAGGAACCTTTATTAGGGTAATCAAGAATGGAATTTTTTTTAGATGTCAACATGATCTAGCATTTCGCCCTTACTTGCGCAATTGATCTGTGTGCTTAATTATACAATGTATTACTTTATGTTTTGCATCATTTACTGTCTAAACTGGAAACTGATCATGTTAAAATTAATTGTACAGCCTTTGCTGTATTTCACTTCTGCCAGGTCTGCCATGATATAAAATGATTATGTTTAGCTGTTTCACATAAAGGTTTTAACTGAAGCTAGTGTGTTTTAAAATTATACTAATTCTAACATATGTTGGTATCCAGGTGTTCTCTAGGTATCAATGGCATGAATAAAATGTTGGTGCCGGGAACAAATGACCAAGTGGTTGACTGTCAATATAGCCCGGAAACTGGTCTTTATGACCATAACTGCATGTTTATCCCATATCTAAACTCTCCTGCCAAAGAATCAATTATGTATGCTCAAGGACTTAGTCATGTGAGTATTATTCCTCAAAAGACACATTAAGATTTTGAGAAGTCTTTTTAAATTAATATATAATTATGTAGTCAAGCATATTTATGGCAGTCTCAGTTGGAAAGTGGATACCTGAAGTGTCAACTGGTTAAGCTGGTAGACATTGCATTTTTGAGTAGAATCTGGGCAGTGAATGAGCTCAGTCAAAGTTCCCTCTTCCTAGAGAGTAAAGTTTACCCTAAGATTTTGCAATGAGCTGCCAAACCATGAGCATCCCAGCCAATACTGATATTTTCAAAAATACATGCTGGGTGCCAGAGCTATTCAGACAGCAATGTGTTATTCTATACAATGCATATTAATTAACCTTTTTTTGGTTGATTAACTTTTTATTGTTAACTTTACGTTTAAGGTCAAAGAGTTCTGTGATAAGGACAGCCATAACTCAGAAGCTCCCAACCAACAAAATAAACAATGTAACCAACAAAGTACATGGGAAGTGATTATGAAATCTCCTGACATGACGTCCACTACTCCCTTAACTAGCACCAACATACCACCTCCTGTTATCTCACTTCTGCAGTTCAAGGACAGAGTAGTTACTTTGGTGCTTGATATATCAGGAAGTATGAATGGAGTAAGTACATTCACTTTTCTTAGTAACAAAATGTTTAGTTATTGATATTATATTTAATTGACAAAATGTAAAGGTTACCTATTAACATAGTAATCAAGATTAAAAATACACTCAAGTCTCTCAAATTCAACTTTACACACAGATTTTTTTTTTAAAGTTGATTTATAAGAAAGCCCAAAAACTGGTTTAGTCCATTTGCTATATGCCACAAAAACTCCTTCTCCAAGATAATCCACTAAAGAGAAAATTAAAAGTGAGTTCAAAATATATTTATAATCTTAGGTCAAAATAGCCAAACTGGAAACAATATCTAAGTCAGATATACTTACAGTTTATCTGCTTTGGATTCAAATTTGAAATTCACTTTTAATTCACTTTGATTCCAAAATTACAGATATCTCATTTAATTACCTAAGGTTATTAACATAAACATGTTGACAGGTTGGTCACCCTAGGATTTAGAATAATATGGGATTACCAGTTTTGTAACTTGCATTGTCAATAGAAGTATCATTATTTTGTCAGAGTCAGAGTGAAATTTGCAGAATCCAAAAATAAATTCAAACAGATTATTTACTAAAGTGAGAATTCAAAGTGAATACAAAGTGAATTTCATCTTTAAGTCCAGAATAGCTGAACAGAAACTTTATCTGATATGGAGATAATTTCAGTTTTTGACCTTAAATTTGAAATTCACTTGGAATTCACTTTAAATTATCACGTTAATGAATATCTCTGAAAGTGAATTTCAAATTAAAAGCCAAATTCAGCAAAGTACAGTCAAAGCTGACTCAGAAATAATTTCAAATTTTGCAATGTTAAAATTCTTACTTTAGCGCATATCACTGTTTGTATTGTATGTTCAATATATGTTTTAGCCCTCTCCGATCCCAGTTAGCTGTCTGCAGTATTTGTTTTTAGTTTTTGAAATGTTTTTTAGTGTATACATTTGTCCTTAAAGTTTCTTTTGTTGCACCAATGATTAAAGGTGTGTAAGATGTGTGTCTTACTTTAATACCATTTTCATATCGAAGTAATTAGCATTTTGCTCTGGAGCCTTCTAATATAACATTTTCATTGTTATATCTTTTTATCACTACAGTACAATCGCATGGATCGAATGTATCAAGCTTCCGAAATGTACATCATGCAAATTATAGAAACGGACTCCCATCTTGGAATTGTTGTGTTTTCAAGTGCTGCAAATATAAAGTCAGAGCTAGTAAAAATAACCAATAAGAGACAGCGTGAACATCTAAAGTTACTTCTTCCAACTGCTTCTTTAGGGGGTACAAACATTTGTTCAGGAATACAAGCAGGTCTCCAGGTATAATATAAATCATACACCAAACTTACATCTTGAACCATATTTCTTGGCAAATATTTTTTTTTTATAAAAAAGCTTGCTGGCATGATGGTTATACATATAGTGACAGGTCAGAACTTGCTAGACAGTCATCACATTAAATATATATAATATTAAATATAAATATATAAAAAACACATTTGGAAGTCAATACCACACCCACATTACTATAATGGAGGTTTACCATCCCACCTATGCTCCAAAAAGTACGTTTTGTAAACCGGCATCCCTACACAAGACAGACACCTGTAAGCAGATACCTACTCTGCCTTAAGGCATATCTGGTTCTGTCCCCAATTTATATGTTAGGGGACTAAAATGGAGGCACCCAGCTGCAAGATAAAGAGGTCCGAATGTCTAAAAATAATTTTAGATATCATACATCACAAACACATATTTGTTAATTATAGGTAAAGGTATAGGTTAACCGGTAAACAGTATTAAACAAACTGAGACGTGGCAGTTCCCCTGTAAGTATTTCTTATGAAGACTTATATACTATTCTAACATATAATTAGTAATATATATTTGATTTGTAGTAGTTTAATACATGTTGGATTTATATACTACACATTTCTTTTTTTTTTTAAATTCAAAATGTCTGTGTTAAATATTCAGGTAAACGGAAGGCTTGACGGATCCACACATGGTACAGAAATTATACTATTGACAGATGGTGAAGATAGTAGAATTAGTTCTTGTTTCCCAGAGGTAGAGGCCAGTGGGGTCATTATTCACACAATTGCACTAGGTACCAAAGCAGACAAAGCATTGGAGCAGCTGGCAACAATGACAGGTGTGTGTAATGCATCTTTTTTACACAATATATCTATCTATATATAAAAGAACCACTGGGGTACATACATGGGCGTATTCATTTTTATCAGTTTTAGAATGTCATACAAACTGTTTTGTGCACATCAAAATTTGCTTTTCAAACAGATGGTTAGTTACATAATGTATTTATATTTTCAGTATATTAGGACAATAGGTAATGTGGCCTACACTTCCCTCTACTGTGTTCTGAAAAAAAAATCCTGATTTATTTAATTTCAGTTTCTTTCACAAAAATATGCGGTTTACAGAAACACTCCAAAATTGCAGCCCAGCAAAGACCTTGCAGAAGCGTTGGATGGGACTTGCAGTTGGCCAGAATCCCAGTCCCACAACAAGACTTTTTCAAGGTCTTTGCTCGGCTGCACTGATAAGAAGGTTTGGTTGTACAGACTATAAGTACAGACTATTCACCCCTTTTGATTATTAAGTTTCTTATAAAAGACTAGAAAATTTGGCACTCATTGGAGTACTACCCACCTGTAATAAGGACACGTATTGCTGGTTCTGCTGATTACCCAGTAAGAGAGGGTCCTCTTCGAGCCTGACTGACAGTTTTCTCAGTCGAGTGCAGCAAGCCTCTCTTATGGTGATGTATTATGCTGTTTTTATTAAGCTGTTTTTATTAAGCTGTTTCTTTGAGTTGTTTCGTTAAGCTGAATTTTAAGCTGAATGATTATTAATTCTTTGTTAGTCAATCAAGTTTGTATTGATTATTTACAAGTACTTGATGTCAGTGTTTTCCCTTTCTCAAATACTCAATTCACTCATCCCGAATAGGGTTTTGGTGCCCACCAATATCTTTAAAAACATTAGGGTAATTGATTATTTCTTTTTTATATTGGCGCTTCATGAATTTAATGATTAGGCACAACATTTTGGCGTCACGGACAGATGAGCAGAAATTTAGTTGAGAATTGTGAAATATAGTTGCTAGGGAGGTGCTAGCATTTTAATGATAAGACAATTGTATTTTGAAATTGTTAAGAACTGTTTATGTAGATTTTCAGTGAAGGTGAAAGTGAAACTAACATTGAACGAGGTCTAGTTTCTACTGAATCACAAAGAAAAAAAAGAGCTGTTTTAAAAAGCTGTTTGTTTCATCTGAGTGCTGCAGTAAATATATTATAGAAATTTTAAGATCAGATAACAATAATTACGGTCTCTAGAGATTCTTTGAACATAGTGTAAACTAGAAAATAATTTCATGACGTTGCAAGAGCAAGATTGATGTGTAGATGCTCAATCAAAATAAAAAAAAGATTGAGGAGTGTTTCTGAAGATTGATTCAAAGAATACAAGTTGTGCTCAGTCAGTAGACGCACCTATACACCCTAACAGTGTGTAGAACGCCAGTGCTGATTGGGGAGGGTATACTTAAACAGGCTAACGTCCTGAATAAGGCTGAACTGCTGTTAATTCAATAAGCTCAATACGAGGTATTGAGATAAGGTCACCAATACCACAAGATTGTTTGGGATGATTTTGACATGAATGGGTGATTATGCTTGGTCAGTTACAGTGCACCTACGTGCCTTAACAGGTGCTGTAAGCCAGTGCTGATTGGGGAAGTGAATAAAACGGCTGTTCCTGAAAGTGTGAGATTGTTGGTTCGATCATAGACGCCCCTATACACTTCACGGAGTGTGTAGAAAGCCAGTGTGGTCGGGGAGCACAAACCTGCAGCCAGAATAATTGCCTGGGCAGGCTTGAGTGAAGAATAAGACAATAAGCCAGACACTAGGTTTCTGGATTAGAACACAGTCAAGTGAAATTAAATAAAAACATAGAACACATATCCCCAAGGAGTGCAAGTTTTTTTTATATAAAAGAAAAATCAGACACAATGTTTAAAAGGAATAAGAAACAGGGTGATGACGCCATCATTCCCGGATGGGAAGATGAGCCATATGCATTGATTGCCAGTGAATGGGCTCATTCAACTGGTAAATGTGACTATAAAAGTGAAAAAAGTGAAATGCCTACTAACATTCTTGCTTGTTTGAAAGAGATTCCAAAAGATAAGTGGCAGAAAAGAGGTTGGGTAATACTTACTGCATATAGACAGACACACAAGGATAAATGTCAGATAGAAAAAGAAGAGCATTTGTATGAAATGTTGTTGCAAAAATCTGTGATGAAGGTAACTAGGGTCAAGGGAAAGATTGAGACTCATAAGATTAGCAAGAGTAGGACCCTATGGGTTCCTGAAATTTGGGATGGCAACATCTGGAGCTCAGATGAGGAGTCTGAATGGGGTAAATGCATTGCCTGTGGTCAGAAGAAAGTTCTACCCACCTGTAATACGGACACATATTGCTGGTTCTGCTGATTTCCCAGTAAGAGATGGTCCCCTTCAAGCCTGACTGACAGTTCTCTCAGTCGAGTGCAGCAAGTCTCTCTATATAGTGATGTATTAAGCTATTTTTATTAAGCTGTTTTTATTAAGCTGTTTCTTTAAATTGTCCTTTAAGCTGAATTTTAAGCTGAATGATTATCAATTAGGTATTTGATAATCAATAAAGTTTGTATTGATTATTTACAAGTACTTGATGTCAGTGTTTTCCCTTTCTCAAATACTCAATTCACTCATCCCGAATAGGGTTTTGGTGCCCACCAATATCTTTAAAAACCTTAGGGTAATTGATTATTGCTTTTTGATATTGGCGCTTCATTAATTTAATGATTAGGCACAACAATTACTCACATCGGAATGATACTGATGGATATTGATTCTGACGAAAAAAGAGTTTCTTTAGTATGTTTTATTTAAATTAGCATGTCATTTTTTGTGTTCAAGGGTTTGTTGTTTTCGGTTTTTGTTTGCTTTGATATTTTTATCATACATAGCCTTTGTTATTGATGTTGAATGTTTTTAGAACATGAAATAATAACAAAAAACAATCATATTTCAGATGGAATAAAGCTGTATGCATCAGATAAAGTTGATGCAAATGGTTTGATTGCCGCTTTCAGTGGACTCGTATCCAGTAATGGAGATGTCACTCAGCAATCTGTTCAGGTATTTCTCCAAAATGTTACTTGTTTAATTATGAAAGATTCAAAGAGTACAATACCAAAAAACGCAAAAAAAAAAACCTGCAATAAATGTTTCTTATTTACTACTGATTCTTGTGTGTTTATATTGTCCACAAGTACTTGCCTATGAGTAACTGTAGGTATTTTAAAGAAATAGAAATACACATACACATATATAATAGAGAAAGATAATAGATAGATAGATAGATAGATACATACATTCATACATACATAGACAAGCTGAGGAAGGATATATTTTTCCCCACCATAACTTTCTTGGTTTTGAGGAGAAATGAAACACATTTTCTATTTTCCATCCTCATGTGCAATGTTTGCCTTTAATTTGCCTTGTCTAAACTGGTTCAAGATGTAATCACAAGTTACAGGTGATTTCAGTGTTGAATTTAACATTGTCATTTATAGGGAAGTGGCAGTTCAAAAATTGTAGTCCAGGAACTCAAGAATCAAGCAGGTTGCAACGTTTTGATCCCACAAGGGTTCTGTTTTTTTTGTTTATGTCTGAAGAGAGACTGAGAGATGATTTGACTCTTTACCATGGGATGGCACTGAAGGATTCCTAGCGCCATAAACACTATAAAGCACATTAGTGGTTATGGTGCATAGGATGTAAAGGTAGAAACATAGAAACATATAATGTGATGGCAGACAAGAAGTATTCAGCCCATTTAGTCTACCAAGTTTTCTAAATACTTTCATTAGTCCCTGGCCTTATCTTATAGTTAGGATAGCCTTATGCCCATCCCATGCATGCTTTATCTCCTTTACTGTGTTAACCTCTACCACTTCAGCTGGAAGGCTATTCCATGCATCCACTGCCCTCTCAGTAAAGTAATACTTCCTGATATTATTTTAAACCTTTGCCCCTCTAATTTAAGACTATGTCCTCTTGTTGTGGCAGTTTTTCTTATTTTAAATATAGTCTCCTCCTTTACTGTGTTAATTCCGCTGCCTCGTCTTTCCGCCAAGCTATATGTGTTAAGTTCCTTTAACCTTTCCTTGTAAGTTTTATCCTGCAATCAATGAACCAGATTAGTAGCCCTTCTCTGAACTCTCTCTAAGTATCAATATCCTTCTGGAGATACGGTCTCCAGTACTGTGTACAATACTCCAAGTGAGGTCTCACCAGTGTTCTGTACAATGGCATGAGCACTTCCCTCTTTCTACTGCTAATATCTCTCACTATACAACCAAGCATTCTGCTAGCATTTCCTGCTGCTCTATTACATTGTCTGCCTACCTTTAAGTCATCAGAAATATTCACCCCTAAATCCCTTTCCTCAAGTGTTGAGGTTAGGACTCTATCAAATATTCTGCACTCTGCCCTTGGGTTTTTACGTCCAAGATGCATTATCTTGCACTTATCCACATTAAATGTCAGTTGCCACAACTCTGACCATTTTTCTAGTTTACCTTAATCATTTGCCATTTGGCTTATCCGTCCTGGAACATCAATCCTGTTACATATCTTAGTATCATCAGCAAAAAGACATACCTTACCATCAAGACCTTCTGCAAAATCACTAATAAAAATATTAAAGAGAATTAGAGAGATCCCTGAGGTACCCCACTGGTTACAAGCCCATGCTTCAAATATACTCCATTGACTACAACCCTCTGTTGCCTGTCACTCAGCCACTGCCTTACCCATTCAACAATATTGGAATCCAAACTTGAAGATTGCAGTTTATTGATAAGCCTTCTATATACAACAGTGTCAAACGCCTTACTGAAATCTAGGTAAGCAATGACTACTGCACCACCCTGATCTATTATTTTAGTTACCTAATCAAAAAAATCAATAAGATTATTTTGGCATGACCTCCCTCAAGTAAACCCATGTTGTCTCTGATCTTGTAATCTATGTGATTTTAGATGTTCAACAATCCTATCCTTTAACATGGTTTCCATTACTTTCCCCACTACTGAAGTAAGGCTTACTGGCCTATAGTTGCCCGACTCCTCCCTACTACCTTTTTTTGTGAATGGGCACAACATTCGCTAACTTCCAATCTTCTGGGACTACTCCTGTTAACAATGATTGGTTAAATAAATATGTGAATGGTTTTGCTAGTATACCACTAAGCTCTTTTACTAACTTTGGGTGCATGCAATCAGGTCCCATTGACTTATTTTTATTACTTTTGACAGTTGAAATAGAACCTCTTCCTCTGTAAACTCACAAACATTTTTACTGACTGTGCTATGTTCTCTTCTGTGTGTGATTTGGAAGCTCGCATAACTTGCTTAGCCTCTTTCTGCCTAATCTTATAGATAATTCTGTCTTCCTCACTCTGTTTTTTTATAATTACTAAATGCAAACGTTTTGTTTTTTACTATTTTGGCCACATCTGCAGAGTACCACAGTGGTTTCTTGTTTTTTTTTGCTTTTACTGACAAACCTAATGCAATTTTCTGTTGCCTTCAGCAGTGCAACTTTTAAATAATCCCATTTCTCCCGGACTCTATTTAAATTGCTCCAATTTGATAATGACTCCTTTACACATATTCTAATTTTAGAAAAGTCTGTTTTTCTAAAGTCTAAAACTTTTGTTTTTGTTTGGTGTGACTCAGTCACTGTTCTTATAGTAAACCACACTGACTGATTATCATTGGATCCTAAACTTTCACCTACAGTAATATCTGATACCAAAGCTCCATTTGTTAACTTTAAATCTAGTATGGCCTCTTTACGAGTTGGCTCCTCAACGACTTGTTTTAGAGACAATGCCAGTAGGGAGTTTAGAGTATGTGTGCTCCTGGCACAGGCAGCTATTTTGGTTTTTCAGTTCACATCAGGAAGATTAAAGTCAGCCATGGTGATAACTTCACTGTCATTTTAGCTATTTCCTCAACTAGTAGACTATCTAACCCTTCTATTTGTCCTGGGGGCCTTTAAATCACACTTACACAAGTTACTGTGTGATTACCAAATTCTAACATAACCCAAACGGACTCTATGTTCGCCTCACTAACTTTTATTAGGCTAGATTTTATGCTATCCTTTACATACAGGGCCACCCCTCCCCCTTTCTTGCCTTCCCTGTCTTTTCTACTTTTCTATATAAAGAGTAGCCTGGGATTGCTATGTCCCAGTCATTTTTCTTATTATACCATGTCTTAGTAACCACAACTAAATCTACATTATCAGTTGCCATCATTGCCACAAATTCATGGATCTTATTACCTAAACTGGAATTTGCAGACATGACTCAAAGCTTATAATTTTTTAACAAACTTGCTACAGACACCTTCTGTCCTTGTTTTGGGGGGCAATTGGACTGATATTTTATCACCATTTTGCCCCACCCCCTCTTAGTTTAAATACATTCTAGCAAAATCTCTGAACTGCTCACTGAGAATATCTGTTCCCTTTTGAGAAAGATGCAAACCATCTTTTTTGCACAGTTTATTTCCATTCCAAACAGAGCAACCATGAGAAATGAAGCCAAATCCTTGCTCCCGACACCATTCACCAAGCATCAAGTTAAAGTCCCTAATACGCATCAGCCTGTTGTTCCGAGTGTTATGCACAGGCAGAAATTCAGAGAATGACAGTGTGGAAGCAACCTGCCGTATATCATTGACAAAAACACTAAAAACTTCCTTTACCTCTGAAACCTCATTTCAAGCCAAGTAATTTGTCCCTAGATGGAAAGTGCATCTAATTCCCCTTCCTGCTTTGCTCACTTAACAATATTACAAATACGTCTCCTGTCTCTGTGAGCAGTAGCTCCGGGAAGAAATCTCACAAGACCACCATTGTCTATCTCCACACCTCCACACCTCTTATGATAACAACTGCTTTCTATTAGGCATCACCAAAACAGATACATAACAACTATTACACTGAGCTAAGTCTGCCATTTTAATGAGGTGACTCATTTAAATCAAACAAGTCTTTATTTTTTCGTCCTCCGGTATACCTCAGATTACCTCCAGTTTATCTCCAGAATATCTCCAATCACACACTTTGAAGCAGCAACCAAGCTATATTAGCCAAGCTAATGACCACAACCCTTATATAACTCCTAAAAGCACCACTCACTAGGAATGTTTAACACCTGGATAGGCCTATGCTTATTTGCAAACAATAGCTAATTAATCAACAATCAATAGCAAGCACCTAGCTAATCAAATCAAATGCCTTACCAATTACCAACAGGAAATCAAACCTTGTGCAATCAGTAACCTTTTCCTATAGATTAATCTTACCTGTGACAGTAAAAAAGAAAACTCTTAGCAAAATCTTAGACAGTTGAAGAATCTGTAAAACTCTACAGAATATCTCCAATCACACACTTTGAAGCAGCACCTAGATGTAGCAACCAAGCTATATGAGATGTCATAATTAAAAAGACTCAGATGACATTTACCATCACCAAACCAAAATAGAATCTATTTTGGCATTCCTGATCATTTGTGGGTTCTCTTACAGATTGAAAGTGTCACCATACCAGTTAACCCAGGGGACTGTTTGGATGGAATAGTGATCATCGACAGCACTGTAGGGAATGATACCTTCTTTTTGGTTACATGGGATGCTGGAAGCCCCAGCATTACATTAACTGATCCAAATGGACAAGTTTATGGAAAAAGCAAGTTTGTGAGTGACCCGTTTTCAAAATCGGCCCGTCTCACAATTCCAGGCACAGCAGAGGTACAGTATAATATACATGTTTTAAAGCTCCTAAATATTAAACAGTGCAGTTTATCTCTAGTAAACAAGCATACCAATTATTATTTGCCCTTTGAATATTCACCTAACTTCTAGGTCAGATCATTAATTTTTTCAAGGCCACTTTATGACATTTCATTATCTCTTTCCTTTATGATATCACCTTAGCTTCATCTCTTTTTAATCATCTTTTAATTTGTGTACGTCACTTACCTCACATTCTGTCTGCATATCACGTACCCATCACAGCTAAACCTATAGTCATGTTCCTGTTCTCCTGTACCTCTTTTGATAATTAGCTCTTACCCCTCCTTTGTCACGTACCCAATCTCTCTATTCCCATGTAAATTACCTACTGTAAATTATGCCACTTTATGACATTTCATTATCTCTTTCCTTTTTGTTATCACCTTAGCTTCATCTCTTTTTAATCATCTTTTAATTTGTGTACGTCACTTACCTCACATTCTGTCTGCATATCACGTACCCATCACAGCTAAACCTATAGTCATGTTCCTGTTCTCCTGTACCTCTTTTGATAATTAGCTCTTACCCCTCCTTTGTCACTTACCCAATCTCTCTATTCCCATGTAAAAAGTTATATTTATAAGAAATATACAAGTGTACTCACCAGTAGTGAAGAAACCCCTGATATATATATACATATACTGTACATTGTTCAATGTCAAAGAGGTGAGGACCATAAGCCTTGTTCCATGCATGTATGTCTGCAATTAAGCTCTAGTTTCTACTTTGTGTAATGTGTATTATTGCTTTTGATCAGACATGATCATGTTATCACCCACCATGCAGTATAATGTTTGGAAGCATTATAGGTCAATTACAATTCAATGGGCAAGCTTAGCATATCTATGGGAAAATTAATTAATTAAACCAGTCTGTTCAGTTTTTCTAGGCTATCGTATTTTGTTGGGTTATTTCACTTTTAAATCAAACACATGGAGACCAGAATACTTTAGTCAACAAATCAGAATATTCAAGTTAGATTAAATGAAACACGGTAGTTTACAGAGTTATTTAGTTATACAGCTCGTAGTTTAAGTATTTTTAAAAATCTTTTATTTGTGATATTTTCAGTAATATAC
Source organism: Pelobates fuscus (assembly GCF_036172605.1). NCBI lineage: Eukaryota > Metazoa > Chordata > Amphibia > Anura > Pelobatidae > Pelobates > Pelobates fuscus. The sequence goes on from NC_086323.1 coordinate 88,864,816, forward strand.
ATATGAATTGTAAGAAACCAAGCAGGTATAAATGTTGTTGAAATGTTCTATATTAATAGCAAAATAATATTATAAATAATGGTTGTATTATTTTTCTACAGAGAGGCACCTGGACATATAGTATATGTAACACTAAGACAGTAAAACAAGTGCTGGGATTAACAGTGAACTCCAGAGCAGCTGATAGAAATGAACCCCCTATTGTCGCTGAGGCATATATGAAAGAGGTGTCGGGCATACATGGAAGTCCAGTTGTTTTGTATGCAATTGTAACAAAAGGTTTTTCTCCAATTCTTGGTGCATCTGTGATTGCTGAAATTGGAGCGGAGGATGGACAGATTCACAAGTTGGATCTTTTGGACAATGGAGCAGGTGGATTTCAAACAATTCAAACACTTGGTTATGCTATAAATAAAAGAAAAAGAAAAAAAAAAAACAAAAACAAAATATCTTAGTAGTGCCCAATTATATAAAGCTCAGTTTCCCTATAGCAATGCTTGTTTTATCAGCAAACATCCTGCTAGCATCCAGATCTGGTAATCTATCCAATATCTCATTCACACCAAAAACATTACACCATTGCATCAAATGTATACATTCAACTAAACTAAAAATAAATGGAATCACCCTCAATTATGTAAATGTATGTTTCTCATTTCATATTGCTCCATCCATTGTGTGTTTTAATTCTATTTTCCATTAGAATTGTGCAAAAATTAGTTTACACAGGTTCATCTGAATCAGAATCCTTTTAATCCTCTAAACAAATCAATCCATCCAGAATTTACTCGTGGAGTCAATGCTTGAGACTCCATAGGTAAATCCAATTTGAATCTATATATTTAGGTTTGTTTTAAAAGGAATTTGGTTTGGAAGAACAGGCTCAAATTAAAGGGACACTATAGTCACCAGAACAACTACAGCTTATTGAATTTGTTCTGGTGAGTAGAATCATTAGCTTCAGGCTTTTTGCTGTAAACACTGTCTTTTCAGTGTTTACATTACAGCCTAGTGATAACTTCACTGGCCACTCCTCAGATAGCTGCTAGAGATCCTTCCTGGGTCATGGCTGCCTAAAATGCATCCAAACATTCAGTGTCTCCTCCCTCTGCATGCAGACACTGAACTTTCCTCATAGAGATTCATTGATTCAATTCATCTCTATGAGGAGATGCTGATTGACCAGGCTGTGTTTGAATTGTGCTTGCTCTGCCCCTGATCTGCCTCCTTGTCAGTCTCAACCAATCCTATGGGGAAGCGTTGTGATTGGATCAGGCCACCACTTCTGATGAAGTCAGCAGACAGCCTGTTTTTCTGAGGCAAACAACATGCAGAGCTACAGCTTCAGGCCTGAATACAAGTAAGATTTTGCTATATTTATGGAGGCATGAGGAGCCCGGGGGGGTTAGATTGTGGTTTTAACACTATAGGGTCAGGAATACATGTTTGTGTTCCTGACCCTATAGTGTTCCTTTAAGTTTTTCACAAGTCTGTTTCCCATAAGGCTATGCACATGTATGCTGGCTTGCTCAGCAGACATCCTGCTGGTATCCAGAGCAGATTAATTTACAGCTCACATATAAAAATACATTTTAAAATTGTATAAGGTTACTTAAAATCACCTATCCCAGCAAATAAATATGGGGAGCCTGTCCCACCATATGTGTTAGGACTACTACTACTTCACAGTAACCCAATATTGGTGGGTCCTACACTAAATTCAACATGGGAGACAATTTAAATAGTGATAGTGCTAAATAAGCTGCAGTATATTTAATTAATCTATTGTAAAAGCATTGTAAGTATATATAATACAAAATTAATGTGATAAAAGCAATTAAAAACAGTGTCAAAAACTAAACAATTAAAGTGATAGTGTTTGAATGAATATGCTCACAATGCAAATTATAAATCTGCTCAATGAAAATTTTAATTAAAGTGACATTACTATCCAAAAACTCCTCAAATATATACCTGTTGTCAACTCCAAAGGGGCCTCTGAAGCTGGGGACTGGGCGGGGTGTTTAACCTCAGAGGGAATCTGGTCATGATTCCAAACTTACATAGTAAAGACAAAAAGGAATTGGGGCACACCTGGAACAATATATAATTCTTTTTAAAATATTATTCTATAAATGTTTGATGCAATGGGTTTATATATATATATATATATATATATATATATATATATATATATATATATATATATATATATATCCCATAACATCAAACATTTATAGAATAATATTTCACAGCATTACTAGTACTTTAATATTTCTACATGAACGTTGTATACAGATTTATTTTTGCTAGCATTTATAAAACCTTGCAATCTGTTTTGAGACTGGCAAATACCACACCTGATGGTGTAACAGTTATGTGGTCAGTACGTGTAGTATTGTGAGGAAAGGAAAAATAAAAAAAGAAATCCTTAATCTATTAATAAAATAGAAATAATAATCATCTACATTGCAAATTCCCATGGGAATATGGCCCTCAGCTCCTCTTGTATTTGTTTGTCAAATCTTATATGATCTATACACCAAAATTGCTTCATTAAGCTAAGGCTGTTTTGGAGACTATAGTCAGGGCCGGCCTTAGGCATTTGGGCGCCCTGTGCAAAAAATCTTCACAGCGAACCCCCCCCCCACCCCCACTCCTTACCCCTTCCCACACACCCTGTCACACACACACACACACACACAAGCAGGCAGACAGCCATACACACACACAAACACACTCAGGCAGTCATACACAGACAGCCACACACAAACACACACACAGACATAGAATGTGACGGCAGATAAGAACCATTCGGCCCATCTAGTCTGCCCAGACAGTCACACATAGGCAGTCACACACAAACACACACACACACACACACACAGGCAGACAGCCACACACACAGCCACACACAAACACACAGGCAGACAGCCAAACACACAGTCACACACACACAGACAAACACACACAGACAAACAGTCAAACACACACTGTCAGACAGCCACACACACACAGTCACACACAGACAGACAGACACACACACACACACTGGAAGACAGTCACACACACACACACGCAGACAGTCACACACACACACACGCAGACAGTCTCACAAACACGCAGACAGTCTCACACACACACGCAGACAGTCTCACACACACACGCAGACAGTCTCACACACACACACGCAAACTGTCACACACACACAGGCAGACAGCCACACACACACAGTCAGACACACACACTCACTAACAGACAAACACACTCTGACAGACACATACACACACTAACATACACAGACACACACTAACATACACATACACACACTAACATACACAGACACACACTAACATACACATACACACACTAACATACACAGACACACACTAACATACACAGACACACACTAACATTAACACATTTTTAAAAAATTATTTAGACACCCCCCCAGCCTCCTTACCTTTGGGAATGCTGGGGGGGGTCTCTTCCTGGTGGTCCAGTGGCTGCTGGGCTGGGCGGGCGGCGGCGCGGGCGGCTGGCGAGGGAGCACTTCCTCTGAGCTGTATGCTCAGCTCCCTCGCGCGCCGCAGAGTGAGGCTGGGAGCCGGAATATGACGTCATATTCCGGCTCCCAGCCTCACTCTGCGGCGCGCAAGGGAGCTGAGCATACAGCTCAGAGGAAGTGCTCCCTCGCCAGCCGCCCGACCGCCCAGCAGCCCGGCATGTCTGTTAGCCGCAAGGCTAACAAGACATTTGCCTTGGGCATTTGGGGGTGGCTTTTTTTGCCGCCCCCTGGAAAATGCCGCCCAAGGCAAATGTCTTGTTAGCATTGCGGCTAACAGACATGCCGTGTGAGCTATGCGGCCGCAGGGCGCCCCCTGCACCATGGCGCCCTGTGCGGCCGCACAGCTCGCACACCCCTAAGGCCAGCCCTGACTATAGTGACCCTTTAATCTCCATTAACAACATTTCTGTTTGAAATAAAAACTGTCATCACTATATATATATATATATATATATATATTTTGGTTACTTGCTTTAAGTTTAAGGTGCTATTTAAAAGTAAAGTTGATACAACAACATGTATGTATATTATGCAGAACAAGTCTATGTGTATATATGTACATTTTTTCTATGTTCTTATTTCACAATTTTTAATAACATTTCCTTTTTATAATTTTTAGGTGCAGATATTCTCAGGAATGATGGAATATATTCCAAGTTCTTTATAGCATATGGTAAAAATGGCAGATATAGCTTGAGAGTACATATAGAAACTACAAAGAATGAAAGTAAACTAGGTGCTCAAAAAAATCGTGCCTTTTACATGCCTGGTTTTGTTGAAAATGGTAAGACATTTCCATAAAGTATTCATCAGTATAACTCTAAACTATATGTTTTACTAAGATAAATCATGTTTTACAATATTTAGGACAATGCAACACAGCTAAACAATGTAATTCATGTATGACGTACAATTAAATAGGCACTATATTGGGATAATTGTGGGACAAAATATTTCATGATAACAAATAAACAAATAAAACAAAAGGCAGTAGCAACACAAACAAGGATCCCAATAAAATATATAGAATACAGTCCACTATAAACAAACTCTTGGTGTAAAAACATGCAAATTAAATATATGCAGATCAATAATTTATTTTTGTAAAAGACGCAGAAGGATATTATCATATACTAATTATGTGCATGTACACCAATATTAAAAGGTAATCCAAATGAGCATTCACAGTCGAGAGAACATGAAAAGTATAATCCCCATCTGAGGATATGGTTTGTGGTCTTCTATGAATATACATAGTAAGATGAATTTGTAAAAAAAAAAAGAATCATATTTTGAAAGAAGAACCTACACCATATCGTCTCTTGGGGATTTTACTGCCAATGCTGCCATATTTGAGCTTATGATAGCTCTTTCAGGTGTGAGTGCTCATTTAGTTTGTATGTTTTGACACAAGTGTTTTTTATAGTTGATTTTAGGCACAGTCATACTTCTTTTTTATCTTTGTAATCACTGTGGATAAAGTATGGTTGTGAAATTATATTTCATGGTCCTTGTTGCACTTTGTAAGGTACACCAGAACACTGTGGACTCTGTGTTATTGCATGTGATTTGAAGAACAATACAGCCTATATAACACATTCACATTAGAAACACTCCCACGGACATACTCATGTGCACACACTGAGAGCTTCACCTAAACTATCAGACAAAGTCTTCCAGAAAAAGAAGACATGCAATGCAAATGTTATTAAAATAAAACATTAATTGAGAATACTGCAAGCTTATCTCCTGGTAGAATACTGGGGGGACCTTAACGTGGTCTGGATCAGTTCTCTGGATCTCAACTTTCTTGCACTGTTCAGAGTTCTTTAATAGATACAGAGAGGAAGCAACAACACAGGGAACAGCAATGGGCAGTATACAAATATCAGGGCTCCTTTAAAGAGCATGGGCAGAGAGGCTCTACGGGTCTCCCCAGCAGCTCTCCATCTCACTGCACTATTGGTATAATTTAAACCATATTTAAATTCTCTCTCTAAACTTTCAAGGAATGATAGCAATAAAAGGCTTTTATATTTCTTTTCAGTCCTTGTCACAAAACAAAAGAGTCACATTTTTATTTTTGTTACAGGTGATATAAAGCTTAAACCACCGAGGCCTAACATTGAAAGCTACAATGTAGAACATTTCAGTAGGAAGGTTTCTGGTGATACGTTCATAATATCCAATGTACCTTCAGGCACTCCTTCCGACAGATTCGAACCCTATCAAATTACTGATCTGGATGCAGTCATTCAAGGAACCCAAATTACATTATCGTGGACAGCAACAGGAGATGACTTGGATCAAGGGAATGGTATGTATTTGATTCTTATAGTGGTCAACATCGAAAATTTGTTCAGAACGGTGCATTGCACAGTATAATATTGGATGGTTACATAAGAAAGGAGGAAGATCCACTGGTACCATGTGTTGGTTATGCATCAAAAAGAAACACTGGCAGATTGTGAAGAAGCATATTAGGCTTTACTTGTGTGGATAAACAGCAAACATTTAAAACATATTAGTTACTTAAAACAGCAGCCAGTAGAGTGAAAGGTAAAAGGAAGAGCAAGTAAAAAAAAATAACTTCCTTCCTGTGAGTACCAACGAATACATATGCATATATAAACAGTTCTCTGAACTGCACAGTGCCATCTACAGCTCAAGTGATAAGTATATACAAATTATGCAGTACATGCTGTTGTATTTTCCAACACCATGAAAATATTACCGCAAAAAGGCATAAACATAAAAGAAAAGGGTGACAATTTAATAAAGTGAGACAGAAAGTTGAATAATGTTTTCAAACAACAATGCATACTTTCAAGACCAGATAATGCAGAATTCTACATATATTTTTGAATACATTGAGATTATAAATGAATTGAACAATTGTCTACTATAAATATTTCTGTAAAATTTCATTGACATTCATTCATGGCATATTTTCAGCTACAGGATATGATTTAAGAATGAGCCTGTCATCTCAAGAACTATTACATCATTTTGTAAACACCACTGCTGTTAACATCTCCAATATCACACCCAAGCCAGCAGGATCCAAAGAAATATTTACTTTCACACCAGAGGATATTGCTCTAACTAATGGCACCATCATTTATTTTGCATTGGTTGCCTTTGATGAGATCAATCAACAGTCGAAGGTCTCAAACCTAGCAAGAGTTGAATTGTTTGTGCCTCCATCACCAGAACCAAAGGCATTAAAACCACTACCAGATATCTATCAACCATACCAAATTACTGACTTGGATGCAGTAATTCAAGGAACCCAAATTACATTGACTTGGACCGCTACAGGTAATGACTTTGATATGGGTATTTTAAGTTACATAGGCCTCAAATGAATTCTGAAGAATAAGCTTTTCAAGTGATCAGCATCTGTCATTCAAATTACATATCTGCAAAAATTCCCATAAACCAGAATGGTGACTTATCCAAAATAATTAAATCAGGCAATTGTTTCTTGGCATGAATCAGAAAATACATTTTGCTCTAAACATTCTTTGATTTGATCCAGAATAAGTTAAACACTCACCTTTAATTCTAAAAAACAACACAAAATAAAAACCAATAGTGGAAGTATTTGAGGTCGACAAATGCTAGTTACTGTTTCAGTTACTTAACTTGTCTAAAGTACACAATACATTAACTGTCCTGTGGGTATCTCTCAGATTTCCTTCCTTGTCCTGATTTGGGTCCTAAATGATTCAGCTCAGGTAGCTAAAATTCTTAAAAATTGCTGGAAAAAAACTGCCATGATTCTTTTACACAAACTTGAAAGCTCTAGGCAGCGGACATCATAATATATGCGCAATACAGGCTTACATTGTTTGTAAAAAGCTTGCCTTTTTTTGTAATAATCTAACTTTTGTGTTCAGTGTTATTTGGTGAAGTTTTAGGAGTGTAGACCCACCACAAGTATTTGACCCCACCCTCTAACCATGTAGCCACTCTCAAACTGTAATTTAGTGATTCGCATTTGTTAAGTGGAAGTGGTTACAAGCAGTAGGCACATCAAATTCCAAATCAACTGTACTAGCTCGCCTAATGCTCTCTGGTTGATTCATTATTAAAGTATATTTCAAGTTGGAATACTAAAATCCAGCCGAACACCCAATCGTGTGTGTGTGTGTGCGTAAAGCACCACGTGTATGTAGCATTGTGTGTGTATGTGGTATTGTGTGATTGTGTGTCTGGTAATTTGTGTGGCAGGTCATTTGTGTGGCAGGGTGTGCGTATACAAAAAAAATGCAGCAGACAGGTTGCACCTAATTAAAAAAAAAAAAAAAAACAGTAGACCTTACCTATGCCTGGTATTGATTAACCTCCATTGTATGGATCACTGGGAGCCACCAGATCTACCTTTTTTTTCACCATCTCCTTCAGTACATATAGGGTAAAGGAAGTGGGATTAATCACCTAGCCACTCTACTTACCCTGGGGTCTGTTGTGCATCAATAAGCTGAGAACGGCAGTTAACTACCTCACAGTTAATTCTGTCTCAAAATGGACTATTTATACCACAACCAATCAATTAACACAAGCAAATAAAAAAAGCAAGGAAAAGGGTGAGAACAAAATTGTCAATTTGTAAAGCATAATTAGACTAGATTATAATACAAAACAGAAATAAATAGTTTAATGCATTATAATAATAATATTTATTATTATTTTATTGAAACTGTTTCTTGCTATTTTTTCAGTTACCAGATATGATTTAAGAATGAGCCTCTCTTTTGAAGAACTATTGAACAACTTTATGAAAGCCACTGCTCTAAACATTCCCAGTACCGCACCAAAGCCAGGAGGATCCAAAGAAATGTTTACTTTCACACCAGAAAACATCACTCTAAACAATGGCACCACCATTTATTTTGCATTGGTCACCTTTGATGCCATTAATCAAGGGTTGTTAAACTCTAACATAGCAAGGGTTACATTCTTTGTGCCTCCATCACCAAAAAAATCATACTTTAAATCACGAATTAAGTCCCTTTTAGACAGTCCCTTTGATTTCTAATGAAATCCCTTTTAACAGTCCATTTTGAGAAAAATAATCATAGTAATTTCTATATTAATAAAACTAATTGTTGATTCCTTTATTTCCAATGCAAATTGAGGAAAAATAATCATTTCAAAATATAAAACCTGGTGAACACATTTGTGATTTTTTTTCTGCAGCAAAAATCTACATATAAAATAAACATTCTCTTCAGATTCTTTCTTTAAAAAACTGTCAATAAATATTCTTACAATGATTATTCTACACAGTTTTTATTGTACAATAATTGAGATTCTGTTTTCAACTCAACTACTAAGATCCTGAGTATGGTCTACAAATTCCTTTCATATCTTTGAAAGTTATTTTTTTATTCTTTCTCAGCCCCTCTTTTTAGCTACATTCTTTTTTATTCTAATTTATCTGTCTATATGACAAATTCTGAAATGAATGAGAACTTTTTCATTATGTGCAATATAATTAATAGAATAGTAGAATAAACAAGAATAATGTTGTTTAATAAGCTTTCTTCAAAGCACTACTCTTTTCTACAATTAAATGCTAGACACCCTTAATGACAACCTAAAGGGGCAATACAAGAATCAAAACAACTTTAGCTTAAAGTCATGTTCTAGACCAGTCTATCTCACTGTTACGAGAAGCCCTGTCTTGATTACTACCATGGCCACTTAGGCTTGCAGATTACTATTATTATTGGTATTTATATAGCGGTAGCATATTACGTAGTGCATTACAATATTATCAGAGGGGGAGATTTAACAATAAATAAGACAATAACAAAAACTTACAGCGGACCCTGCTCAAATGAGCTTACAGTCTCGAGGAGGAGGAGGAGTATAAAACACAATGTCAGGACAGGAGATTACATTGAATATCTTGCTAGGGTACTTCACAGCGTTTAACCCCTTAAGGACGGCAGGCATTTTTGTGGGTGGTCCTAAACGCTGGCGGGCAGCATAGAACGTCCCTGCCATCCAGGGAACTTACCGGGTCCCTGCCGATCCCACAACATCAGTCACGATCTGGGGGGCTGCCTGGGAGCTCAGGCAGCCCCCTACTGCACGATCTGGCCCTCCAGGGCCATGTGATCGTGGGGTCCTTGCGATCACATGGCCGGAATAGCCAGCTCATGCAATGCCAGCAGTGGCTGTCTCTCTGCTGCCTGTAAAAAAGTTTTAAAAGTAAGTAAAAGTAAAAAAAAAGTATAATAAAGTAAATTAAAGTACATAGATCATATATGTATATGTATATGATCTTAGTACTTTTATATGCCCATACACACACATAAACTATTATTCTAAGTGTATTTTAATATAATATATATATATATATATATATATATATATATATATATATATATATATATATAATATTTTTACATGGTTAAGTCATTTCATTAATTACAATTTGAGGGACTTGCCTGACAACGCAGGCAGAAAGTCCAGATAACATGGTTTGCAAGCACTATATTTTATCCTGTAACTTTCCAAGACACCATAAAACCTGTACATGGGGGGTGGGGGTGGGGGGGATTGTTTTACTTGGGAGACTTTGCTGAACACAAATATTAGTGGTTCAAACCGTAAAACATATCACAATAATGATATTGTCTGTGAAAGTGCAGTTTTTCACATTTTTCACACACAAACAGCACTTTCACTGATGATATAATTGTTGTGATAAGTTGTAATGTTTGGAAACACTAATATTTGTGTTCAGCGAAGTCTCACAAGTATAACAGTACCCACCATGTACAGGTCTTATTGTGTTTTTAAAAGGTACAGAGTGTAATATAAGACTTGCATTTCCATTTTTTCACATTAAAATTCGCCAGATTGGTTATGTTGCTTTTGAGACCGTATGGTAGCCCAGGAATGAAAATTACCCCCATGACAGTATACTATTTGCAAAAGTAGGCAACCCAAGGTATTATAAATGGGGTATGCCCAGTCTTTTTTAGTAGCCACTTAGTCACAAACACTGGCCAAAATGATTGTTCATATCATTTTTCTGCATTTTTCACACACATACAAATTAAAATGCAACTGGCCAGTGTTTGTGACTAAGTGGCTACTAAAAAAGACTGGACATACCCTATTTATAATACCTTGTGTTGTCTACTTTTGCAAATGGTATACTATCATGGGGGTAATTTTCATTCCTAGGCTACCATACGGTCTCAAAGGCAACATAACCTGTCTGGCAAATCCCAATGTGTATAAACTAAAACAATTAATGTGCTAAATTTGACCCTGTAACTTTCCAAAACACTATAAAACCTGTACTTGCGGGGTACTATTTTACCCGTGAGACTTCACTGAATACAAATATGTTCCTTTTTTTTTTTTTTTCAGTAACAGCTAACAGTATTATAACATTCACAGTTAAAATGCCACGCAGAACTAAAGAAATAAAAAAATCTTAATTTTTCATTTTCATTTTACATTGTATTCATATTAAATTATGTTTAATACATACATATTTTATGTGATATGAAAGTCCTGTTTCTCTTGAACAAAATGATATATAATAAGTGTGGGTGCATTTAATATGAAAGAGGTGAACTACGGTTGGACAGACATATAGCGCAGATGCCAGGTTTTGTTTACGTTTTGTTTTGATCACAACTTGTACAACTGGCTCAGTCCTTGGGGGGTTAATTATACATAAAAAAAGTAGATAAACAAATAAAATATGTTCCTGCTTTCTCGCTGCTCAATTCTCTGCTATTTAGAAGTTAAATCACTTTAGTTTTTGTTCATGCAGACCTAATCACACCTCCCCGGCATGTAACTAGACATGTGTAATTCAATATGTTACAAATCGAATTGCGTCCAAATTTGGACTATTTCAGTAATTCTGGAGCTTCTGATTTTCTGAATTCTTTACACACCAAAACAAGCTGAAAATTACAGAATACGCAATTTTCATATCTATTCAACAACTGAAACAACAAAATGAAGTAAAGTTTTTGTTATTTTGATCTTTTAACTGGTTAGTAGAGAGCTCCTTAATTTTAAATCCTAGCATGGTATTGCCATAATTAACTCTCTCAGCCATTTAATGACTCTCCATTCTCTAAACTGGCTTGTAAAAGGTACATTTCTTTCCACGCCAGTTTAGTAAATGGGCAGTGACTGATTGACTGAAAGAGTCAGTTGACCATTCGCCACTGGAGGCAACTTTGGGGCTAAACCGTTTAAGAATGGTTTAACCCTTGGAGACAATAGTGTCTCCAGGGGCCTCCTGTCACCATAACAACTTCATTTAAATTAACCTTTGATGCCTGGAGTGTCCCTTTAAATATGGCAGAATGTATATGCTGCATGTGTGTAGGTTATATGTGATATGTACAGTATGTATATAGTACGTATGTGACCTGTACAGGATAACACATAAAGGCTCTTTCCCGTTAACTCCACAGGAAAAGTGGAGCCTAGTCAAATGGTAGGTCATGGAGACCTGGAGTTTTCTGTGTGACACTAAGTTATGATAGGAGTGACTTGGAAAGACAGGGGAGCATCATAAAAGGTGTACTAGGCTTGCAAGGTAGTATGGGCTGCTCAGGGACTGGAAAAAAGGTTGGGCAGAAAGGAGGTGGCATGGGGGGACAAAAAGGTGATCAGTTGGTAAATAATACATACGAAGATTTCACAGTATGATATTACTGATTTTTTTTTATTTATAATCAAATGTTCAGCTCTCTGTAGACACCTCTCTGTAGACACATGCTTCATAATCGATTTGTTCAGATTATTATTATTGGTATTTACAGTTCTGCTCAAACGTTTGCATACCCTGGCAGAAATTGTGACATTTTGGAATTGATCTTGAAAATATGACTGGTTAAGAAAAATAATTATTTTATTCATGGATAGTGGTCATATCAAGCCATTCATTATCACATAGTTGTTTGGCTCCTTTTTAAATCATAATGATAACTGAAATCACACAAATGGCCCTGATCAAAAGTTTACATACCCTTGAATGTTTGGACTTGTTACAGACACACAAGGTGAAACACACAGGTTAAAATGACAATTAAAGGTTAATTTCCCAGACCTGTGTCTTTTTAAATTGCAACTAGTCTATGTGTATAAATAGTCAATGAGTTTGTGAGCTCTCACTTGGATGCACAGAGCAGGTTAGATGCTGAGCCAATGGAAGCAGAAAATAACTGTCAAAAGACCTGAATAACAAGATAATGGAATTTTATAAACATGGAAAAGGATGTTTGTTTCAATAAGCACATTGTGGCAATACTTGACCAAAAATTAGCTCCAGAAAGAAGCCTATATTGCTTAAATGACACAAAAAAGCCCAGTTACAATATGCCTGACAACACCTTGACACATCCCACAGCTTCTGGCACACTGTAATTAGTAGTGGTGAAACCAAAATAAAGCTTTATGGTCACGACCATTAGCGCTATGTTTGGAGAGGGGTCAACAAGGCCTTTAGTGAATCTAATACAATCTCCACTGTGAAGCATGGTGGTGACGACACTGATGTTTTTTGGGGGTGGGGAGGTGAGCTCTAAAGGCACAGGGAATCTTGTGAAAATTGATTGCAAGATGAATGCAACATGTTATCAGTGAATACTGGCAGACAATTTGCATTTTTTCTGCATGAAGACTGCTCATGGAACGCTCTTGAACTTTCCATCATGACAATGACCCTATGCACAAGGCCAAATTGACCCTGTAGTGGTTACAGCAGAAAAAGGTGAAGGTTGTGGAGTAGCCATTACAGTCTCTTGACCTTATTATCATTGAGCCTCTGGAGAGATGTCAAATGTGCAGTTAATGCAAGATGACCAAAGACTTTGCGTGACCTGGAGGCATTTTGCCAAGACGAATGGGCAGCTATACCACCTGCAAGAAATTGGAGCCTTATAGACAACTGTTACAAAAGATTGCATGCTGTCATTGATGCAAAAGGGGGCAATACACAGTATTAAGAACTATGGGTATGCAGACTTTTGAACAGGGGTCATTTCATTGTTTTCTTTGTTGCCATGTTTTGTTTAATAACATATAATAATACAACAATGCCCCCTAGGTAAATACACACAGGTAATACCTAATACAGTATTTAAAATTCAGGTCAAACAAATTAATCTAAAAGATATCAAAAATATGATACATAGTGCTTTCTGTAAATATAAAAACCAGAGGGATCAAACACACTACGAAGAGCCTTATCAGGCTCTATATATGGAGCTCCGAGTTGCAGTCGCAGGCTAGGATGTATACTCTTCCCGGTATTTAATCTGAAGGAGAGATGGAGAGGAAGAAGCCAAGGTAGGTATAAACCAACTTTATTTCGATAACAAAAATAGTGACAAGAAATAAAGTAGTGTAAAATAAAATAAAATGAATACACCGCGGCAAAGGATAAGTAAATATATAAAGTCCAAAACAGTAGACAGCAGACACTCTCAGGAATCTTCGTCTTTTTTACTGTACTATACTGGTCCAGTTTCTAAAGAAGAGTTTGTGTCCTCTTTATAGACACAAGGGTCTACATACTTAGAGCCAAGTATCATATGCTCAATGTTAGTGTATCCAATAAAAGCACTTTTTTTCACTAAATATTGGCAATATTGCACTATATGTGTTTATTTACTTTGGACTAATCTATGTAGGGAGGACCATTAGACCTTTAAAGGTCAGGATCGCTGAATATATTCGTAATATTAGAAATGGTTTAGAAACTCACAGCGTATCCCTCCATTTTAAAACTATCCACAACCAAAATCCAGAAAATCAGTTTTTTTGTGCAATCAAGGTTAAACGAGATTGGAGAGGGGGGAACTATATTAAAATATTAGGTAAAGAAGAAATCCGTTTTATCTACAATTTTAAAACCCTTATCCCACATGGTTTAAACTCAGATTTCAAGGTTTGCCAATTTTAAATAGTTATTTTCCCTCCTCCATATTTTTATAGTTATATTTTTTTATTTTTTTCCTTTTTTACTATATTTCCAAATATATATTTTAAATAACATAACATTTTTTTCAAAATTAATATATAGTCGGTAATATATTTTAATCATTTTTTATTTCCAATACACTATTTTAAGCATCCATTTCTTCTTTAATTTTAATATTTTGATATATTATATTATATCATCATATATATTGTTTATATAATATTCTCATATGAATTTATGACCATTCTGCCTTATCCTTCCATTGTTTTCCTATTATGACTTTTTATATTGGTATTTCTTTTAGGATATATTATTATTGGTCCTTTTTTAGTTCTTTTACTTACTAATGTCTGTAATATCTCTTCCTAGTAACATATTATGTGTGAAATAAAAGACTGTACTTAAGGATTCTCGATCACATTAGAGCCATTACATCGTTCCACTACCCGAGAAACAGAACTGATGACATATGCGTTCCACTGTTGAAACGCAAGTACCGGAAACGGAAGTTACGCTTTTGCCGCCCGGGATAATACTATGCGTTCCACTTAAGGAACGCAAATGCCGAAACCGGAAGTACCGCTGCGATCACCGAAGTGGAAAAGGCGCTAAATATGATCTACAAAAACGGACATTTACAGAAAGAAACATACAGCAACTGAGGAAGCTTCTAAACGAGGCAAAACGCGTTTTGCAACACCAGAGACTATCTCTCCTACTTACCTTCAACTGTAAGGTCTTGTTTTCTACATTTTTTATTTACTATGCTTGTGCACTTATTTCAATAAAGCAATTATACTTATACCTACCTTGACTTCTTATAACCTCCTGGCATTGTAATGAAGGTAGTTGGAACCTATATCCCACAACGCTGGAACACTGAGCCTCATTTATAGGCTCTCATTTTGTGAGTGATATTCCACCTATATCTTGCACTTACTAAATTGCACAGACAATATTGCACTATTATGTGTTTTATTTTGTTTTATCTCTAGGACTTTAACCAATTTACTTGTTACAATAAGAAGATACTCCGCCTTATACTGTATGTAATTTCTGTTTATTTTTTAGGCTACATAGCCATTTATAGTTTAGGATAATTGTCAAAGCCTGCAGCGCTCCATTGTTGACTGTGGTGGGTATATATAACGCACAGTTAAGTTTTAATTGGTTTTATAAGGTTGTGTAAAGGTGAGGGAAATGTCCACATTGGTGATAACACCTTCTTGATATATCATTTTATTTTTTTCACTTTTAAGCGCCTGTTGCACAAAAACACACTTTTGTCATAATAGGTACATTTTGGCAATTCGGTCATTCGGATACTTCCGAATGTCCTAATTGCCAAATTTCCAAAGTGCTGAACAGAAACGATTTGCCGAACTCCCGAAGTCCTGAATTGCCGAAGTGCCGAATTTTGGAAGAGTCAAAACAAACCGAAGTGCCGAATTTCAGAAGTGCTTTGGATTTCTGAAAAGTGTCATAACAGAAGAGGGAGGGAACATTAAGGGGATGATAACAGGAATCTAACCCTACCCCTACCCCTAACCTCTCCACTAACCCTAATCCTAACCCTACCCCTAAGGGCTCCCCAAATGCTTTCAAATGTTTAGATTGGTGGCGGGGGGCGTGAAGGAGAACAGTCCTTTGAGCTCTTGCGGCTCAGCTCCCTCACGCCCCGCAGTGATGCTGGTAACTGCATATGATGTCACTCCGGCTCCCGGCATCACTAAGTGGTGCCGAGGGAGCTGAGCCGGAGGATTACAGCTCCCTCACTGCTACAACTGTGCGCCTACCTGCCTGCCCTGTCAGCCCAGCAGCAGTAAGCCAAGCCAGCCCAAAAGCAGCCAGTCCAGCAAGCCCCACTGGACCCCAAAGGAAGGGTGGTTTAAAGATTTTTATATACAGTAAGGGAAAAAAGTATTTGATCCCCTGCTGTTTTTAAACATTTGTCCACTGACAAAGAAATTATCAGTCTATAATTGTAATGGTAGGTGTATTTTAACAGTGAGAGACAGAACAACAACAAAAGAATCCAGAAAAACGCATGTCAACAAAGTTTTACATTGATTTGCATGTCAATGAGTGAAATAAGTATTTGATCCCCTATCAACCAGCAAGATTTCTGGCTCCCCAGTGTCTTTTATACAGGTAACGAGCTGAGATTAGGAGCATTCTCTCAGCTTGTTACCTGTATAAAAGACACCTGTCCACAGAAGCAATTAATCAATCAGATTCCAAACTCTCCACCGGGGCCAAGACCAACGATCTGTCCAAGGATGTCAGGGACAAGATTGCAGAACTACATCAGGCTGGAATGGGCTACAAGACCATCGCCAAGCAGCTTGGTGAGAAGGTGACAACAGTTGGTGCGATTATTCGCAAATGGAAGAAACACAAAATAACTGTCAGTCTCCCTCGATCTGGTGCTCCATGCAAGATCTCACCTCGTGGAGTTTCAATGACCATGAGAATGGTGAAGAATCAGCCCAGAACTACACAGGAGGGTCTTGTTAATGATCTCAAGGCAGCTGGGACTGTAGTCACCAAGAAAACAATTGGAAGCACAATAAACTGTGAAGGACTGAAATCCTGCAGAGCCTGCAAGGCCCCCCTGCTCAAGAAAGAACATGTATAGGCCCATCTGAAGTTTGCTAATGAATATTTGAATGATTCAGAGGAGAATTGGGTGAAAGTGTTGTGGTCAGATGAGACCAAAATCAAGCTCTTTGGCATCAACTCCCCATGTTTGGAGGAGGTGGAATGCTGCCTATGACCACAAGAACACCATCCCCACCGTCAAACATGGAGGTGGAAACATTATGCTTTGGGAGTGTTTTTCTGCTAGGGGACCGCATCAAAGGGAAGATGGACGGGGCCATGTACAGTCAAATCTTGGGTGAGAGCCTCCTTCCCTCAGCCAGGGCATTGAAAATGGGTAGTGGATGTGTATTCCAGCATGACAATGACCCAAAACACAGAGTCAAGATAACAAAGGAATGGCTCGAGAAGAAGCACATTAGGGTCCTGGAGTGGCCTAGCTAATCTGTGAAGGAAGCTGAAGGTTCAAATTGCCAAACTTCAGCCTCAAAACCTTAATGACTTGGAGAGGATCTGCAAAGAGGAGTGGGACAAAATCCCTCCTGAAATGTGTGCAAACCTGGTGGCCAACTACAAGAAACGTCTGACCTCCATGATTGCCAATAAGGGTTTTGCCACCAAGTACTAAGTTGAAGGGGTCAAATACTGTTTTCACTCATCGACATGCAAATCAATGTATAACTTTTTTGACATGTGTTTTTCTGGATCTTTTTTTTTTGTTATTCTGTCTCTCACTGTTAAAATACACCTACCATTAAAATTATAGACTGATCATTTCTTTGTCAGTGGGCAAACGTTCAAAATCAACAGGTGATCAAATACTTTTTTCACTCACTGTATGTGTTTGACACAATGTGTGTCAGTGTGTCAGTATCAGGGTGTCTGTAAGTGAATGTGTGTGTCTGTCAGTGAATGTGTTTGTGACTGTCAGTGAATGCGTGTGTCTGTCAGTGTGTGTCTGTTAGTAAATGTGTGTGTGTTTGTCTGTGAACGTGTCTGTCGGTCAGTAAATGTGTGTGTTTCTGTCAGTGAATGTGTGCGTCTGTCAGAGAATGTGTGTGTCTGTTAGTATGTGTTTGTCAGTGAATGTGTGTGTGTGTCTGTCAATGAATGTATGTGTCTGTCAGTAAATGTGTGTGTGTCTGTCAGTGTGTCTGTGAGTGAATGTGTGCATGTCTGCCACTGTGTGTCTGAGTAAGTGCTTTTCTGTCACTGTGTCTGTGAGTGAATATGTATGTCTGTCAGTGTTTGTGTGTGTGTGTGTGTGTGTGAATGTGTTTGTCTGTCAGTTTATATCTGTGAGTTAGTGTGTATCTGTTAGTGAGTGTGTGTCTGTCAGTGAATGTGTGTGTCTGCCAGTGTGTGACGGTCAGTGAATGTATGTCAATTTGACAGTGTGTGCCTGTCAGTGAGTGGGTGTGTCAGTGTGTGTCTGTCAGTCAAACTGCGTGTTAGTCTTAAACAGGTAGGGGTGGGGAAAATTTTGATGCGAGGGTGTCCATGTTTCGTCATGCCTAGGGCAGCACATATCCAAAATACACCACTGTATTTGGTGTATGGGTCATGGGTGAATGTGTGTTGTATATGTGTGTTGTATATGTGTGTATGGGTCACTTTATGTCTGTATTGCGTATGGGTCAGTGTGAGTGGAGGGATCAGTGTGAATGAAAAAGGTTAATTCTATAAAAAATCTATAGTTTTACTTAATTTACAGGATATCTGAAGGTTTATATATATATATATATATATATATATATAGTATTTACAGAAATATATATATTAAGCATAATACAAGTAGTACACGTACAAGTATTATGCGTGTAATTTATACACAAATATTTATATATGTAGATATTAATATATGAATGTATTAATATACATGTCAACCAATTAATTAATTAATTAATATACATTGGCAACCAATTAGCCACCACTGCCCCATGCTTTGGGAGCTCTTACTTGGCAAGTGTCCTAATATACGTGTGGGGGGGATGAATGGGCAGTGAGGAGCTATTTATTTACTGTTTCTCCTGCAACGTTCCCTCTTGCACCCTGTAGTGTGCCAGCAGCAACTCTATGAAGTCACCCCAGCATCCATATCACTACAAGGTGAGGAAGGAAGCGATGCAGGAAGAGCACTGTGAACTCATCAGCCCCACTGAACCCCAGCGAGATGATCCCAGGCACAGGTAGGGAGGTTGTGTACAGTATGTCTGTTATTATATGTGTGTATGATAATGTGTATGGTTCTAGTAAACAGCTCCCTAATTTAATATCTATTAATATGGCAACCCCACACCATATTTGCAAATTAAACAGCTATCGACTAAGCTACTGAAAGATCAAAATACAGTGAGCTTGTCTGAATGGACTATGTGTGTGTCAGTGAGCTTGTCGGTAGTGAGCATGCGTCAGTGATCTTGTTAGTGGTAACTATGTGTGTGTCAGTGAGCTTGTCTGCAGTAAACATGTGTCTACAGTGAGCATTGCAAAGAGTCGACGGCGCTTCAGAGTGACCAACGCAAATGTGGAAAAGCAGTTGTGAGTAGCAACATCATCAGTACCAGCTAACATCACACACCTCACCAAATAAATGCAGTTCCAACCCTCATATTAGGGGTGAGTTAATTAAATGTTTTACTAAATATAGGAGGCTAATTTTTAAGTTAATAATTTTGTATGGCCCGTAATTGATATTATAAATATCCTTGGCCCTTGAAAGAAAAAAGGTTCCCAACCCCTGGTGCACATGTAGTAGTGTATTTGAGCTGAATTTCAGTGAATGCAGGGAAGTCCTTGTTTGGTGTGTTAGTAGGTAAATATGGGTGTATTTGTATGGAACTTTGATGATAAATGCAGTGGTTGATTTGTAAAGCCTGGTTTTAGACTCTGTGTTTGAGTAAAGTTTGAGTAAAGTATCAGTGTGTGTGTTTGTGTGTGAACATGGGGTGTCTAAGCAGTATGTCGCTGTTTGTGTGCATGTGGGATTGTCTTTGTATGAATGCAGGCTATTGTGCATTCATAAAGAATGTCAATATGTATAAATTCTGAGATGTATTTGTTTAGAGTATCAATGTGTCTGCTAGGTGCACCACAAGCACAATAATCACTACTGCTTTCTGTAGAGGGTATGGTGCATGAACCCTATGCACACAGAGTTTCTCTTTCTCTTAATTCTATCATTAAGGTGATATCTGAGTTTGCTAGTAGGTATACCAATGGCATCAGTCAATCAGTGTCCTGGATTGGCATTTCACAAATACTTAAATCTGAAGGGATCTGAAGAAGCCAATGACATCGGCGAAACAAGTCATCATGCTCTGACGTTTTTTTTATTACGCACGCTGTTAGTAGATCTTGCCTCCCAGATGAAACACAGCAACAGGCAGTTCCTGATGTCCTTTGCAGCTGGTGATAGAGAGGATTTTACCTGCCTGCCTTGAACTAGTGTTTTAATAAAGATTTTTGCCTTCTTCGCAACCTCAAGCCTGCATGTGCATACATAATACAGCTACTATAGTTAGAGTAGACTTCATTGTTCTCTCTTTGTGAGTATTTTTCCCAATTATTACCAATATCTTTTTTTTAAACAATATTACCCTATGCATGTTTCCCTTTTCTTTATTTCTCTTGTATTGAGATATCTCATTGTGACACTCTTGAAAGGATATGTGGATTACCGTATATTTGTGTGTGTAGAGTGCTATATTGATTTGAGCACAAATTGTGGTAGCACTTAATGTTTACACAGAATTCTACATAATAGTGTGTTTTGGCACAGTGCACATTATTTAGGATTTTAAGTGTGCATCACTTGTTGCATTACACATATGATTTCATGGCTTTCTAAATTTGCACTTTAGATATAAATAATCATTGTTATAGTCTTAAAGACACGGCTCACTTTGTTTGTTTTATTCCTCAAACACTGTACTGTATGTGGTAACAGCATACCCCACATACAAAGCTGGACATAGTGTTGTTTAGTAAACAGTGAAACTTATAGCTACCATGGTATGGTTTGTATCAGTATTTGAAGTGGTATCCTACAAGATATATTGAACTTCTCTTTGGATGAACAAATTATTACATACATATCTGCTTTGTATACAGGGTATGTTGCAAATGGTTCTGGTTATGAATGTATTTCTCTCTCTCTCTGACTTTCTATACATATACACATCTCTCTTTGTGGCAAAAATGACTTCACCACTGGTTTTTGGAGGGGCCTGTTTACCGTCCTCCTGCTCATTGACTATGGCCCTGTGGTGAACTTTGGGCTAAAAACACTGTTTGTGCCCTTTTCCCTGCTATGGTGCAGTATATGGAGCTTGTCGAATGGATTATGCTTATGGTGTTCATTTACCGAACAAACTGACGAACAGCCAGACCACCCGCAAGTGGAGTGTGCAGCCAATTAACCTCCCAGAAGCTATGTTTAATCGCAGCTTAATTGACGAACGGCTGGGTGGTCGTCGTTCATATGCACGAATACATGGCGGCGGCCATATTAAACTGTCAAACGGCCAGCGGTGGGTGGGACTTCCAGCAATTCATTTTTTTCCATAGAAATGCAGCGGCGTTGAGTACATTGAAACACATGAACAAGAGACACTGGAGAATCAGATACACGAACAGTCCTTTCATTATTTTAAAGTGTTTCCCTACCCCTGAAATAGACCGGCCGACCCAGCTGAACTTGAATCTATTCTGGGCAGTAGCCTCATGGGCAGCCAGGCAGAAATGTGACCTCCAGCTAACTTTTGAACCCCTGAACCGATCTGAGTGATTTTTAAGTATGTTGTTCCCCCAGATCGGGGCTCTCAGGAAATGTTTATGTTATGGGAGTCTCTTATGTTTTTGGGGTATTTCTAAAAATGTGTAAAATACTTGTGTTTTTCGTTTGGAGATAATTGAGTTGATACAGTAATTAACTCAATTATCTCCCAAACAGAGGAGAGGGATTGTGCACACTGTATGGGAGTGACTGAACGTAAAACTCTGTTTTTATTGGCTTGTTGATACTGTGTCCCTGTGCCCCACAAGGTCCACCTGGGTGGTAACCTTGTGGGGAAAACTGTCTAAAAGGCCAGTGTTCCTCATTAAACCTTAAATTCCTGTTTTACCCTCAACATAGAGTCTCATCTTATGTGCAGGGGAAAAGGCTGTATCTACCCTGGGGATTGCTATAACACTATACTCCCCTGGGATTATAATCACTAGCTCTTTTAAGAGATGTTCCTGCTACGCTCTCTGGAGTAGGAGAGGTCTACCCACTGGAAGCTGGATCCTGATCTTGGGTCCAGGGTGGGTGGAGGACGGCGAGTTCCCATCCAAGCTGTAACGTTGGACGTGGGAATTGCAGTGATTATGGGTCTGGTGGAGTGCTTGGAGTCCTTAGTAAGCACTAGGAGCATCGACTGATGGAGGCACATGGTCGGGGTGCCAGGCGGTCCGTCACACTCTTCATCTCCCATTACTTGAATATTTAAGCCCCCTATGTACCAGTCACCCATTGATTTATTCCATTCTCCCCACTTGTGTGTTTCCTTATTGTCCTTCTGCCTCACCTTCCTTTTTTTGAACCTTCTCCTCCCCAAGCTCTCCTACACATCTCTGAAACATCTTACCTTTCCTTTGAGTATTTTCACCCTGTCTCCCGAGGATAATAAATGGGTTTAGAAATTAATATGTGTAAATAAGATACATTGTTCTTGTTCTAAATTACATTTTAGTTCCATAAATTGTTATTAGACATGTGCAAATCGTTTTGGTCAGAATTTAAATTCTGCCAAATTTCAGCAATTTGGACATTCGGATGCTTCCGAATTTCCGAAGTGCCGAATTTCCGAAGTGCTGAACTGAACCAAATTGACACAGTGCCTGATGACCGAAGTCCCAAATAGCTGAAGTGACGAAGTGCTTTGGATTTCTGAAAAGTGGCAAAACAGGAAAGGGGGAAAAAATTAAGGGAATGATGACAGGAATCTAAACGTAACCCTAACACTATCCATAACCCTAACCCTACCCCTACCACTAACACTACCCCTAACCCTAACCTTACCCCTAACCCTACCTCTAATCCTAACCTTACCCTATCCCTACCCCAACCCTAACCTTAACCTTAATTCTACCCCTAATCCTAACCCTACCCCTAACCCTAGGGGTAGGGTTGGGGTAGGGTTATAGGTAGATGAAGGGTTAGGGGTAGGGTAAGGGGTAGCGATAGGGTTAAGGTTAGTTGTAGGGTTAGGGGTAGGGTTAGGGAATTGTCAAAGCCCCGAATTCCCGAAGTCCCAAATTGCCTGGGTCCCGAAGTGCCAAATCTCGAAGTGCCAAATTGCCAAAGTGTGGAATTCCAGAATTGCCAAAGTCCCGAATTTCAGAAGTGCCGGACCGTACAGAAGTGCCACAGTGCCAAATTGCCGAATTGCTGAAGTGCCGAAGTGCTGAATTGCCGAAGTGCCGCATTTCAGAAGTACCAAATGAACCAATTTTTTTGCCCATCCCTAATTGTTATTAGTAAATCACCTAAAATTTCTCAGCCCCACTCTTGGCCACATCCCTAAAATTAAGGTGTCCCTCTTTGTCTATTTAAATTGTTGGGAGGTGTGCTCCAGACAAAAAAGTCTGTAACATTACTTTGTTGCCGTATTTTCCCCAAATAGATGCCTACACTATTTGTTTTAAAAAAAATTTATGTTCTACAGGGCTATTTACAAAAGTTAGAATTCAAAGTGAATTTAAAGAAAGGTAAGTGCTGAAGGGCTTTTAACCACACACACACACACACACACTCACGAACAGATGCAAACAGACTAGCTAACAGACACACACATTTACTGACAGACACACACTCAGTGACAGACATACATACACACTCACTGACAGACAGACACACATACACACTCACTTACAAAACATACACTCTCACTGACAAACACACATGCACTAACAGACATCAAACAGACTCACTAACAGGCACACACTAACAGACACACACAAACTAACACACTCAGTAACAGACACACACAGTAACACACTCACTGACACACACACACTCTTTGACACACAAACTAACACACACACTGACACTCACTAGCAGACACAAACTCAATAAAAGACACACAAAAAACACTAACTAACACACTCAGTAAGACACACACACAGTAACACACACACTGACACACAAAAAGTAACACACACACTAACACTAACACACATACACACTCACATTTTGTTTTTAATTTAATCACCCAGCATCCCTACCTTTGGAAGTGCTGAGGGGATTCCACCTTTCCCTGGGGTCCAGTGGGGCTGCTGGGCGGCCGATCCTGCAGGCAGCGAGGGAGCACTGATCCTCCTGTTCAGCTCCATCGCGCGCCGCTTACTGATGCTGGAGCCGGAATGACGTCATATTCTGGCTTCTGCATCACTGCGGTGCGCGCGAGGGTGCTGGGCAGAGAGCGCTCAGGTTCCCTCGCACGCCTGCCCACTGACAGCACCGCCAACCTCAGGGGCCCTGAGGTGGCCAACTCCAGGGCCCCCCAGGAGAATAGTGCTTCCTGTCAGTATTCCCGAACATCCTGCCATTTAGAATTTCATCCTAACAGAATGAGAACAGTTTGTTCATTCATGTTAGTGCAGCCACTTAGCAGATAGCTCACTAATTCCCATGGTATTAAGGAGCTATCAACCAAAAGGCTTAAAGACCAAGTAAAGATGACCATGTAAAGATTACTTACCATTAGTGATTAATCTGCCCCTACTCTCTATATCACCTGTGCCTGCTCACTGTTATAAAAAAAAAATCCCCCCCCACAATAAATGGCCCCATGGTGGGGCATCTATTCACTAGCAGGGGGGGACATTATGTCCTCCCAGAGCACCCAGCCAAGCCCCGTGAGTGGGGGCTGTTCAACTTAACGGGGACAAAGGATTCCCCCGGCCCCCACCCACGAGGGGCAGGTTGGGTCCCTAAATGACAATGGGTGCAATCTATTGTCCTCCCCACCTCCCCGCCAGCTGCCACCCATGAGCAGTGGGTGGGGCCCCTAAATTACAAAAAGAAGGGGGACCTACTGTCCTACCCCTGGCCCCCACCAATAAGCAGTGGGTGGGGGCACTAAATGACAATGGGGAAGATGTCTTCCCCCCTGCCCCCACCCACGAGCAGCGGGTGAGGGCCCTAAATGAAAATTAGAGGGTTATGAGTCAAATTACACAGCATGGGAAGATTCCAAAGAACTTTCCCATGCTGTGTAAAATGACTCAGAACACTATGTTTGGTTGGATTTCAAGCCAACCAATCTGAGTGCTGTGACAGGTAAATGTAGAGATTTACCTGTCAGTCTCTTAATTTACCTGTCAGAGAACTCTGATTGGTTGATTTAAACCAACCAATCAGACTGCTCTAAGTCAAATTGCAGGGCGTGGGAAGGCGTGGGAGCTCATTTCCATTTAGGGCCCCCACTCGCCGCTCATGGATGGGGGCCACAGGGAGGACAATAGGTCCACCCCCCATTTCATTTAGGGCTCCCACCTACAGCTCATGGGTGGGGACCAGGGAGGATACAATAGTTTTCCCCTCATTGTTTTTTATGGCCCCCACCCGCCACTCATGGGTGGGGGCAAAAGGGGGCCCTATGTCCACCATTTATTTTCATAGCCCCCACATGTGGAGCACGGATGGGGGCTGGCAAAACACTTTGTTAATAGCTACTTGTTGGAAGGGGGGGCTTTTTTTTATAACCACAGTGAGCAGCCATAGACACACTGCTCCCTGACGCTTCTATGTTTACATTTTACAAGGACATTTCTATTCATTCCTTCGTCTTTCTGATGAATAAATGGATAGACAAAAAATCCTGTAGCGAATGTACAAGTGTTTAACTAGGCATGCGCGGGAATTTCACAGCGCTATCTAGTGTGGGCAAATGACATGTCCCACGGGGACTTCATCTACCCACACAAAGATAGCAGAGCCCAGGACCTAGATCTGGGCACAAAATAAAGATTAAAAAATAGGTAATATGGAGGGATTAGGGGCATTTGGGAGTGACTAGGGGAACAACTAGATGTAGTGGAGTCATGAGGAGGGGTTAAAAAAACACTGGTTTCAGTCATGACAGTGCCGCTTTAAGGCCATTGTAGCCAATCTGAAAGCATAGCTGTCTTAGAGTTTTTTTTCCAGTTTGGCTATTTTTTACCTTGAATCTTAAATTTACTTTGAAATTTCACTATAATAAATTAATTTTTCACTTGGCATTGATGAGTATTTATTTACACTTAAAGGGACACTATAGTCACCTATACAACTTTAGCTTAATAGTGCAGTTTTAGTGTATAGATCATGCCTCTGAAGTTTCACTGCTCAATTCACTGCCATTTAGGAGTTTATGCAGCCATTGCCACACCTCCCCGGTCTCTGAATGACACAGCCTGCATGAAAAAAACTGGTTTCACTTTCAATCAGATTTAATTTACCTTAAAAATGTTATCTGTTGCTCTGTAAATTGAATTTTAATCACACACAAGAGGCTCTTGTAGAGCGACAAACTAAAAATGTATAATTCCCATGGAAGGGGGTTGCCAACATGCAATCCTGCTTCTGGTGCCAAGAAAAGTAAACTTTTGTGATTTAAAAATGAGCTTCTTTTAAAAAAGAATTTGAATGAATACAGGACTTTCAAGCTCACAGAAAACAGGACTAACTGTTCTTTCTAAGTTACATGCTGGATTACATAATAATATAAATTTCGGGGGGCGTGGCTGACCGCCGAGCAAGATGGCCGCAAACTGATCTGCTCCGGCACTCGGGCTCTACAATATACGAATATAACCAGCGGAGATCGTCATTTAACCCCAAAAACACAATGTCTCAACACAAATCTAAGAAGAACCCCCCCAGGGGAGACAAACAAAACTTTTTTGGCCAAAAAACAACCGTGGCAGCGGAGTCTGACATGTCGGGCCTACTGGAAGGAGAAGGACTGAGTGGAAGTGAGGACCGCGCGGCAAACAAGCGGGACATACAGCCCCCAGAAACACTGACGAGGTCCTACTTTGAAACAACTATGGACGCAATGTCCACAAAGCTGATCACCACTTGGCAACTCACAGCGACACAGCTTAGAGCTGATATCAACAACCTCTCCCACAGAACGAACAGCATAGAATCGGAATGTACAGCACTGGCGTCGTCGCACAATAAAATGGCCGACCAAGTACAAGCCCTGGAGCAACGGCTAGACTCCATGGAGACACGCATGGCGGACTCAGAAGATAGAGCACGGCGCAATAACTTACGCCTCAGAGGGGTCCCAGAATCCGTGCTGCAGGGCGACCTACAAGGCTTCGTTAGAGGTCTCATGCACGCCTATGCCCCAGATATACCAGCAGATATGCTACTGGTGGACAGGGTCCACAGAATCCCGAAGCCCACTTACCTACCAGATACAACGCCCCGCGATGTCCTTCTCCGGGCTCATTACTTTCACATAAGAACTGATTCTTCGATCCAGTAGGAGCAGACCGGACCCACACCCGGAATTTTCCAGTGTACGCATCATGGCGGACCTGTCAGCGATGACACTCCGCAAAAGAAGAGCTTTCAGCGCCATTACTGCAGAACTGAGGAACCGGAACATCAGGCATCGGTGGGGATACCCGACAAAATTAATTATCACCAAGAGCGGAGAAAACTTCGTGATCAACAACCCAGAAGAAGGGAAAAGCTTGCTGACAAAATGGGGCCGGAACGCTGAGCAACCTGGAAAAGTAGCAGAGACACCACGCTGCACTGATGCCATGCTTGGAGCACGAGATTCTGGTCAGAGGGGCACTGCAGAAGCCTTCTAGCCGCAAGTATCGCCATATTATCAAAAGACATTTGTACACTACGAACTTATACAAGTTGAGATTTTAGGTTAACGCTAAATTACATTACTTAGTTGTTTTTTATTTCCTTGATAGTGTGTATGTTCTTCAATTATGCTAATTTACTACTACTAAAGGTAAAAGCCATATTGCATGGGGCTGGGATAGGCTGACGACTTATACGTGATTCCTCTCAGTGACTACAGTGATATTTTTCTGCACATGGGGATGAGAGGCTGCGAAGTGGAGAAGCCCCTCGCCTTCGCTCCCGCCTCCCCCTCGGCCACTCCCATGAGGGGACTGGCCTGGGGGGCGGTGGCGGTGATAGGGGGGGGGTGTACAATATGGGGCCGGCCTGCGGCATATGGGAGACAGAACAGGAGCGACCCGGCTGCACTTACACACCCTTATGCTATTCAGGGCATCTCTTGGGGACGGTAGTCTACTCACTGAGGACCTGGGATGTAGCTAGGGAACAACTACTCAGATCACTAAACAAGAGAGGTCGGCAGAAGATATGCCCAATAAGCCCTAGACTGCATGCCGCGCCGGCCCAGTGGGGGTGGCGGGGGAGGCAAATTAAAATGAGACTACTTGGGGATGGCGCCGGACGCCCGAGAGAGCCCCTTGTGACTGACCTGAGACAGACCGACGTAACAATATGGAAGCCCAGGCGGGCCCATACCTCATGTGTAATAATCTGTGTTGACATGCCCGACATGTCGGGATCTGGTAAAATCACTGAGAGGGGGAAAGATTACACACAACTTAATCACAAGCCGCCCCTAATGAATCTAAAAGAAAAAAAAAAAAAAAAAAAAGTTAAATTCAAAATTAAGTTTTAATTAACTAGTTAGAGAACCTAACTGATAATGATCTCTGCTCAACATATATCAATCACCAAAGAGCCCACAGCCACCCTTTAGGAAAGCTACTACTCCTATCCCCCCGTGGTGCCTACGCACCCCGATAACTAGGGACTATCCAGACAGGTCTGACCCATCACAGGGCGACCGCGTGGACTAGGTCCACTTTTCACCCAATCCCATACATTCCCCCCACCCCCCCCCCCCTTCCCTCTTCTGGTTACCCCCAACCCTCTAACTACACCCCACACCCCCAACCCTCCACACACGACACGTCAATTCCTTAACCACACAGTACAATGAAGATCTACTCCCATAACACGAGGGGACTAAATACACCGCACAAGAGGCGCATGCTACTTGAGGACATAATCCGCTCCAAAGCAGACATAGTGTGTGTCCAAGAAACGCACTTCGTTGCTTCCAAAATCCCCAAATTTGGCCTCAGAGACTACCCGACGCAATATCATGCGACCCACTCCTCTAAATCTAAAGGAGTCTCAATCCTGTTCCACAACTCCCTAACGGTCGAAACGTTAAGCATTAAAAAAGATGGTCAGGGACGGTATCTGATCCTTCACTGTATTATTAACACTCAACCCTATGTCTTGGTAGGGTTCTACAGCCCCAATGACCACCAAAGAAACTTTCTGTGTAAAGTCCTGAACAAAATCCCACAAAACACGAGCGCCTCCCTAATTCTATGTGGAGACCTAAACCACACCTTCAACTCCCGCATTGACACAACTATCCAAAGCGACTCACACAGACACAAAACTCTAGCGACTCAAAGCAAAGCACTTACGAAACTACTTATGGAATACGGCTTATACGACCTCTGGAGGACACTACACCCCTCTGCTAAAGCCTATTCATTCTACTCTACAGTACACAAGACACACTCAAGAATTGATGTCATACTGGTATCTGGCACCGTTCTCCCCAAAATCTCCCACTGTGACATAGGGACCATATCTTGGTCTGACCACGGCCCAATCACCGCACAACTAAAGGACCAATACTACCATAGAGGCAAACCCCCGTGGCGCCTCAATGACACACTACTACACGACACCGAGTTCAACAAACAGCTCCAAGAAGAGATCCATACATATTTTGCGCTCAACGACACCATGGACGTCAGTGCTACCACACTATGGCAAGCACACAAACCGGTAATAAGGGGAGTACTAATAAGCAGAGCCACATATAAAACAAGACAAGCAAAACAACAACATCTTAACCTATTACGCAAGCTAAGAGATGCCACCAACGCACATTTTGTGCATCCATCAGCAGCTCATGCCCAAACAATTGCTGAAACGACTAACCAAATAAACGAAATCTCACTAGCCAAAACGTCATACATCCTCCAAAAATTGAAACAAACAACGTATTCACAAGGCAACAGAGCTGGGAAACATTTATCTCGACTATTACGTCAAAAACAAGCTAATGCTAAGATCCCCTACTTGATAAACAGCAAAGGCGCAAAACTATATAACCCACAGGACATCAATGATGAGATGGCGGCATACTATCACACCCTCTATAACCTTAAAGAAGACACAACGGTGCCACAACCAACATCTAAATTGATTGCTGACTTCCTACAACAAACCACACTACCAATCCTGACACCTTCACAAAGTGCAACCTTACAACAGCCCATATCTCTACAGGAGATTACTGATGCAATCCGCGCACTGCCCGCGGGCAAATCCCCTGGCCCAGATGGCCTTTCAAACGTTTACTATAAAACCTTCGTCACCTTACTAGCACCACGTTTGGGAACTGCCTTCAACAAAATTCTACAAGATGGTTCAACGCCACCAGAAATGCTAATGGCCCATGTGGCAACATTACCTAAGCCGGGTAAACCCCCAATCAAAACCCAAAACTTAAGACCAATATCCTTGCTGAATACGGATATAAAGCTATTAGCCAAGATCTTCTCTAACCGCATAGCACCAATCATTCCCACGATTGTAGGCAAGGACCAAGTCGGATTTGTGGGGGGTAGACAGGGAGCAGATGGAACACGAAAGCTGCTGAACATACTACACGGGACACAGAGAGATGGAAGCTCGAGCGTCTGGCTATCACTAGATGCAGAAAAAGCCTTTGATAGGTTAAATTGGCCCTTCCTTCATGCAGTTATCACCAAATTCGGTTTCCCCCCCCAAATAACATCCTTAATCAAAGCATTGTACTCTTCGCCAACGGCCAAAGTGATCAACGGAGGCTTCGCATCCCATCAATTCACAATATCCAATGGTTCCAGACAAGGGTGCCCCCTGTCCCCTATCCTTTACATCTTGGCGTTGGAACCTCTCACACAGAGGATTCGAGACAATCCAAACATCCATGGCATAACCCTACATGGACAAGAACACAAACTAACATTATTCGCCGATGATATATTGATGACGCTAACACAACCTCATATTTCCTTACCAAACTTTCACAACCTGCTCGAACAATATAGCCAATGCTCATACTACAAGCTAAACATGACCAAGACCCAAGCAATAGGCCTCCACATCCCCAAAGGCGAATTACTCTCCCTGACACAAAACTATGCATATGATTGGCGCAAAGATCATGTAAAATTCCTGGGGGTCAACATAACCCCTACGACAATGAACCTACACAAAGCCAACTACATCAAGCTGCTGACCGAACTCAAAACCATCATTCAAAATTGGAAAGGGAAATACGTCTCCTGGTCTGGTAGGATAGCAGCGGTCAAGATGGTACTCTTACCTAAACTCCAATATCTTTTCCGCACACTCCCACTCAAACTGCCAATGCAATACCTCAAAGACATACAATCACTCTTTAACACCTACATCTGGGGATCCATTAAACCCAGAGTAGCAAAAACGACTCTGTACAAAGTGTTTAACCAAGGGGGCATGGGTATGCCCGACGTGACAGGTTACTATAGGGCGGCCCAAATAGCCCCACTGTTAGCCGAATTCCATCATATTCAACCATTAACATGGATGAAGATTGAGCAGGAATTTGCTGAAGGATACCCACTCACGCATCTAGCATGGCTACCCAAAGAAAAAAGACCTATATGCCGAAACATGCTACCCACGACAAAACTAACCTTAACATTGTGGGACAACTACAGAATGAAGCAGGGTCTCATGGGACAAACTCCCTTAGCACTCCCAATAGCAGCCATGCCGATTCTTATCCCTGACTTTAATCATAAGATTTGGAATAGGCATGGAGTCCACACATTGTCCCAACTTATGCAAAACTCGCACCCCAAGTCATTTACAGAACTACAAACAGAGTTCAACCTCCCCTCTGTAGCTCACTTTTCATACCAACAACTTCTATCCTGGATCACTGCGCAACGAAAGGAACGACCTTCGACTGAGCCAACAACACCCTCCGTAGCAGTGGAAAGGATCTGCCTGCGCAGCAACCCACCGACAAAACTAATTTCCACGATTTATGCCTCAGAACATAAAATGTCCAACACAGACTCCCTTCCATTCAAGTCACTCTGGGAGAAAGAATTTAATTATAAACTGACAGAAACTCAATGGAAAACAATAATCCAAGCCCAAAAACTAATGACCCTGTGCGCAACGCATATTGAACTATCGCGTAAAGTACTATATAGATGGTACCTAGTCCCCACCCGGCTCAAACACAGCTACCCGAACATGTCAGACACCTGCTGGAGGTGCCAAACCCAAAAAGGTACGATGCTGCACATCTGGTGGCACTGCAGCAAACTTCAGGCCTACTGGAAAGAGGTTCACAATCTCGCAGAACAATGCACAGGCACACAAATTCCCTTTAAGCCAGAAACATTTCTACTCCTTTTGCCCCCAAAAGGTCTGCACAAAATGCAACAGTACATATTATACCAAATACTTATCGCAGCCCTCACAGAAATCAGTAGACACTGGAAAAATGCGAACCCACCCACGATTGCAAAATGTATACACACAGTAGACATCAATTGCACATATGAGCTGATGGCAAGACGAACACGATCTAACACAGAACCCTGGCGCAAAGCCTGGGACACCTGGAAACAACACTCTGCACTCCGCACACAGTATGACCTCGTGAATTCAGGGAATTAACTGATGGAAATAATTGATAGGTTAACTAATTAATCAATGGGCACACTAATTCTCACTAAACCCTGCCATCTTCCCCCCCCTCCCCCCCCTCCCCCCACCCAGTTACACTTCTCACCTTAGCACCTATTTAAACCCACAACAAACCACATGAAACCCATACTGGGCACACTACTACTGGCACTGCACTTGCCATCCTTTGGGCCAACATGACTCACATAGCATCACTGACCGCGGACAAAGACCTCTCACATGCTTGGGCCTTTCACTCAGAAGGGTAACAACAAGAAGGCTACCAAGAGAGGGTGGGATTTATGATGGGTTCTATGAATAAGTTTTATGAATAAGTTTTATGAATCAGTTTATAAATAAGCTTTATAAATGAGTTCTATAAAAAGGATTGTGAAAGAATGCAACATAATGCAACATTCTCTTCGGTATGGTTAATATGGTCTAAGATGTGGTAGAGAATATAACCTGCTATGTGCTAGGAATTGACGTGACCCCTTCCCCTTCCTTTCTGTATTCCTTTATACTTGCAAAACAATAAAAATTGTCAAATAAAAAAAAAATAATATAAATTTCTATCATTATGCAATCCAGCATATAGTTTAGAAAGGCACACATGTTGACTAGCTATTACAGTTTATTTTCCACAATGTCAGAGGAATAACATGAAACACTCACTTCTCACTCACAGGATGTTCATTATCTTTTGGAAATGTAAAAAGAACACTATAGCATTAGGAATAGAAATATATATTCCTAAAGCTAAAGAGCCCTTGTCACCATTTAGGTGACAAGCGCCCGTTCCGCAGCAAATAAATGGTTAATTAACCATTTATTTACTTACCTTAATCCAGCACTGGGCTCCCTCGGCACTGAGGACCTCTCCTCCTCCATCGACATCAGCTCCCCAGTAAAGCAGAATGCACAGGCGCGGCCAGAGGCGTGCACACCTTCAAACCTGCCCAACAGGAAAGCATTACTCTATGGTTTCCTATGGGGATCTTTTTTGACGCTGGACTCTGTGAGGACGTCCAGCGTCAAATAAGTGCGATTTATTCCATGTAAATCGCAGAAGCGGCCTCTAGTGACTGTCAGGAAGATTAATCCTGCAGTGTAAACATAGCAGTTTCTCTGAAACTGCTATGTTTTCAGCTGCAGGGTTAAAATTAGGGGGACCTGGCACCCAGATCACTTCATTAAGCTGAAGTGGTCTGGGTGCCTATAGTGGTCCTTTAAATGTTGTGTGGCAAAATCAAGCAGCTGTCGTTGTTGTGCATGCAGCCACCCCTCCAAAAAAAAAAAAAAAGATTTGTTGCAGAATCATAAGTAAGAATTATTTTTTTATGGCATCATAAGTGTAATGTTGTTAAACACTGGACCAGTACCTATTTTTGTGTTTCCATGCTGTGGCAAAAGTAACCTCGCCACTGGTTTTTGGAGGGACCTGTTTGCCAGTCTCCTACCCTGTGACTATGGCCCCTGCAATAAACCAGACTAAAATACTTTAAACATGCTCTGTTCGTACAAATGGGACTATATGGTTTGTTTACCGTACAGCCCCACAAACCGGAAACCAACTAGGAGCTTGTTAAGCTATATTGATACGTTGTTTCAATTTCCACGGCAGTGGTCTAAGTGTTTGTCTGTGTGGCCGCAATTCCTATAGACGACCACGAGGTGGCGGCCATCTTGTTCGCATGGACCAAAACTGCGAATAAGAATTCAGGGGGACTTAGCCGCGAATGCCCTTGAACTATGAAAACTTTGCAGTTCCTGGTCGTTTCCCCTACGGCACTTTGTCGCGATTCTATGGAACTATTTTCGGCTATGGGACCATGCCTGCAATCGGTCAAATAAATTCCTAAACCCCTAAACTGATCTGGGTGATTTTTGGATATGTTGGTCACCCAGATCATGGCTATCAGGTGATGTGGGATTTTATGTATTTTAGGGTACTTTTGGGGTGTTTTAACCCCTTAAGGACCAAACTTCTGGAATAAAAGGGAATCATGACATGTCACACATGTCATGTGTCCTTAAGGGGTTAAAAAAGTATGCTTTTTGTGTGCTTGGAGATAATTGGATTAGAATTAATACAGTTACTGATCCAATTATCTCCCAGGCAGAGGAGAGGTATTGTGTGCTGTGTGTGGGAGTGTCATGCCTTGTAACCTTATTGTTATTGGTCTGTGAAGTTGCAAATCAGTCCCCCACAAGGTCCATGTGGGCGTACCCCTTGCATGGGGATTGTCATATACGGTCAAGTGTGACTCCCATTAAACAGAGATTTGTTGACCCCTTCATGTTTGGCTCATGTTTGGGGGATTGGAGAACTACATACACTCTGGGGATTGCTATATCACAATACTCCCCTGAGTATAATCACTAGCTCTTATAAGAGCTGTTCCTGCTATGCCGTCTGGACTAGGAGAGGTCTACCTGTATCCTGGTCTTGGGTCCTCAGTGGGTGTAGGACAGCGAGACCCCTACCAAGTTGTGGCGGTTTGTGGGGTTTCCGATGGTTATGAAGTTCCAGTACAGTGCTAATGGTGCTCGCAAGTACAAGGAAGCAAGCGATTGACGGAGGTACTCGGTGGGGGCGCCAGGTGGTCCATCACACATGCCATTTCAGCTGGTTGCCAATGGATAGCCTTAACATATATTTATTTGTGTTACAGTTTTCCTTCTCCCCCCCCCCCCCTATAATAATGGTGATTATAGGATAAAGAGGATCTTTTACTTAGAGCTTTGGACTGCTCTCTCAAAGGGTAGAAACATTTCATTTTTAATACACTTTAGTTTTGCCTGTATACATTAGAAAAAAACAAGAAATACTTTTTCTTATGGGGAGCACATTCTCCAACAATCTTTGGCAATGGGCAGAGCTAAAACAAAGTTCCATTTCAGTTGCCAAGCTAATTTACCCACAAACCATTAGTCAAAAGATTCCCACAGAAGCTTAAAGCGTTGTTCTATTTTCTTGATTTTTGACATTCAGCTGAAAGTGAACAGAATAATTCATATCCTTCTCCACATCTATCATGACCATTTTTCTTGGTGCAATTTTTCTATCTCATGGCTGGAAAATACAACACTGAGAATTTTTTTTAAAATCAATGTGATAGTTTTTCACACATATTTATTTATTTATTACTGGTATTCAGGGCTGCCATCAGAAATTTTGGGGCCCCTGACAAAGCACAAGGTCTGGGGCCCCCCCCCCTCCCTCCCGGGCCCGCCCACGCCCTACCTAGTCCGCTGACAATGATGCAGGACTGAATGTGGTGTGTATGGTGGAAGTAAATTAGAATGTGTGTAATGGATGTAGTGTTTGTGTGTATTAGATACTGTTTGTGCAGTGAATGCAGAGTGTGTGTTTGTGTAGCGGATGCAGTGTGTATAGTGAACATAGAGTGTGTTTGAGTAGTGGATGTAGTGTGTGTTTGTGTAGTGGATGTAGTGTTTGTATGTACTATATGAAATGTGTTTAGTGGATGCAGTGTCTGTAGTGGATGTAGTCTGTGTATTAGACGCAGTGTCTGTGTATAGTGAATGCAGAGTGTTTCAATTTATGGTGGATGTAGTGTGTGTACTGTGAATACAGGATGTTTGTGTAGTGGATGCTGTGTGTACAGTTAATGCAGAGTGTATGTTAGTGTAGTGAATGCAGAGTGTGTGTCAGTATAGTGAATCCAGAGTGTGTGCATAGTTTAGTGAATGCAGAGTGTGTGTTAGTGTGTAATAAATGCAGAGTGTGTGTTAGGGTGTAATAAATGCAGAGTGTGTGTTAGGGTGTAATAAATGCAGAGTGTGTGTTAGGGTGTAGTGAATGCAGAGTGTGTCAGTGTAATGAATGTAGTGTGTGTAAATTTGTAGTGAATGCAGAGTGTGTGTTAATGTGTAGCGGATGCAGAGTGTGTGTTAATGTGTAGCGGATGCAGAGTGTGTGTTAATGTGTAGCGGATGCAGAGTGTGTGTTAGTGTAGTGAATGCAGAGTAGTGAATGCAGAGAGTGTGTTAGTGTGTAGCGGATGCAGAGTGTGTGTTAGTGTAGTGAATGCAGAGTGTGTGTCAGTATAGTGGATGCAGTGAGTGTGTTAGTGTGTAGTGTATGCAGAGTGCATGTTGTATTAGTGAATGCAGTGTGTGTATTGTATTAGTGTATGCAGTGTGTGTGTTAGTGTATGCAGTGTGTGTGTGTTAGTGTATGCAGTGTGTGTGTGTTAGTGTATGCAGTGTGTGTGTGTTGTATTCGTGTATGCATTGTGTGTTGTATTCGTGTATGCAGTGTGTGTTGTGTCAGTGTTTGCAGAGTGTGTGTTGTGTCAGTGTTTGCAGAGTGTGTGTTGTGTCAGTGTTTGCAGAGTGTGTCTTGTGTCAGTGTATGCAGAGTGTGTTGTGTCAGTGTATGCAGAGTGTGTTGTGTCAGTGTATGCAGAGTGTGTTGTGTCAGTGTATGCAGAGTGTGTTGTGTCAGTGTATGCAGAGTGTGTTGTATTAGTGTATGCAGTGTGTGTTGTGTTAGTGTATGCAGTGTGTGTGTTGTGTCAGTGTATGCAGTGTGTGTGTTGTGTCAGTGTATGCAGTGTGTGTGTGCAGGGCCGTCTTTAATAACGACTGGACCCTGGGCAATCGCTTGCTTGGGCCCCCTGGGCCCTGCCGCCGTCGCCCCTCACTCCCTGGTATGCAATCACGGCATCCATCCCAATGCAGTGGCGGCATTAAATAGAATGAATTTTTTTGGGACACCCAATTGCAAGATTGGACTAAAGGTAGAACCCCATCTGTCGTGCAACTCTAACAATGCTTTGACAGGCTGGGCTCTACCAATTTCCCATGCTTGCAGGGTTGTATTTAGCACTGTTTTGTGTGTTTGAATGTAAGCATGTGTTTGTATGAAGTATGTTTGTGTTAATGTGTTTGTATGTGGTACTGGAGTTTGAATGCAAGTGTGCATTTATGTGTAGTGTTTGTTTTTGAATGTAGGAGTGTGCTTGTATGTAGTGTTGAAGTTTGAATGGAGGGGTGTATTTGTATATAAAGCTGCGGCTCAGATGCACAGGTACATACTCTGACACACAAGCAGATACACAGATACATACACTGACTACATACAGATAAGCAGGCACATACACTGACAGACATACTGACACACAGGTACATATATTGACACACACATACACATACACTGGTAGACGTACTGACAGACACACACAGGCTTATATACAGACATACTGACACACACACTGATCAACATACTGACACACATACACTGACAGAAATACTGACACCCACACACAGGCACATACACTGACCGAGATACTGACACACACACACACACACTGACAGACACACTGACACCCATATACACTGAGAAATACTGACACACATCCAGGCACATATACTGACACACACAGACACATACAGAGACTGACACATGCATGCACATGCACTGACAGACATACTGACAC
The DNA here is from genome assembly GCF_036172605.1 of Pelobates fuscus. Taxonomy (NCBI): domain Eukaryota; kingdom Metazoa; phylum Chordata; class Amphibia; order Anura; family Pelobatidae; genus Pelobates; species Pelobates fuscus. Next base: position 88,903,305 of record NC_086323.1, read on the forward strand.
ACACACATAGACATACTGACACACACACAAATATTTTGACACACAGACAGACCTACTGACACACACAGATATATTGACACACAGACACACAGACAAACAGACATACTGACACACAAACAGACATACTGACACACAAACAGACATACTGACACACAGACAAACAGACATATACAGACACACAGACAGATATATTGACACACAGACAAACAGACATACTGACACACAGACATACTGACACACAGACATACTGACACACATGTAAAATGTACATTTTTAAACCCACCCTCCAGTTTCCTACCTTTTGCTGGAGGGTGGATTCCCTGGGGTCCAGTGTGGTGCCTGAGGATGATGGGAGTGAGGATCCCCCATCCTCACTCCCTCCCAGCCGGCTGCCGGAAAGCAAGGGGCCCGGTCATGGGGGGAAAGAGCGCCCGACCGGGCCCCTGCTGATACAAGCCCTCCAGGTGGCCCTAAGTGCATGGGCCACCCGGTGGGACTCAGAGGACGGGGGAAAATGTTTTACATATTTTTTTTTTTTGTATCTAATTACATGTTTCTCCCCCCTCCCTGCTTACCTTGTCCAGGGAGGGGGGAGATTCCATGATCCCTGGTGGTCCGGTGGGGGGGGCCCGGCTCCCCTTTACCGCAGAGGGGGCCCAGGCAGCACACAGCTTCTCTTCTCTCCTCTGTTCCAATAACTCTCGCGAGACCCGCGGAGCGTTGCCATGGCAACCGGGTATCGCGAGAGTTATTAGCAGAGAGGAGAAGCTGTGTGCTGCCTGGGCCCCCTCTGCGGTAACGGGGAGCCGGGGGCCCGCGGCTGCACACATAGATAGCGATATTCGCTATCTATGTGTGCAGGGAGGGAAAGTGGGGCCCAGGACTGCCAGAGCAGTCCGGGCCCCCCAGGGCCGCCGGGCCCGTGACAACCGTCATGGTTGTCACCCCCTGATGGCGGCCCTGCTGGTATTTATAAAGCTCCAACAGATTCTGCAGCGCTGTACAATTAGTGGAGAACGTACAATATACACAGACAAATACAACCGGTAGAGAGAGCCCGGCCCATAAGCTGATATTGGAGCTCTTTTATACAAAGTGATTAGCTAGATGGCCCGTGAGTTTACAATCTAAAGGAAACAGTGGGGATTGGAGACAAAAGGTAGCAAAAGGTAGCAGGGGAAATTTGGAGGTGATGGCTAAAAGAGTTAACAGTTGAGTGTGAAGTGAGGCCTGAAGAACAGAGGAGATTGAACAGTTATATGAAGGTATTTACAGCTGCAAGGAGGATAGCAAAGAGGGGGGCGCTTCCAACTTTAAATAGACAATAAAAGCAAGTGTGAAAGAAAGGTGTAATCCCTTCACACCTAAATATAAAGTGAAACAATTAGAATAATTCACACCCACTTAAAAGAATATATATAAAGTAAAAAGAGTATACCACCTATTGCAGGTATAGGTATGGTGGTTACATCTGTAAAACAAATGGGACATACATAGTGTTTTCTATATAGGTAAAAACAAACAATTGTATTATATGAGGATTGAACTCACAAGGATGGAGCCTCATAGGCTCTATGTACTTCACTCTCGGGTGCCTATCCAGGCTTTCGATAAATTTCGGTTGAAGAACCCAGACTCCACGAATTAAAGAGTAAATAAGGGTTTATTAAATAATAAAATATTAATATTATGGGACAAAAATAGGCAGATATATGTACAGAATATAGCGTAGTATGGTACTGCAATAATGGCCAAAATTAAAAGCAGCAAAGCACCACAGCATATACACAATATAACAATACCGCCAAATAAAAGTCCCAGTAAAAAGTCCAGTAAAGTGCAAACGCGTTTCATCCCTAGATAGGGCCTTCCTCAGTGCTAAATTCCTGGAAAAACTTCAGGGCTTAAGTAGCCCCCTTGATGAGTCCAACTGCATCCAGCTGTACTTCGGAATTGCCGCCGACCATACCACTTCCGGTTTCGGCAAAGCGCATGTGACTTCCGGTTGGATGCGGTCACGTGATGTTTTTGCGTTCCACCATGCGTTCCATACTCGGGCATGGTGGAATTGGTTGCAGAAAATTTTCATATTGAAAGAGGGCATTTGCCCAAACAAGTAATGCAATAATATAATGAAATAAATAGATAAATTAAGTAAGCTGTGAATTAATAGATCGAAATAAAAATATAAAATACAAGATACTTGTTAGTATAGGTACACAGAACATGGTATATAAAATCAAAAGGAAAAAGAACATAGAAGAGGTGTAACTAAGGGGGATGTGGAAGGGAGAGGAAATGCCCAAGGTAAAAAATATATTAAAAATTTATAAAAACACACTATAATAAATATAAATGTAATATTATAAAAAATGGACTAACTCAAAATCTATGTTGAGACCTTTAGGGCACATAGGGTCCGAAGTGAAAATCCATTTGCCCTCTAACTTACTAAGTTCTCGGACATTATCCTCTCCTCTCCAATTCATCCGCTTCTTCCCAATAACCATGAAACTTAAAAGAGAAGTGTCACCATTATGGTATTCAATAAAATGTGCTGACACACTATGTTTGGTGTATCCCCTCCGTATATTCCCCATGTGCTCCATAATGCGGGTTTTCAGGCTTCTAGTGGTCATGCCGACATACTGGAGCCCACAGGGACACCAGAGGAGATACACCACATTAGTGGAGTGACATGTGACAACATCACGTATTTTAAAACAGGTTCCTGTAACCTTAGATTTAAAAGTGCTCTGTGTGTCTTTCTTAAAAATAGTATTCTTGCATGGTAAGCACATTTTGCATGGATAAAAACCTGGTCTTTGGTTAAAAACATTATTGTCTCCCTGTTTACAATTAATAAAACTTTTAACCAAATGATCTTTAATATTCTTAGCACCTTTAAAAATAACCTTCGGTTTCTCACCTATGATATCTTTAAGATCCTCATCTGTTTTCAGAATATGCCAGTGTCTATTGACTATATGTTTAATTTGTTTGGAGTTAGTATTATAATCTAAAATCAAAGGTACACACTCTTTATCTTTACTTATTGTATCTCTCTTTGGTTTATGTTTTAATACCTCAACTCTGTCCATGCTTTTCACCTGCTGAATCTGTTCTTTCAGGACTATAGGATCATAATGCTTCTCTTTAAAAAATGACGTTAATGTGTTGGCTTGGGTATCAAATTGATGAGGATCTGTACAGTTCCTCAACATTCTTATATATTGTCCTTTTGGCATGTTGTTGATCCAAGGGGCATAATGACAACTGGTTGTGTCAATGTAGCTGTTGACATCAACCAGTTTAAAAAATGTTTTTGTTTTAATACAAGAATCCTCTATATAGATAACCAGGTCTAAAAAAGTTTACATGGGAGGTACTATGTTCACTGGTAAGAGTAATATTTCTGGAGTTGTTATTTAAAAATTGAAAGAATTAAGTAAGGTGCTGTTCTCCCCCCCTCCAAATAAAAAAAAAATATAATCTATGTACCTGCGATAGAGGACCAAGTTCGCACTCCAAGGTACATCCCCTGAGAGAAACGATTCCTCCCAGAAGGACATAAACAGATTGGCGTAACCCGGTGCGAACTTGGTCCCCATCGCATTCCCAATCAGTTGTAAAAAATAAGAACCCTCAAACCAAAAGAAATTATTCTGTAAAATGAGTAAAATGCCCTCTATAATAAAATCTCTTTGGGTTTCTGGAACTGAACTGTCTGATAAAAAATGTCTAACTGAGTCACATCCTAGGTCATGTTTAATAATAGTATATAAACTATTGACGTCACAAGTTACTAATATGTGACCCTCCTCCCATGTTATATTATTTTTGTGAATTTTAGGGAGGGTATAAAACACAGGGATTTTAGAAGTTTTAACATTTAAGTAATCATATTCATCTTTATTTAAAATCTTAAGTGTGCGTCCTTTCTCTATTAATTTAAAATATTTATCCTTAATAGACTCCATAGGGTTACCCGGCAACTTTAAATAAGTATTTGAGTCCCCCAGTTGTCTATAGATCTCTTTAACGTAGTCGTCCCTATTTTGAATAACCACAGCCCCCCCCTTGTCGGCAGGTTTTATAATAATTTGTTCATCTTTACTTAATTCCCTAAGGGCTCTTTTTTCTGTTGGTTGAAGGTTGTTCTCACATCTTCTATTTTTATTTTTAGGGATTTTTGGGGGGATTTTTGGGGGGGATTTTTTTGGGGGGGCTGTGGTTATTCAAAATAGGGACGACTACGTTAAAGAGATCTATAGACAACTGGGGGACTACTTATTTAAAGTTGCCGGGTAACCCTATGGAGTCTATTAAGGATAAATATTTTAAATTAATAGAGAAAGGACGCACACTTAAGATTTTAAATAAAGATGAATATGATTACTTAAATGTTAAAACTTCTAAAATCCCTGTGTTTTATACCCTCACTAAAATTCACAAAAATAATGTTAACCCACCAGGTAGACCGATAGTGGCTGGAGTTAATTCCCTATTGAGTCGACTGTCTGAATACATAGACAGATTGTTACAACCAATAGTCACCTCACGACCTACCTATCTTAAGGACTCCTCCCATCTCATCAGAGAATTACAAAATATAACATGGGAGGAGGGTCACATATTAGTAACTTGTGACGTCAATAGTTTATATACTATTATTAAACATGACCTAGGATGTGACTCAGTTAGACATTTTTTATCAGACAGTTCAGTTCCAGAAACCCAAAGAGATTTTATTATAGAGGGCATTTTACTCATTTTACAGAATAATTTATTTTGGTTTGAGGGTTCTTATTTTTTACAACTGATTGGGACTGCGATGGGGACCAAGTTCGCACCGGGTTACGCCAATCTGTTTATGTCCTTCTGGGAGGAATCGTTTCTCTCAGGGGATGTACCTTGGAGTGCGAACTTGGTCCTCTATCGCAGGTACATAGATGATATTTTTTTTTTATTTGAAGGGGGCGAGAACAGCACCTTACTTCATTCTTTCAATTTTTAAATAACAACTCCAGAAATATTACTCTTACCAGTGAACATAGTACCTCCCATGTAAATTTTTTATACCTGGTTATCTATATAGAGGATTCTTGTATTAAAACAAAAACATTTTTTAAACTGGTTGATGTCAACAGCTACATTGACACAACCAGTTGTCATTATGCCCCTTGGATCAACAACATGCCAAAAGGACAATATATAAGAATGTTGAGGAACTGTACAGATCCTCATCAATTTGATACCCAAGCCAACACATTAACGTCATTTTTTTTAAAGAGAAGCATTATGATCCTATAGTCCTGAAAGAACAGATTCAGCAGGTGAAAAGCATGGACAGAGTTGAGGTATTAAAACATAAACCAAAGAGAGATACAATAAGTAGAGATAAAGAGTGTGTACCTTTGATTTTAGATTATAATACTAACTCCAAACAAATTAAACATATAGTCAATAGACACTGGCATATTCTGAAAACAGATGAGGATCTTAAAGATATCATAGGTGAGAAACCAAAGGTTATTTTTAAAGGTGCTAAGAATATTAAAGATCATTTGGTTAAAAGTTTTATTAATTGTAAACAGGGAGACAATAATGTTTTTAACCAAAGACCAGGTTTTTATCCATGCAAAATGTGCTTACCATGCAAGAATACTATTTTTAAGAAAGACACACAAAGCACGTTTAAATCTAAGGTTACAGGAACCAGTTTTAAAATACGTGATGTTGTCACATGTCACTCCACTAATGTGGTGTATCTCCTCTGGTGTCCCTGTGGGCTCCAGTATGTCGGCATGACCACTAGAAGCCTGAAAACCCGCATTATGGAGCACATGGGGAACATACGGAGGGGATACACCAAACATAGTGTGTCAGCACATTTTATTGAATACCATAATGGTGACACTTCTCTTTTAAGTTTCATGGTTATCGGGAAGAAGCGGATGAATTGGAGAGGAGAGGATAATGTCCGAGAACTTAGTAAGTTAGAGGGCAAATGGATTTTCACTTTGGACACTATGTGCCCTAAAGGTCTCAACATAGATTTTGAGTTAGTCCATTTTTTATAATATTACATTTATATTTATTATAGTGTGTTTTTATAAATTTTTAATATATTTTTTATCCTTGGGCATTTCCTCTCCCTTCCACATCCCCCTTAGTTACACCTCTTCTATGTTCTTTTTCCTTTTGATTTTATATACCATGTTCTGTGTACCTATACTAACAAGTATCTTGTATTTTATATTTTTATTTCGATCTATTAATTCACAGCTTACTTAATTTATCTATTTATTTCATTATATTATTGCATTACTTGTTTGGGCAAATGCCCTCTTTCAATATGAAAATTTTCTGCAACCAATTCCACCATGCCCGAGTATGGAACGCATGGTGGAACGCAAAAACATCACGTGACCGCATCCAACCGGAAGTCACATGCGCTTTGCCGAAACCGGAAGTGGTATGGTCGGCGGCAATTCCGAAGTACAGCTGGATGCAGTTGGACTTATCAAGGGGGCAACTTAAGCCCAGAAGTTTTTCCAGGAATTTTGCACTGAGGAAGGCCCTACCTAGGGCTGAAACGCATTTGCACTTTACTGGACTTTTTACTGGGACTTTTATTTGGTGGTATTGTTATATTGTGTATATGCTGTGGTGCTTTGCTGCTTTTAATTTTGGCCATTATTGCAGTACCATACTACGCTATATTCTGTACATATATCTGCATATTTTTGTCCCATAATATTAATATTTTATTATTTAATAAACCCTTATTTACTCTTTAATTCGTGGAGTCTGGGTTCTTCAACCGAAATTTATCGAAAGCCTGGATAGGCATCCGAGAGTGAAGTACATAGAGCCTATGAGGCTCCATCCTTGTGAGTTCAATCCTCATATAATACAATTGTTTGTTTTTACCTATATGGAAAACACTATGTATGTCCCATTTGTTTTACAGATGTAACCACCATACCTATACCTGCAATAGGTGGTATACTCTTTTTACTTTGTATATATTATTTTAAGTGGGTGTGAATTATTCTAATTGTTTTACATGAAATATTGGTAACAAACATGAATGACAATAATACAAACTGCATGCACAGAAAATTACAGTGGCAAACTACAGGTATTAATGGTAACACATGATAATATTGTAGCAATCTAAGAATAGATGAGGTGGAGTATCTTCCAAGATTCAGTCAGTACCTGAGAGTGGTAGATTTTTGTAGATGTAAAATGCAGATCTTCACAGAGTTTGAGTGTGAAGTGAGGCCTGAGAGTGGTCGGTGTTTCTGCAGGATGTAAAATGCAGATCTTCACAGAGTTTGAGTGTGAAGTGAGGCCTGAGATTGGTCGGTGTTTCTGCAGGATGTAAAATGCAGATCTTCACAGAGTTTGAGTGTGAAGTGAGGCCTGAGAGTGGTATGTGTTTCTGCAGGATGTAAATGCAGATCTTCACGGAGTTTGAGTGTGAAGTGAGGCCTGAGAGTGGTAGGTGTTTCTGCAGGATGTAAAATGCAGATCTTCACTGAGTTTGAGTGTAAAGTGAGGCCTGAGAGTGGTAGGTGTTTCTGCAGGATGTAAAATGCAGATCTTCACTGAGTTGAGATATCAACTGCTTACAGGGCCGGACTGGGAAAAAAATTAGGCCCGGGCATTTTTCAATCAGAGCGGCCCCCTAAGGGGGCGGGGCCAGAGAGGGTGTGTTTTGTCATCACTAATTACAAGCACGCCCCCTCTCAAAGTGAGCACGTTGGTTCAATGCGCAGAGCCGCGCTGAAGAGCTCTGGCATTAGAAAAAGGCCCTGAATTTGTTCTGCGCAGCGCAAGCAAATTTAATAACATGCTTGCGCTGTGTTTGCTTTTAAATTGTCTCTGGTGTCTCCACAAGTGGGATACCAGAGGACGATAAGGGCCAGGAAAGTGTATGGTGCATGTGTTTGGAGCCTGCTTGAGGGATTGCGTGTGTGTACAGTGTGGTGTGGTATTGTGTAAATAGGTCAATTTAATTTTGTGTTTGTGGTGTAATATGTGTGGCTAGGGGCTGCAGAGAGTGTGTGTATAGAGGGCATAGTGTTATAGGTGATGTAGCGAGTGTGTGTATACGGGCTGTGTTTGCTGACAAGGAATGCAGTGTGTGTGTGTAGGAGTTCTAGTGTGTAAAGGACCCAGAGTGTGTATAGGAGATTGTGTGTGTGTGTATATAGAGGATTAAGAGTGCATATAGGGTAAGGGATCTAGCGTGTATCTGGAGCGTAATGTGTGTAGTGGTGCAGTGTGAGGGTTGCTGTAGTGTATGTGTGTATGTGTATGTGTATATATATATATATATATATATATATATATATATATATATATATATTTGAACGTATTGTATGTGTGAGGGACGCAGTGTGTGTGTATGTAAGAGGGGTGCTGTGTGTGAGGGTGTTTTTATCTGCCGTCACATTCTAGGTTTCTAATTTTCTTTGTTAAAGGGACACTCCAGGCACCCAGACCACTTCTGCTCATTGGAGTGGTCTGGGTGCCAACTCCCACTACCCTTAACCCTGCAAGTGTAATTATTGCAGTTTTTTATAAACTACTAGACAGCCACTAGAGATCACTTCCTGCATCATGGCACAGATTATCTGTGCTAGAGCGTCGCTGGACGTCCTCACGCTGTGTGAGGACCTCCAGCGTCGCTCTATTCCCCATAGGGGAGCATTGAAATTAATTTTCAATGCTTTCCTATGGGGTGCGCCAATGCGCATGCGTGGCATTGGGACTCCTCGGCCGGTGGGCGGGATCAGTCTCGCCCACCGGCCGACGGAGGAAGAAGGTGGAGCGGCGGGGGAGGAGCAGGCAGCGACGTGGGACATGTCGCTGCCTGAGGTAAGTGACTGAAGGGGTTTTCACCCCTTCAGTAACCGGGGATTGGGGGGTGGGAGGGAGAGGGACCCTCCAGTGCCAGGAAAACGGATTGTTTTCCTGGCACTGGAGTTTCCCTTTAACTCACTGAGGGTTAATATATATATAAATATATATATATATATATATGTGGGAGTGTGCTGTGTGTGTGAATGCGAGGGTGCTGTGTTTGAGGGTGCTGCGTCTGAGGGTGCTGCGTCTGAGGGTGCTGCGTCTGAGGGTGCTGAGTGCGTCTGAGGGTGCTGAGTGCGCGCGTCTGAGGGTGCTGAGTGCGCGCGTCTGGGGGTGCTGAGTGCGCGCGTCTGGGGGTGCGCTGGTCTGGGGGTGCGCTGTGCGCGCGTCTGGGGGTGCGCTGAGCGCGCGTCTGGGGGTACGCTGTGTGCGTCTGGGGGTGCGCTGTGTGCGTCTGGGGGTGCTGTGTGCGTTGTGTGCGTCTGGGGGTGCTGTGGGTGTTGTGTGTGTCTGGGGGTGCTGTGGGTGTTGTGAGTGTCTGGGGGTGCTGTGTGTGTGAATGTATTTTGTATTTAAATTAAAATATATATTTTTGTATTAATAATAAAATAAAAAAATTAAAAAAAAGTTATATCCCCCCCTCCCTTCTTACCTTTAGCCGTTCTGCCATGATGTGAGCCGTTCTGCCATGAGGGGGGGGACCATGCTTCCTTCCTTGGTGGTCCAGTGGTGAGAGTGAACTCTAGCCTGCAGGCTAGAGTTCACTCTCGCGAGATCTGAGCGTTGCCGCAGTAATCGCGGCAACGCTCAGACCTCGCAAGAGGACCCGGCGCTGGCCCTGCAGGGGCTGGCAGGGGAGATCCTGTGATCTCCCCTGCCGGCCTCGGCCCCACGGCTATCGCGGCCCACCGGGCATTTGCCCGGTGTGCCCAATGGCCAGTCCGGGCCTGACTGCTTATATGTATATCAATACATGTTTTTTTTTTTTAATTCCCTCAGTTCCACTGAAGATCATAGTATATACTAACAACTAAATTAAATAATCTACACAGAATTGAAAATAACCAATTTTCTGAAATAGTTCAACAAATACTTCCCAAATTTATAGGTATGAACTGGCCATTGGGCAAGCAAGCCCAGTTTTGCAGTAAGTCAGTTTTCCATGATGTTAGCATATAAAGTAGGCTGGCTTCAGAGCATAATCAGATCTATTTTCCCAGAGTAAGTGAAGGCTTTGCAGGACAATGATAGAATAACAGATGTACCGTATATACTCGAGTTTAAGCCGACTGGAATATAAGCCGAGGCCCCTAATTTTACCCCAAAAAACTGGGAAAACTTATTGACTCGATATACTAAAGGGGGTAAGAATTTTTTTAAAAAGGGGATAAGAAACAAAAGGTGGGTTAAGAGGCACACAGGTAAAGATGCTTTTTTTTTGGGGGGGGGGGGGGGCACCAAAATCATCTTCGCCTGTGTACCCAATAATCCTTGTACCAGCCCTACTCCCTCCCCTGCAGCCCCTCCATGTGTCTCTCACCTCCTCCCCTGCACCCCCTCCATGTGTTTCTCTCCCCCTCCCCTGCAGCCCCTTCATGTGTCTCACACCCCTATTCTGCAGCCCCTCCATTTCTCTCCAACCCCCATACATTTCTTGACTCCTGCGACTGTGGTAGTTATGTTTCTGATCGAGGGCAGGCTGATCTTAAACTCTAGTTTGGAGTGCTGACTAACAACCTTTTTGACCAACCTTACTCAGGGCAATATATGATATGTGCAGGGTGCTTTTGAATAGCTCCTGGCATGAGTTTAATGCCCTGAGTTTAAATGGTACAAGTAGTGCTGTCTTTATTAAACTACATCTGTCTCAGAAAGGTTTAAATAGATGGACAGGTGAACAGATGGAGGGAAGGAAGGATGGATGGACAGATGGGGGGATTGAGTGAGCTACAGATACACAGAAATCTGGCTTGTTAAGCAATGGCACATATACAGTTATACTAAAATACAAAAAATGAAGTGATGAGTGTGATAAGTGGTGCAATGAGGCCACCTAGTGGATTCAATTTAGTAGTGCTGTATGTTAAACGCAAATATTTTAAACAAAATAATAATTTAGTAGCTAAAAGTAGTCACAATTTTTGTATATTATTTACAGTATAAAGTATAGTTTGTTTATAATTAGAAGCCCTACAATTACTTCAGTCTATCATGGTGTGGTTAAAGGACCACTCTAGGCACCCAGACCACTTCAGCTTAATGAAGTGGTCTGGGTGCCAGGTCCAGCTAGCTTTTACCCTTTTTTTTTATAAACATAGCAGTTTCAGAGAAACTGCTATGTTTATACTGAGGGTTAAGCCAGCCTCCAGAGCCTCTAGTGGCTGTCTCATTGACAGCCGCTAGAGGCGCTTGCGTGCTTCTCACTGTGAAAATCACAGTGAGAGCACGCAAGCGTCCATAGGAAAGCATTATGAATGCTTTCCTATGCGACCGGCTGAATGCGAGCGCGGCTCCTGCCGCGCATGCGCATTCAGCCGATGATGTCGCGAGGAAGAAGAGGAGGAGGAAAGCTCCCCGCCCGGCGCTGGAGAAAGAGGTAAGTTTAACCTCTTCCTCCCCCCAGAGCCCGGCGGGAGTGGGGGTGGGGGCACCCTCAGGGCACTCTAGTGCCAGGAAAACGAGTATGTTTTCCTGGCACTAGAGTAGTCCTTTAAGCCACAAGAAAGATGTTTTTTTTATGTTGTTTCCAAAGCAGTTTAGAGAAAGACAAGATTCTACAGGCACCTAAAGGGCAGCAACTCTATTGTTGAAGTTTTACTTATTATCTACTAAGTATCCAGACAAAATATTTTGTACAAGTTTGCAGGATTTAGAATCTTTATTAGTTCTTTTGTACAACTGAATTGAGACATGCTGCTTGTCTCTAACACATGCTGTGCTAGAAATGCTATACATAGACTTTGATGCATGGCAACAATCCTCACTTTAGGTTGATCACTCAGCTAAATGGTGGCCAAAGAGGTTTTAGGAGATTCAAAGGCAGGATCATAGTCCTAATCAGTAACCATAATACTAAATTGAGGACATACAGGAGGAAGGAAGAGGGATTATAAAGTATTTTTCCAGAGTACTTTACATAGATTAACCCCTTAAGGACACATGGCATGTGTGACATGTCATGATTCCCTTTTATTCCAGAAGTTTGGTCCTTAAGGGATTAAAGGGGCAATTTAAGCATCAAAAGCTGAACTTTAGCATTAGCAATACAGTGAAAGATGCCCAGGTCACTGTTGCTTCAGATACCCCCACTTGAAAATGGTTTAAACCAGAACTAGGTGATGGAGTCTGAACACTACTAGCACCATAACCACAGGTCAAGTCCTAAAAAATAAGTATGGAAATGCTTTCGAATAAACACTCCCTTCCCATCCACTAAGTTACTCATATTATCCCACTCTTAAACCCCTATGTTTAAACTTGTTATTAAAGTACCTTGTGTACATTATCATATAAAATACATTTTTGACAACTTGCTATTGCCAGGTGGAGTGTTCAAAATTTACAGGATTATTCAATAAATTGAGAATTGCTGGAAATTTAAAGGAAATTTCAAATTTAAGAACAAAACAGCCAAACTAGACAAGTTAGATAGGTTTCCAGGATGGCTACATTGGCCTTAAAATTAAAAATGTATTTTAAATTAAAAAAATATATTTTAAATTCACTTCTGAGGTCCTTTACCATAGTAAGAATTCAAAATGAATTCAAAGTGAATATCAAATTTAAAGTGAACCTGTACTTTAAATTTTAACTATGACTAAATTGTCCACAAATACATTGAATACAAAATATATCATAGAGATACATGATGCATTCAGTGTAAAATACTGAGATTTACTCAACATGCCTCGTTCCAGCACCACCATTTCATCAGCTTCATGAATCTTCATGTAAACCCCACCTCTGTCTTCAGGTCCTCCTCTCCTCTTCTTTGATTTGCTCTAATTTGGTAAACTTATCCAAGCAGGGAAAACCCCATCAGTGACATGCTGACATTGTTGCAATACTCCAAAACTCCCTAGCGGATGCTAGCAGAGCTGGCTAGGGAGTTTTTATAGCAACTACAGCACATGCATTGTGGTTGCAATTCTTGGGAGAGCAAAAATATCTTCTGTAGAAGGTAGTTTCTGCTGTCCCTTCTCAGTCAAATCATTGGCATAGAGTCTATGCCAAATATTTAACGGAGAAGTGGGAAAAATACCTATTTTTAAACATAGTGTTCTTCCACAAAAAGTCAATTTTCACAATCTATAGTCACATTAGCCACATTAGCTGAACGGAATCTATAGCCACATTAGCTGAGCTGAAAGAATAGCTAATAAAATTACAAGTTGATTTGGGTTTCTTGCCCCACTACCAAAGTTCTACATGACCCCCTGCATCGTTATTATCAATATACCAATATATAAAGTATTATGTACAGACATATGCTTTTTCCATACTCAAATACATGTAGGTTTGTTTATACACAAATGTATATTTATTTGTTATCAGATAGCATATAAGAACTGTTTGGCCCATCTAGTCTTCACAATTTTATAAGTACTTTAATTAGTCCTCGGCCTTATCTTAAGTCTAGAATAGCCTTATGCCTATCGCACGCATGCTGAAACTCCCTCACTGTGTTAACCTCTACCACTTCAGCTGGAACTCTTTTCCATGCATCCATTACCCTCTCAGTAAAGTAATACTTCCTGAAATTATTTTTAAAAGATTATCTTGTAATGCATTTTTTATAGGTGTTTTAATATTGTAGGTTGGGGCATTTTGTACAATAGCCCACCTATCCTCTATTATTGTCCCCCTTTTTGAATAGATTTTTCTGGTTTATCCTCTGCTTCATGCTAGATGTATATGCAGATACATATTGTTATAAGTAATTTCCCTGAATCATATACATATCAGAGACCAAGGCCATGCTTGTCTCAACTACCCAAGGCAAAGTCGGAACAGATCCTGTTAGACCTACAAATAATGAGGGCAAAAATGTTATGCAATCCGATACGTTACAAAACCAATGACCAAACTACAAACAGAGTGTTACAAACGTCTGTACATATGTAAAGGATATCTGGCATAAATTGCAATGTAGTGTTAGAGGGCATGACACCAAACATCAAAGGTAAGGTAACAAACAAAGTGTTGTGAAATAGACAAAGTCATAAAAGAGGTGTAGACTAAAAGTGGCAAAAGGAAGCAACAGAATATTTGTCAATTGAAAACGTATCTGTAACACTCGTGAATAAATTCAGAAACAATTTTCACTCATAAAACACCAGGTCAACAAGCATATGACCTCTGTGATAAGCAGTAGTTCTGTAACCAAGTGTGGCATATTGGTGAGTGCAAGATAACCTTGATAGGAGAAGGTGTGCAAACCAAACACAAAGTGATAAGTGACTGACATCTGTGAATAGAGGGAGCTTAGTAATAAATGTTAAGTTGAATTAGAATGTATCCTCTTTGAGAGGGGACCAGTCAATGACAAACGTCTGTAAAAGCGGAATTTCAGTAATGACATAACAATTTAATAGGCACATGGCCTCTGTTAGAGGAAGCTTGTACAAAATACCAATTTAATGAGAGCATATTATAGAGGAGGCTCGGTAACAAATACATTTGCTGAGCATGTGTGAAAGAAGATGCTCAGTGACTAATACAAAGTTTAATGAACATGTAACCTCTGCAATAGAGGAAGCTTAGTAACAAATATAAATGAGCACAATCCCTTTCTAAAAAAGGAAGCTCAGTTTCCGGATAAGAATTTGATCAAAATACAAATTTGATGAGATCCTGACCTCTAGTGAAAGAGCTCAGTAACAAATATGATTTTAATGAGTGTGTTCTCTGTGAAAGAGGAAGCTCAATAGCAAACATGAATTTGTTGAGCAAATGTTCTCTGTGAAAGAGAAAGCTCAAAACAAAATACAAAATTTGATGAGTGTCTGCCCTCCATGACAGATGATACTCCGTAATAAGATAACAATCTGATGAATGTGTGACCTTGGTTAGAGGAGGTTTCAAATTGTATTTGATGAGTACATGCCCTTTGAAGAAAGAAAAAGGGAGCTCAATAAGCAAATATCAATTTGACAAGTGTGCAACCTCTGATGGAGCTCGGACACAGAAAATATTAAGATTATGAGTGCATGACCTCTGTGAAAGAGGATGCTCACAAACCAATATCAATTTGATAAGGGAGAGACATCCGAGAAAGAAGAAGTTCACTGCATTGGAAGAGCATGTGACCTCTGATTAGAGGTAGCTCAGAAAAAATAAAACAAATTTTAAAAACCTGTAACCTCTTAAAAAGAGATAGATCAGTAACAAGTAACACATTTAATGAGCGCGTATCCTCTGTAAAAGAGGATGCTCAGTGACAAATGCCAATTAGATGAGCTTGTGACCCCTACAAAAGAGGAAGCTCAAAACAAATAGCAATTTGAGCGCATGTACTTTGCGGAAGAGGAAGCTTGGTAGCCCAATTAGATGAGCATGTGACCTTTGTAAGAGGTAAACCTATGCTGTAGACAATATAACTTGTAATGTAACTTGTAAAATGACGACACTTTGTGCACAATGCAAATGTACAAAACCAAAACACAGAAGTAAGGAAATGCATCATAATTTCATAAAATTCTAAGCCTTAAAGGGAGACTATAGTACCAGAAAAGTTGTTTTCCTGGCACTATAGCTCCCTATAGTGCCCCCCTATTTCAACCCCCCACCCTCCCCCTATGGTGCAGAAGGTGTTAACAACCCCTTCTGTAACTTACCTTAGTCCATCCTTTATGGAAACAGGAAGTAAGCCTTTCAAAATATCGACAATATTAGTATGCATTGGAGATATATTTAATTGCCAGTTCTAAGGTTGCGTCATGCTCATCATCCATTACTTGGACATTTTTTCCTGGGAAGAGGTTCTTCACCCAATTCAGAGATGCTGCTTACGACCACCTCTACCAACATGCATCCATTTGGGTAAAATATATGTTTTTGAATGTAAATATGTACCTGAAGAAGACTGTTTAAAACAAAGTCAAGTAAAGCATCAACATAGCAGCACAACACATTTAAACTGTTAAAGTACTCATTAATACATCTTATTTTAACTTTATTATTTTGTTTCCTGATAGTTTCATGCTGTCACCATCCAGCTATCCTTGGAACCTACACTTACTTGAAGCAAGGTATAACTACAAGTTCCTGTTTGATACCTCCACAGTTTAGAGCCAACTTATAGGCTCTAGAGATTGTGAATTTTTCCAACACTCTCTCCTTGATTCACCTCTGTACCATGCTATTGCTTTTTTATGTCATATAGGTCTATACACAACAGGAGGCAACTTAGCATCATGTGCACTTTTTCACCTTCTTATGTGGTTTGTGTTATGTTTATTAAGTGTAAGAGTGACAATATACTTTAGGGTGTTTTGCTGCACTGGATTGTGTTTTTTAAAAGCACCTTTCAAACTTATTTTAGCTGTGATTCTGTAAGGTTTACTTATAATGCAAGGCTGGCTGCTAATAGAGAGAATAAACAGAATTGCAATACAAGACATACTGTGCAGTCAATATTAGGGTGGTACGGAGGTTGCCATGTAAACTATAGACTGCTTGGGCAGTAGTCGCTTCGTGAAAGTGTCAATGAATGACCTTTAACTTAAATGACCAGATCTGTGTCAGATAAGTTGATAAGAACTAATGAAAAAGTGAAACCGTAAATAAATAAATGAATGGATAGTGTGTGTAAATGCTAGACCAAATAATTACTGTTCCATATGAATTCTACTCCGAATGCCTCTTACCTAAACTAACAAGACAAATGTGTAATGTGAAAATGTAGTGTGGCCAAACAATTGCCTTCAGAACATACTGATCCCCGCAGACTCTTGAGAAAATATACTGTGGGAGGCCATGCTTCCTACTCACCGAGTTCCTGTATCTTCTGATCACCATGCTGCTTCCTTAGGTGCAAACCTGGAAGAGGAAATTGTTTCACTTAACTGTGGTAACAATGTAGTGTAGCATGGCCAAAGGTTCACCAAAAATGCCTGCAGCCTTGAGGTATGAGCTGTTGGGTGATATAAAGACCAAATAAACTGCTCCCACAACTACATTGATAAAAGTGTTTAATGGGCTCACTAGGCTTGCAGGTATATACATATGTATATATACACACACACACTCCAGAACACACACTCATTCACTAAACATCAATTTCAGAACTGAGAGAATGTAATAGTTTTATTAAACAAACAAAAACAAAAAAACACCTAACCAAGCTAGGCAAAAATAATGGTGGTTTAGTTACAGTATGTACCGTATTTATTCGAGTATAACGCACACACGTGTATAACGCGCACCCCTAATTTTCGATTAAAAATCGGTATAAAATTTTATACCGATTTTTAATCTAAAATTAGGGTGCTTGTTATACTCGAAGAAATATTCGAGTGGGTGCTCGATAATACCGACCGCCGGGCTCATTACAAGCCCGGCGGTCCTGGGGGGGGGCGGGCAGCAAGCGTTTACTCACCTCCGTGCAGCTCCTCCAGCTTCTCAGTGTAAATCTCGCGAGACCCGCGGCCAGCTCTGACGACGTCAGAGCGTCAGAGCTGACCGCGGGTCTCGCGAGATTTACACTGGGAAGCTGGAGATGCTGCACGGAGGTGAGTAAACGCTTGCTGCCCGCCCCCCCAGGACCGCCGGACTTGTAATGAGCCCGGCGGTCCTGGGAGGTATATTTATTCGAGTATAACGCGCACCCCTAATTTTAAATTAAATATCGGTAAAAAAAATTGCGCGTTATACTCAAATAAATACGGTAGTCAAACATTGCATAAGCCTGCCACATCGCGTGCCACAATGCATGCTTTTATAAGGTTAATCAACTTACTTGGGATATCCTTCCTCCTGGGACTATCTGCATTTAGGTTTGCCACCTTTTTTGGAAGAAAAAAAAACAGCTATGGTAATTTGCATAATTAATTATATATGTGTGACATCACAGGACATGACACACATCAGAGAATGAGTACATTTGAACTGAGAAAATTCCCTAAATCAGTAATAAACAAACAATGTGTGTACTTTGACTGTACGTATAGCATTGTATGTGAGGCAGTGTGTGTATATAATGTCTGAATGAATGTGCATACCAGTGTGTGCATATTGTTCTAGGAGTGCGTGTCGGTGTCTGTATAATGGGAGTGTGTCTACTATTTCTGTGCATGTTATTATGTGTATATAGTATATAAGAATGTGTGTACATGCCATTTATAACAAAGGTGGATATGCTGGTTTACCGACACCGTCCACACAGCATCAAATACCAGCTGTGCTGGTAAAATACCAGCCTGGTGGCAACCCTATTTGCAGTGCAAGGTTAAGTAGGGCCCTGGAATGAGGCACCTGTGTGATACATGTACACATATATACACACATAGACACCGTCGCATTGTGTGCCTGACAGCGTGTATCTGGCTGTGTATATTTTAGACTGAGTGGGCATCGGTATCTGAAATTGCACTTCACATTTTAGTTGTTCTTTTGATATCTAGCATCAATGAAAAACTGCCTGCTGGAATATTATCAAACATTGTTTTCTAACACCACATACTCCAAATAACAAGACTCATACACCAGCAAGCCAGGTCAATAGAAACACGACGAGACTAAAACTAACCCACTACATGTAAGGCAATAAAGGGAGCAAGTTGCTAGCGCGCCGCCTTAAATCCAAACAAGCAATACAAAAAATATCCCACCTGATAGACAGCCGGGGATCTAGAGCCTTGACCCCAAAAGACATCAGTGACGTCTTTGCAAAGTATTACTCAAGCCTCTATAACTTAGGAGCGGACAACAACACAAAGCAGCCCACAGAAAGGAGCATGGAGGACTACCTAAACGTAGTCCGCTTACCCAAACTAACACCACTACAACAAGAAGCACTGAGCAAACCAATAGAAGCCACAGAACTGATAGCAATGATCAAATCCCTACCGACGGGGAAATCCCCGGACCCGGATGGGCTGAGCAACACACATTACAAAAAATTCAAGGAGACCCTAGCACCACACTTGATTAAGACTTTTAATGAAGCGATCACCACCAAAAGTCTGCCCAAAGAGATCCTGCTAGCAAACATTATCACACTCCCAAAACCGAACAAACCCGCAACATGCCTGCACAACTTCTGCCCCATATCACTCCTTAACACGGATGCGAAATTGCTTGCCAAGCTATATGCTACGCGACTGGGGTCCTTACTGCCCCACATTGTGCACAGTGACCAAGTGGGATTCATCAAGGGGAGGCAGGGATCAGATAACACCAGGAAGGTCATAAATTTTATACACACACTCCGCACACGGGCAGGGGATATTCTGGTCTCCCTCGACGCAGAGAAGGCCTTTGGCCGTTTACACTGGGGATTCCTCAAAGCGGTATTGACAAGGTTTGGAATCCCAGATGAGGTAGTGGCAGCGATAGAGGCCCTATTCAGCTCACCGACGGCACAAGTCCTGAACTCGGGATCCTATCGGACTCCTTTCAACTCACAAACGGCACAAGACAAGGGTGCCCTCTATCCCCCCTCCTATATGTGCTAGCGTTAGAACCCCTGGCGATCAAACTCAGAGAGAACACGTCCATACATGGTGTAAGGGTGGGTGGTAAGGAATACAAGGCTAATCTATTTGCGGATGACATTCTGCTAACACTAACGCAACCCCAGATGTCGCTGTTGAACCCCCTGAGTGAAATCCATTCCAACAAAGACCAGTCATATTAAAAACTGAATGTAGCACAAACACAGGCGATGGGGGTGAAAGTGCCCGGCCAAACGATAACCCAACTGAAAGCCACATTTCCCCTGGATTGGAGAGATGACTATCTCACCTTCCCAGGCTTGCGGATAACAAATTCCATAGAGGGCCTCCACGAGCATAATTATGGCAGACTGACGAGAGAGATATCCACCACCCTGCAATTGTGGGAGGACAAGTACTTGTCCTGGGTGGGCAGGATAGCGGCAGTAAAGATGGTTGTACTACCTAAATTCCAGTATGTACATTACAAATCCATTTGTCAAAAGCATTTTTACAGAAACACCAGCAGAGTCTAAACAGATTTATATAGGCGAACCGTAAAACACAATTGGCGAAAAGAATATTAAGCAGACCGGTACAGGGGGGAGGCCTGGGACTACCAGATGTGAGTTTATACTACAAAGTGGCTCTCTTATCCACAGCCATCCTATCTCACAAAGAAAATGATAGACCACAATGGATAGATATAGAATCCTCATGGGTGTGCCCACAGGGCCTCCACCACCTGTTTTGGATACCCCACACCTTACGCCCTAAAAGACCAGACATGCCTAACACCACAACCTTACTACTAAAAATATGGGATGCGACTAGACCGCACATAGGCTATACCAAGCAATGGTCATTAGCGACCCCAATTGTTAGTCTCCACATAGTTAACACATCGTTAAACTACCGGCCGTGAGCACAAGGCGGATGCACTTTAATTAGACATCTATACAGTGAGGGCACACTGAGGCAATTCCCAGACCTGCAGAGACAGTACAATCTGCCATCGCACACTTTATTTTCATATCTCCAGATTAAATCACTTCTAGTGAATGACACAGGGAGGGCCACACCCAAGTCGATAGGAAAGATAGAACACATATGCGAAATCAGGAATATACCAAAAAAAACGATCTCAGACATATATACACTGCTCAATGACTCAAGCAATAATGGAAAGGATCAAGTCAGAGAGGCATGGCAGGCAGATATTGGCAGACCACTGTCGCACGAACAATGGCAGAAAGCATACATAGCACATAAGGGTAGATCTAGATGTGCATCACATAGAAAGACCCAATACGTTAGATAGACCATGCTTCCACTGACTAAAGTCAACCAATAGGGGTCAGCAAAGGATGCTATTAAACATGATTACCCTCAGAAAATGCGTAAACTTTACTGTACATATTTACATATTTACAATATTTACAACAATGGTGATGTCAATATCAATTGCGTGCTCGATAAATATTGGCGGTTGGTGTCTAATTAGAAATAAAGGACGTGTAGGAGAACCCTTCTTTAAGGCCAGAGGGGGATAGTGTCTTAAGTCTATAAATCCAATAACTCTCTAGTTGTAAAAATTTTGTATCAATATCACCCTTCCTCGGGCCCAACTTAACTCTCTCAATACCATTAAAACGTAGACCCTGTGCCGAGTCTCCATGCTTCATTTTCAGATGAGGTAAAATTACTGTATCGGTCTGTCTGGATGGATTCACTGAGTTAATGTGTTCCAAAATGCGGTCTAAACGTCTTGCCCACATATTTCAAATCACAACTGCAGTGAGGAGGTATACAAGTCCAGATGTTTGGCAATTGAAAAAGGTCTTAAAGGAACACTATAGTCACCTAAATTACTTTAGCTAAATTAAGCAGTTTTAGTGTATAGATCATTCCCCTGCAATTTCACTGCTCAATTCACTGTCATTTAGGAGTTAAATAACTTTGTTTCTGTTTATGCAGCCCTAGTCACACCTCCCCTGGCTATGATTGACAAAGCCTGCATGAAAAAAAAACTGGTTTCACTTTCAAACAGATGTAATTTACCTTAAATAATTGTATCTCGATCTCCAAATTGAACTTTAATCACATACAGGAGGCAAGCTATTAACATATCAGGGGATAAGAAAATCTTAATTAAACAGAACTTGCAATAAAGAAAGCCTAAATAGGGCTCTCTTTACAGGAAGTGTTTATGGAAGGCTCTTCAAGTCACATGCAGGGAGGTGTGACTAGGGTTCATAAACAAAGGGATTTAACACCTAAATGGCAGAGGATTGAGCAGTGAGGCTGCAGGGGCATGTTCTATACACCAAAACTGCTTCATTAAGCTAAAGTTGTTCAGGTGACTATAGTGTCCCTTTAACTACATGGGTCTCAGTATTAACTGAGTTCGAGAAAGTTTTTGATTGATTCTTGATGTATTTGCAAGCCTTGCAGCGGCCGCATTGGAAGGTGCCTACTGCTGGGGATTTAAGCCATGTAGTTGGACCCGTAGGTGGAGAAAGGTTGCTCAGTACCAAGAGATCTTTAAGGTTGCGACCCCTTCTGGCCGTAAGCGAGACAAAGGGGGTCAGAACCTCTTTAATATGTTGATCTTGGTACAAGAGTGGCCAGTATCTCTCTAAAGTCTTTTTCACCAAATCCCAGCCAGAATCAAAGGTTCCAATACACCTAATATTATTCTGGTTCTTATTCTGCTTGGGACTATCAGTCAGAAGATCCTCTCTCTCCATTAGAAGGGCCCTTTGCTATGCAGTCTTAAGACATTTATTCTTATAGCCTTTCGCTTTGAATTGGGACCTGAGGATTTGAGCTTTTATCTTGAACTCCTCCAAGGAGGAACAGTTCCTTCTTATCCTGAGATATTGGCCAATTGGTATCCCTCTCTTCGATGCAGGGGGATGATGACTTCCCCAGTTAAGAAAATTGTTAGTTGCTGTGGGTTTTCTATAAAGGGTGGTAGAGAGACGGTTGTCAAACAATAAATATACCATTAACCGCAAGACCATACGTAGCCTAGGGAAAAATGTTGAAATGTTTGTACAGAAATCAGTGTTAGACTTTTAAGTGTTAACCCAGTATGAAAATTATATAATTGCAAAATGAATAAATTTTCAAAGCCTTCTGAATGCAAACGCAAAGACTAGAAAATAAATTTTTTTACCCTTTCTCCCCTTCCCCTTTTCAGTTCTGTATGCTAATGAAAAATACCAATAAAAATTGTCAAACTGAAACATTGTTTTCTAAATGGAATAGAACTTTTAAAGCTTACTGCATAGTATTAATTTCCATGCCCATATACTAGCAGCACTCAACAAAGCAATGGCAAAAAATGTACGGTAGATGTTTATTAAAAAAAAGTCTACCCTATAAATATGGAAGAAAGTATCTTCTGTGCTGAATACGAAGGGAAGAGTTTTGCATACGCATTATTCCACGCACATAAAGAGTAGGTATTTTACTAATTTATTGTGGCTCGTAATAAAATTGGCCTTGAATAAAATCAGGTGAATAAATAAAGGAAACTGTCAAAATAAATAAAAGAGAGGGTCAAAGTTGAGATGTTTCACTAAACTGGGGATTGTGGAGACGTAAGAAGAGAACAGCACATACTCACAGGTTTATTTACTAAAGCGGGAATTGAAAGTGAATTTCAAATTTAATGCAAAATTAGCTAAAGTGAAAGCATAGCTGACTTGGAGAATATTTCCAGTGGGCCTATTTGGACCTTAAATTTAAAATTCTATTTAAATTCTCAATTGAGTTTATGACCCTTTCATATATTTCTAACTTGGACCTAGAATAAATATTTTTAGATCAACTTTTAAACGTATTTTTTTCAAAATCATATCTAAAAAAATTAATTATATTTCATGATTTTAAATAATTTTAAAAGCTTATGCAAAAATATCAAATCAAGGCCTTGGCTATTTTACCCCTATATACTATGTTCCCTTGGCATTTTTTCACAATTCCTAGTTCAGCGAATAACCACTCAAGTGTACTTTTTGGGCACACTTGTCTGTGTGTCTTTTCTTCTTAACACCAGTGTAACTGTATGTATATTAATCATTAAACTGTTTTTGCAATTGGTAGTAGGTGTTATGATACCGTATCACCACTTGGAGTCACTGCCTTCCTTTCTTAGTTTCCAATCTAATCTTACTTTAAATATTGCTGTGTAAAATAGGCCTACTGTTAAATTTCTTCCCTAGTAATATATTATGAATAACATTGCCAATACATAGATTTTATGACTTCATGAAAGTGAAAAGTTATAAAAGATATACATACTATTGATGAGAACGGACTGACTGCGCAGGCTACCCATTTACTCTGTGAAGAAACACGCATATGTGATGGTTATTTCTGTGAGTTAGATGCAGTTGTACAATATTGTATTTCAATGTGTACAATGGTTCAATATTTTTGGCACTTATGGTAAAAAAAAATCAAATGAAAAAATAAAAAATATATATTTATAACAATCTTTATTATAAGTTTTCAGATGTATAGGTGAATCAGAAGATCTGTTCAATTCAGTTTCATTACTTGTCTTGCATAATATACAATGTACACATACAATGAAATATATATACCATGGTGAAGTACAGGTGAACACATAACTAATGACATCATAATCCATCTGGACTACTGTCTGTTTGCCTGTCTCTGCAGTAATTTAGCAGGGTAGTAAGTAAACATTTTTCATTATAACTAAAAATGTATGCATTTGCTGACCATGTGGCTGGTACCATGTGCAGATTAGTGATGTACCGAACTGTTCGCTGGCGAATAGTTCCCGGCAAACATAGCGTGTTCGCGGGTGAACACATGCGCGGTTTGATCCGCCCCCTATTCGTCATCATTGACTAAACTTTGACCCTGTGCCTCACAGTCAGCAGACACATTCCAGCCAATCAGCAGACCCTCCCTTCCAGACCCTCCCACCTCCTGTACAGCATCCATTTTAGATTCATTCTGAAGCTGCATTCTTAGATAGAGGAGGGAAAGTGTAGCTGCTGCTCATTTGATAGGGAAATGTATAGCTAGGCTAGTGTATTCAGTGTCCACTACAGTCCTGAAGGACTCATCTGATCTCTGCTGTAAGGACAGCACCCCAAAAAGCCCTTTTTAGGGCTAGAACATCAGTCTGCTTTTTTTTTTTGTGTGTAATCTAATTGCAGTTGCCTGCCTGCCTGCCTGCCAGCTTCTGTGTCAGGCTCACAGTGGATACTGTGCCCACTTGCCCAGTGCCACCACTCATATCTGGTGTCACAATAGCTTGCATTTAAAAACAACAAAAATGTTTCACTGTAATAGATTAATTAGCAGTTAGTTGTCTGCAAGCATCTGTGTGTCAGGCTGACAGCGTGTACTCTGCCAGTGCACAGTGCCACTCAAATCTGGTGGCACAATAGCGTGCATTTAAAAACCCAAAAACAGTTTTTTCACTGTAATAGATTGAATAGCAGTTAGTTGTCTGCAAGCGTCTGTGTGTCAGGCTCACAGTGGATACTGTGCCCACTTTCCCAGTGCCACCACTAATATCTGGTGTCACAATAGCTTGCATTTAAAAACAAAAAACTTTTTTCACTGTTATAGATTGAATAGCAGTTAGTTGTCTGCAAGCATCTGTGTGTCAGGCCAACAGCGTGTACTCTGCCAGTGCACAGTGCCACTCATATCTGGTGGCACAATAGCGTGCATTTAAAAACCCCAACACTTTTTTTCACTGTAATAGATTGAATAGCAGTTAGTTGTCTGCAAGCGTCTGTGTGTCAGGCTCACAGTGGATACTGTGCCCACTTGCCCAGTGCCACCACTCATATCTGGTGTCACAATAGCTTGCATTTAAAAACAACAAAAATGTTTCACTGTAATAGATTAATTAGCAGTGAGTTGTCCGCAAGCGTCTGTGTGTCAGGCCAGCAGCGTGTACTCTGCCAGTGCACAGTGCCACTCATATCTGGTGGCACAATAGCGTGCATTTAAAAACAAAAAACTTTTTTCACTGTTATAGATTGAATAGCAGTTGGTTGTTTAGTTGAATTTCCTTGCCCCTGCCAATATTATATAATCCTTATCTGCCAAGTGGATGGATTATATCAATCCATATCTGCCAAGTGACCCTATGTAGGAGGAACAGTCCCTATTCTGCTCTGTGTCAGTGTGTATCAGGGTCCCTGAGGACAGGTGTCAATCCATATCTGTCAAGTGACCCTATGTAGGGGGAACAGTCCCTATTCTGCTCTGTGTCAGTGTGTATCAGGGATCATTAGGATAGGTGGCAATCCATATCTGCCAAGTGACCTTATGTAGGGGGAACAGTCCCTATTCTGCAAGTGTCTTGTCTGTGTGTCAGGCCAACAGCATGTACTCTGCCAGTGCACAGTGCCACTCATATCTGGTGGCACAATAGCGTGCATTTAAAAACCCCAAAACTTTTGTTTTCACTGTAATAGATTGAATAGCAGTTAGTTGTCTGCAAGCGTCTGTGTGTCAGGCCAACAGCGTGTACTCTGCCAACCTCTGCCAGTGCACATTGCCACTCATATCTGGTGTCACAATAGCGTGAATTTAAAAAAACCCAAACTTTTTTTTTCACTGTAATAGATTGAATAGCAGTTAGTTGTCTGCAAGCGTCTGTGTGTCAGGCCAACAGCGTGTACTCTGCCAACCTCTGCCAGTGCACATTGCCACTCATATCTGGTGTCACAATAGCGTGCATTTAAAAAGAAAACACTTTTTTCACTGTTATAGATTAAATAGCAGTTAGTTGTCTTCAAGCGGGTGTGTCAGGCCTACAGCGTGTACTCTGCCAACCTCTGCAAGTGCACATTGCCACTAATATCTGGTGTCACAATAGCGTGCATTTAAAACAAAAAAAACTTTTTTCACTGTTATAGATTGAATAGCAGTTAGTTGTCTTCAAGCGGGTGTGTCAGGCCTACAGCGTGTACTCTGCCAACCTCTGCCACTGCACATTGCCACTCATATCTGGTGTCACAATAGCTTGCACGCATAATACCACTAATCCAAAAAAAAAATGACAGGCAGAGGCAGGCCACCCCGCAGGGGCCATCGTGGTCATTGTGCTGTGATTCCCTTTTGCCCTAGAATAATGCTCAGTTTTCAGAGGCCACGTACCCTGAACTTGAAAAGTTCTGAGGACATAGTTGACTGGCTAACACAGGACAACCAATCTTCTACAGCTTCTGCTCGGAACCTTGACACACCATCCTCCTCCAGCTTAGCTTCGGGCACCTCTCAAGATACCACTCACCCGCCTGCCACCACCACCAACACTAGCACCACAGCCGCTTCACTTGGTATGTCAGAGGAGTTATTCACACATCCGTTTGAAGAAATGAGTGATGCGCAACCATTATTGCCAGAGGATGTAGATAACAGGGATATGTCTCAGGCAGCATTACACACATGGACGTACGGTGTGATGATGATGATGTTGTACCCGTTGCTGCTTCCTTTGCTGAGTTGTCAGATACAAGTGAAGCGGTTGATGATGACGATGCATCCATGGATGTCACGTGGGTGCTCGCTCGGCAAGAAGAAGAACAGGGCGAAAGTTCAGATGGGGAGACGGAGAGGAGGAGGCGACGAGTTGGAAGCAGGGGGAAGTCGTCGCAAGGAGCTAGTGGCACAGTCAGACAGCATGCATCGGCACCCGGGGTCAGCCCGACAGCACGCCAATCAACGCATGCTGTGTCCACCACCAGAATGCCGTCATTGCAGAGCTCAGCAGTGTGGCATTTTTTTTGTGTGTCTGACTCTGACAACAGCGATGCCATTTGCAACCTGTGCCAAAAGAAACTGAGTCATGGGAAGTCCAACACCCACCTAGGTACAACTGCTTTGCGTAGGCACATGATCGCACATCACAAACACCTATGGGATCAACACATGAGTACAAGCAGCACACAAACTCAAGGCCGCCATCCTCCTCCTGGTCCAGCATCTTCAGCCATGTCAACCACTGCTGTCCTCCTTGCCCCCTCTCAACCATCCGCCACTCCGTCTCTCACCTTGAGCAGTTCCCGCTCATCTGCCCACAGTCAGGTGTCTGTCAAGGACATGTTTGAGCGTAAGAAGCCAATGTCAGAAAGTCACCTCCTTGCCCAGCGTCTGACAGCTGGCTTGTCTGAACTATTAGCCCGCCATCTTTTACCATACAAGCTGTTGGAGTCTGAGGCATTCAAAAAATGTGTGGCTATTGGGATACCGCAGTGGAAGGTACCCGGACGAAATTTCTTTGCACAAAAGGCAATCCCCAACCTGTACTCGATTGTGCAAAAGGAAGCAATGGCATGTCTGGCACACAGTTTTGGGTCAAGGTTCCATATGACCACTGATACCTGGTCTGCAAAGCATGGTCAGGGCAGGTATATCACCTACACTGTGCATTGGGTAAACCTGCTGACGGCTGCCAAGCATGGCATGCGTGGCTCTGCAGAGGAGTTGGTGACACCGCCACTCCTCCTACTCCATCCTCTTCCATAACCTCCTCTGCTGAGTCCTCTTCTGCTGCTGCATCTTGCTCCACATCAACGGCACCCCCCCAGCTCCCCAGGTACTATTCCACATCCCGGATACGGCAGTGTCACGCCGTCTTGGGTTTGACTTGCTTGAAAGCAGAGAGTCACACCAAACAAGCACTCCTGTCCGCTCTGAACGCACAGGTGGAAAAGTGGCTGACTCCGCAGCAACTGGATATTGGCAAAGTGGTTTGTGACAATGGAACAAATTTGTTGGCGGCATTGAAGTTGGGCAAGTTGACACATGTGCCGTGCATGGCACATGTGTGTAATCTGATCGTACAACGCTTTGTGCATAAGTACACAGGCTTACAGGACGTCCTGAAGCAGGCCGGGAAGGTGTGTGGCCATTTCAGGCATTTCTACACGGCCATGGCGCACTTTGCAGATATCCAACGGCGAAACAACATGCCAGTGAGGCGCTTGATTTGCGACAGCCCGACACGTTGGAATTCAACACTCCTAATGTTCGACCGCCTGCTCCAACAAGAAAAAGCTGTTAATGAATATTTGTATGACCGGGATGCTAGGACAGCCTCTGGGCAGCTGGGAATTTTTTTGCCACGTTACTGGACGCTCATGCGCAATGCCTGTAGGCTCATGCGTCCTTTTGAGGAGGTGACAAACCTAGTCAGTCGCACAGAAGGCACCATCAGCGACATCATACCATTTGTTTTCTTCCTGGAGCGTGCCCTGCGAAGAGTGCTGGATCAGGCCATATTTGAGCGTGAAGGGGAAGAGGAAGAGTTGTGGTCACCATCACCACCAGAAACAGCCTTATCAGCATCGCTTGCTGGACCTGCAGCAACGCTGGAAGAGGATTGTGAGGAAGAGGAGTCAGAGGAGGAATGTGGCTTTGAGAAGGAGGAGGAAGACCAACCACAACAGGCATCCCAGGGTGCTCGTTGACACCTATCTGGTACCCATGGTGTTGTACGTGGCTGTGGGAAGAACATACCTTCATTGACATCACTGAGGAGGAGGAACGGGAAATGAGTAGCTCGGCATCCAGCCTTGTGCAAATGGGGTCTTTCATGCTGTCGTGCCTGTTGAGGGACCCTCGTATAAAAAGGCTGAAGGAGAATGACCTGTACTGGGTGTCCACGCTACTAGACCCCCGGTATAAGCAGAAAGTGCCTGAAATGTTACCGAATTACAAGTCGGAAAGGATGCAGCATTTGCAAAATAAATTAAAAAATATGCTTTATATTACCTTATTGACACTTTATCACTCCGGTCTCCATACTCTCTGCCTTTACCCATCTATTTAGAGGGAATTTCCTTGCCCCTGCCAATATTATATAATCCATATCTGCCAAGTGGATGCATTATATTAATCCATATCTGCCAAGTGAACCTATGTAGGGGGAACAGTCCCTATTCTGCTCTGTGTCAGTGTGTATCAGGGTCCCTGAGGACAGGTGTCAATCCATATCTGCCAAGTGAGCCTATGTAGGAGGAACAGTCCCTATTCTGCTCTGTGTCAGTGTGTATCAGGGATCATTAGGATAGGTGTCAATCCATATCTGCCAAGTGACCCTATGTAGGGGGAACAGTCCCTATTCTGCTCTGTGTCAGTGTGTATCAGGGATCATTAGGATATGTGTCAATCCATATCTGCCAAGTGACCCTATGTAGGGGGAACAGTCCCTATTCTGCTCTGTGTCAGTGTGTATCAGGGTCTCTGAGGACAGGTGTCAATCCATATCTGCCAAGTGACCCTATGTTGGGGAAACAGTCCCTATTCTGCTCTGTGTCAGTGTGTATCAGGGTCTCTGAGGACAGGTGTCAATACATATCTGCCAAGTGACCCTATGTAGGGGGAACAGTCCCTATTCTGCTCTGTGTCAGTGTGTATCAGGGTCCCTGAGGACAGGTTTCAATCCATATCTGGCAAGTGACCCTATGTAGGGGGAACAGTCCCTATTCTGCTCTGTGTCAGTGTGTATCAGGTTCTCTGAGGGCAGATGTCAATCCATATCTGCCAAGTGACCCTATGTAGGAGGAACAGTCCCTATTCTGCTCTGTGTCAGTGTGTATCAGGGATCATTAGGATAGGTGTCAATCCATATCTGCCAAGTGACCCAATGTAGGGGGTACAGTCCCTATTCTGCTCTGTGTCAGTGTGTATCAGGGTGTCTGAGGATAGGTGTCAATCCATATCTGCCAAGTGACCCTATGTAGGAGGAACATTCCCTATTCTGCTCTGTGTCAGTGTGTATCAGGGTCCCTGAGGACAGGTGTCAATCCATATCTGCCAAGTGACCCTATGTAGGGGGAACAGTCCCTATTCTGCTCTGTGTCAGTGTGTATCAGGGATCATTAGGATAGGTGTCAATCCATATCTGCCAAGTGACCCTATGTAGGGGGAACAGTCCCTATTCTGACCTGTGTCAGTGTGTATCAGGGTCCCTGAGGACAGGTGTCAATCCATATCTGCCAAGTGACCCTATGTAGGGGGAACAGTCCCTATTCTGCTCTGTGTCAGTGTGTATCAGGGTCTCTGAGGACAGGTGTCAATCCATATGTCAAGGTGTCAATATGTCATATGTCAGGTGTCAATCCATATCCATTGTGATTTAGGACTGTTAAGTGATTTATGCCCTTTATGGATTAAAACCAGACTCTGCATCAACTGTGTAATTTTCCATGGGAGTTTTGCCATGGATCCCCCTCCGGCATGCCACAGTCCAGGTGTTAGTCCCCTTGAAACAACTTTTCCATCACTATTGTGGCCAGAAAGAGTCCCTGTGGGTTTTAAAATTCGCCTGCCCATTGAAGTCTATGGCGGTTCGCCCTGTTCGCCGGTTTGCGAACCTTTGCGGAAGTTCGCGTTCGCGAACCGAAAATTTTATGTTCACGACATCACTAGTGCAGATATTAAATAACTTGCAGTTTAGAACAGACTCTAATGTCATCTTTCATTATTATCGCTACTGTAAACAAATCCTCTTCTATTATCAGGTGAGACAGATGTTTTCCACGATTGTCCATTGTATGTGAAGTGTCATGTACAGCCTGGTTATATATTTCTATGCGAGATCATGTACAATAACTGAATGCTTGTGAGCAGAGACATAACTAGAAATCCTCATAAATACAATTTCCGAAATGTACACGCAGTAAGCACTCCATCACGTCTTATTCGAAGCCCAAGAATTGTACCACATATGATGGTGAAGGCTGATTTCTCCCAGTTGACCACAAATCCCAGTAACTCAAACAAGGAGATCGCAAAGTATGTCTGAGACTTCAGTCTGGTGGAATCTTCGCAACATTTCAGTAAGTCGTCCAGGTAGATGAGGCAACGGATTCACCTGGATCGAAGGCGAGCCATCACCAGTGAAACACCTTGGGGCCGAACTGAGACCAAAGGGTAGGCAGGTAAATTGACATGGCCTGTTCTTCCAGAAGAAGTGGAGGAATTGTGTGTCACATATTCATCCACATATAAAAAATGTGATTAATGACATTTACTGTTCTGACAGAAAAAGTTGTGCCAAGCAACATTACTGTCTTGACAGGAAAAATTGTGCCGAGCAGCAATCAAATCCACATGAGGGTTTGTGCTGAGCAGCAATTATGCAAATGGGAACATGATAACTGCCTTTGGGGTCGAAGGCCGATTACATCAGATCCAGAGGAGGGGTATTTAGGCCCAGTTCTCATCCTGCTCAGTGCCCTGTCGTGGTTTCCCTAGTGGTTGTCCGAGAGCGCGTTCCTGATTCAAGTTTCTTCTGTTTTTTTACTTTGGCTTTGATTTTGGCTTCCCTGTATTCTGGTATCCCTGACTTCTGGCTTTCCCTTATCGTTGTGTTTCTTTCTGTATCCCCTGACCTCGGCAAGTATCCTGACTTCTCTTTGGTACGTTAAGTCCGGCCATTCTAAGGCCCGGTAGTACATTACCTATTCATCTAGTCATCTGTGTGACACAATTCTAGTAATCCTGACAGTGTCTGGAACATACAGATACGCATCCTTCAAGTCCAGGCATGTGAACCAATCTCTGGGACGGAGAAGATCCCGAAGCAGAGGGATTCCCTCCATCTTAGAGTGCCGATGTATGACAAATTAATTTTATTGTCTCAGGTTTATCACTGGGCAGAAGTCTCCTAACTCCTTCCTACCAAAAATATGGAGCTGTAGAAGCCATCGTCATCTGGTACCCATTGAACCGCGCCCTTTTTGAAAAGGAACTGGATCTCGGCGTCCACCTGTGTCTGATTGTCCCTTGACAATATAAGAGTAGGATGAAACCGGGTCTGCTTTGGCGTGGTATGGAAATCTAATACGTAACCCTGAACCAGTCGAATTACCTAAGCGTCCGAGTAAATGTCCTGCCACCTGTTGAGACAGTGAGACAGTTTGCAAGCATGCAACAGAGTGGAAAGGCAATTTATGGAAACAGGGCTCACCTGTGGGCATCCTGGCCCTTCCGCGGGCTCGGCTCCCTCTACCTAGGTCTGACCTTTGGGTAGTAAAGGTCCTGGAGAAGTAGCAGGGGGAAAATGAGGGTGCCTGGGATCTTCGATGGTTGGACGGTCAAAAGCGGCTGGTGACACAACCCTGCTGTCGTCCAGCCCTGCTTAAAACACGAGAAGGGTTTGAACAAAAGACCCCTTTCATTGATGACTGAGCCTTATTGAGGGTTGTATAGTGATTCACATGCTTGTGAAGTTCCTTGATGAAAGGCTCCCCGAACAACAATCCCTTGGCCAAGGGGCCTAGTTCCTTCAACCCCAGGTCTGACAATTTGGCGTCCATGCATAGGAGGACCACCTTCCTTCACTCTGTGCAGAGCTACACATTAGAATTGCCCAGCAGGCAAATGGAGCACAAGGCCCAGTTTCTTATGCAAGACTGGTCCAGGGCGGTACCCTGAGAGAATCTGGGGTGTCCGTGGGTCAAAGAAGGGTTCGCCCGTTGAGTCCAGGAAGACATCTTGGTCAGGTTGAGAGGTTTGCAAAGAAAAGACTATGGAGTCTCGGATGTAAGGGGAGTCTCGGAAGGAGACTGGTCTGCCCGCCATTCATCCACGATGGCCAGGTGTGGCGGAGGAAGGAAGTCCTCCTCCTCCTCAGAGAGGTGTCTCTGCTGGGCAGCCGCTGGAGCATACTTCCCCTCCACTCCAGATGCTTCCAAGCAGAGGCGGAATTGACAGAGTCTGGAAAATGCGTGAGATTTAAGATGGCTGCACCAACACTCATGGGACCGCTAGAGACGTACTCTGCAGTCCCTGAGGGATAGGCCGCTACTCCTCGCACCTCCATCACTCCTGGTAGCTACATTGCTTTTAAGAAGCCAGCTGGCTGGCTTATTGTTGGGCCAGGCTGGCACTGCAGACAGCTAGAGAAATGCTCCATGTGGTCCTTAAGCATGCACAATTGCAATGAGAGGGGCAGCATGTTAATACGACGAGTGGGCACAGGGTAACAAGACAGTGCAGACACGGTCAATGTAGGCAACAGTCAATGTTGCCTACATTGGCCACTCGGTGCCCCTGTTGTAATGGCACCCTGTGGTGCCACATAGCTTGCACACCCCTAAGGCAGGCCCTGGCACCATTTTCCTAAGAAGCGGGGGGCCATTGCCCCATTGCCGCTCCTCTGGATCCACCACTGCCTTCTGGCCCACCATGAAGGAGGGGATGATTGTGAAATGCGAGGACCTTCCCTAACATATACATGCCGCTCCTGTCAAAGTGCCGATGGAGCCATAGTCGGGCTGGTCCTGCGTACATGCACACTCCTACATGTATTTAAAGAATGCCAATGCTATGCCTAAATTGTTTCATGCTATTGCTACATATATATATATATATATATATATTTATATATACATATAAACACACACACACACACACACACACACACACATACATATATATATATTTATATATACATATACACACACACACACACACACACACACACACACATATATATATTTATATATACATATACACACACACACACACACACACACACACATATATATATTTATATATACATATACACACACACACACACACACACACACACACACACACACACACACACACATATATATATATATATATATATATATATATATATATATATATATATATATATATATATAAAATATAAATTAAAACAGAAAAACAAAAGCAACACCACATGATGCTTCCCAAAACACACACATCACATGCAGCATCCCCACACATGCGCAATCCCACAAGTAGCTGCCAAACAAATCCAACACTATACAAATCTGTGCTAGGGCAAAAAGGAGAGAAGGGCTTGCAAGTATTTCATGCAAGACATCTGCAGCTTTTTAAAAGCTGTTTTTCAATATACCCATAATGAAAACACACAGAAATAAATGAATGCGTGTTTTCATTTTGAGTATCATATTTATCGGTGTATAACACGCACCGGCGTATAACACGCACCTCATTTTAAGAAGGAAATTCCAGGAAATTTCCCCCCTCCCATAGTATTCCCCCCCTCATCCCATAGTGTCCTCCCCTTTTCCATAGTATTCTCCCCCCCTCCCATAGTATTCTCCACCCCCTTCCATAGTGTTCCCCCCATCCCATAGTGTTCCCCCCTTTCCATAGTATTCTCTACCCCATAGTATTCTCCACCCCCTCCCATAGTGTCCCCCCTCATCCCATAGTGTTCCCCCCCTTTCCATAGTATTCTCCCCCCTCCCGTAGTATTCTCCACCCCCTCCCATAGTGTTCCCCCCCTCATCCCATAGTGTTCCCCCCTTTCCATAGTATTCTCCCCCCCTCCTATAGTATTCTCCACCCCCTCCCATAGTGTTCCCCCCCTCATCCCATAGTGTTCCCCCCTTTCCATAGTATTCCCCCCCCCTCCCATAGTATTCTCCACCCCCTCCCATAGTGTTCCCCCCCTCATCCCATAGTGCCCCCCCCTTCCCATAGTATTCTCCACCCCCTCCCATAGTGTTCCCCCCATTCCCATAGTATTCTCCCCCCCATAGTATTCTCCACCCCCTCCCATAGTGTCCCCCCCCATAATGTCCCCTAGTGCACTTTCCCTCCCCTTGTCCCATAATTACTTACCTGTCTTGAAGCATGGGCCGGCTTCACAGCGTGCACCGCGGTACTGGAACTTCAATTTCAGGTTCCGGTTTCTGGCGGGACTGAATGGAAGTGTGCACACTTCCTTTCAGTCCCGCCGGAAACCGGAACCTGAAATTGAAGTTCCAGTACCGCGGTGCGCGCTGAACACCGGCCCACGCTTCAAGACAGGTAAGTAAATATGGTATATCGGCGTGTAACACGCACACATCATTTTCCCCCTATTTTTAATGCAAGACATCTGCAGCTTTTTAAAAGCTGTTTTTCAATATACCCATAATGAAAACACACAGAAATAAATGAATGCGTGTTTTCATTTTGAGTACAATATTTATCGGTGTATAACACGCACCGGCGTATAACACGCACCTCATTTTAAGAAGGAAATTCCAGGAAATTTCCCCCCCTCCCATAGTATTCCCCCCCTCATCCCATAGTGTCCCCCCCTTTCCATAGTATTCTCCCCCCTCCCATAGTATTCTCCACCCCCTTCCATAGTGTTCCCCCCTCATCCCATAGTGTTCCCCCCTTTCCATAGTATTCTCCCCCCTCCCATAGTATTCTCCACCCCCTCCCATAGTGTTCCCCCCCTCATCCCATAGTGTTCCCCCCTTTCCATAGTATTCTCCCCCCTCCCATAGTATTCTCCACCCCCTCCCATAGTGTTCCCCCCCCTCATCCCATAGTGTCCCCCCCTTTCCATAGTATTCTCCCCCCCTCCAATAGTATTATCCACCCCCTCCCATAGTGTTCCCCCCCATTCCCATAGTATTGTCCCCCCCCCATAGTATTCTCCACCCCCTCCCATAGTGTCCCCCCCTCCCATAATGTCCCCTAGTGCACTTTCCCTCCCCTTGTCCCATAATTACTTACCTGTCTTGAAGCGTGGGCCGGCTTCACAGCGTGCACCGCGGTACTGGAACTTCAATTTCAGGTTCCGGTTTCCGGCGGGACTGAATGGAAGTGTGCACACTTCCTTTCAGTCCCGCCGGAAACCGGAACCTGAAATTGAAGTTCCAGTACCGCGGTGCGCGCTGAACACCGGCCCACGCTTCAAAACAGGCAAGTAAATATGGTATATCGGCGTGTAACACGCACACATCATTTCCCCCCTATTTTCAGGGAGAAAAGGTGCGTGTTATACGCCGATAAATACGGTATATTTACTAAATTGTTACAAAAAAAACAAAAAACAATGGAGTGTTCCTAATAAAGGCTGTTTTGAAAAAATTGAATGGCTGTTTAATTTGTTTTATTTAAGGTTTTTATTCCTTCCTTCTGTGACGCTTCTGAAACTAAATTCAGTGAGTAAGGGTCAGTGCCCTTAATTTAAGCAGTATATATAAGTCTAATGCCCATGAGCCATATAGGTATACAGTGACTATATTAAAGTGCCAGCCACCTCACAATAAACCCTTACAAGAATGAGGGTTTTAACTATTTGTCCACTGACAGTGCTAGCACACAGTTCATTTTTTTCTAATATGATTCAGGCCTGGATTTGCAGCATTTTTTGGTATTTCAGCCATCTGGCAGTGATCGACCAAGCTGAAATCTGGACAAAGCCTGTTTGGAGCCTGAATTACAAAATCCAGATATAGTTACATTGTTCTAATGGCTAAATTTCTTCACTTTCATAGATATTGTGGTTTGTGGTGATGGTTAATTGTCCTCCCTCCAATGTGATCTGCCAATCAACACATGAAACAATACGTGTCACGTTCTCCGGCATGAACTAAGACACGGAACAATCAAAGTATCAGCACTAAAATTTACAGGTAGCCTACATGTCAAAACAAAGGAAGAAGTCAAATATGGATTGTTATCTGCCCCATTTGCTAATTTTAAATATTTAGACAAAACTGTCAACAAAATAAATAAAATTAAATGTAGTTTTCAAGAGATCAAAAAGGCATCAAGGGGGGGGCGGAGCCTGGACGCCAAGCCGAGCGGACGCATCTGCCACGAGCTCCTGCTGGACGGGCCATACAAACGGGGAAAAGTGGCAGCTATATGGCACAATGACCCTTAAGGGTGCACCACCCATGCCGGGGGTGCACCGCCGATCCGGTAGACACTACCCCGGGGCCTGCCGGTGCCGGGAGCACGGAGATGCGGCCGCGGCCCACTGGGTCTGGAGCCGGGGGGAGACGGCCACTCTCCTCGGCGACGGAGCCCACAAGCGACATCACTGCAACCTCCCCCCCCCCCTATGGACCGGTGGGGGATATCCCGGTCCCTGCTGGAAAACTCTACCTAAGCGGAAAGACGACAAGTGAGCCCCACGGTACGCAGGGGCAACAGGCCCTATTAAAATGGCCGCCCAGCACGGGCCCCAGCAGCGGGTCGCCCCACCCAACCTATCCTCTCCTCAACGAGAAAACCTTGACTGGCTCTGCACAAGGCTTTGGGACGTGCTACATAGCAGAGGCATAACCTACTACAAGGCAGAAACAATAGTAGCCTCGTGGATCCGACCAGCGGCACGGCGCAGTCACTACAGGCGCATACCTCGAGCCTCCAGAGCAGCTGTTCGGCTATACAGGTTCCAGCAAGCCTTAAAGAGGGACAGAGCACCAGGTCTCTCGCACGCACGCTCCCACTTACAGATACACAAATCCGGGACAACCACACAAGCCACTCTAAAAGGGTACTCACCAGACCAGACTAATAATGGCCAGCGCAACTCGAACCAGCTCCCGACCGCCATCACTACGACACAAGGGCACGTGCAGCTACACACCCCCAAAGGTACCACCGGAGCTGATACCTGGCATAGAGACGCCACGTCCAGGGGCTCCGAAACTGTAAGGCCGTATCACACAACCATTATATCTGGGGCAACCCAACAGCAGCACCAAGGTACGACCAACCAACCCCATCAACCCACCTACCAACCCCAAATGGGGACCCAGAGACACTCTAAAGGGGCATCAGGACTTGGCCTGACTGGCGTGGGCTGAACAAAGAATACCTTGAGGACTAAAACCACTTGTGTCGATTAACCCACTATCACCCAGCGGAATTACCCTTACTTTAAAGGACTCTTGTTTGTTTTGTCCGGCGTATAGCCTCATTAGACTACTCATTATAAGAATTTATTATTTCACTGTAATATTGCTCTAATGTTCTCCTCTCAGGTTTTATGATTTGTTTCCACTGAGCTTGCTAGTAGCTCCGTACAGTGACCATATATACCCGAAAACTGCACAGCATGCAAGAACATGCACCCACAAAGGTCTCACTACATCACAAGCAACACACAAACAAGCAACCACATAGCAGCGAGACTTAATGCAACGCACATACTTAATACAGCAAGAAACTAATCTGCCATAATGCAGACCTAGGGCTTGTAACTTACAGGGCTACACACCTAACCATACCACCAGGCGAGAATATTTTTGTTGTGTACACATGTAGCCTGGCGTGTTTACTGCAAACGGCAGATGTCCCATAGCCTGTCTATTTCTCTGTTATTTACATGCTAAAACAAACAACAAAGCTCCTTACTCAGACCCAGCAGGTATATTTTATATTGTACTTTTATGCTTTATAATCTTCTGCAGCACTCATTAGACATGTGTTCAGATCGCCTGTTCCCATTTAATCTTACATAGACTAATGCGTTTGCCTAATACTTTACTTGTTTAATATTTCACTCTGTTGACACTCGGGCTTCACCGGCTTGTCTCACACTCACTCACGTCTGCGTAACTCATATAGATTACATCTTATGTTATCCTATGTACTCTGGATGTGTTTGACCTCCCTGTGACCTAGCTACCTAACTTCAAAAAAATTATTTTGTTCTGACGTTTCTAAAATGTATAATTGTGTATAATTTTTAGTGTTACTACAAACGTCAATTTTTATACAGCAGTGAGTTACTAGATACATCTACATTTATTTTCACTAATTCTCTTGCTGATGGTATAAGCAAATGCTATAAGCAAATGTGATATGCCTTGTTATAAGGACAGGCTCACTGAGTGAACACATGACGTCTACTAAAGCGACTACAGCGATGACTAAGCTAGCATGTACCTAAACATCTGGATCCAAATACTCACCATAGCTCGTCTAGCAACGTCAAGCATAGATTGACTTTCATATGTTTTTCATCTGTTTTACACTTGTTTCCTTTACTTTAACTCTGACGATACCATCATATAGTTCAAAGCTACCTTCATAACTGCTACTTTATACGTGTTATTAACTTTTTGGAAAGCTTGCTTAATATAAAATGAGGCTGACATTCGTAGGAGATGTACTATTGTGTTAAAGTGATCCCACTCTGTACAAATACTGTGCATCCCCTCTTCTCTATTCTGTATCTCATTTAACTCCTGCCTCAATAAAAGAAAGATTGACAACAACAAAAAAAAGGCATCAAAAAACAATTCACACTCAGACAGGACTGTTGTATAACTTAGTTGCTGCTTCTTTCATCAATAACAAAACAAGACACTCAAAAACACCTCTCCATTTTCCAACCTTTTTTTACATTGCCTAATATGTGGGCAAATGGCCAGGATCTTGCAATGCCATACAAAATGCTAATAAGTAAATGTAACGGAGCTTCCTGTACCCCGGTTGGGTACCTCCGCTGACGGATGCTCTTAGTGCTCACCGAGGACTCCAAGCATTACACCTTGGCTGGGAACTCGCCGTCCTCTACTCACCCTGGACCTACGACAAGGCTCCAGGTTCCAGTAGGTTCCAGTTGAACCTCTCCTCCAAGAGAGAGTAGCAGGAACAAGCTCTTAAAAGAGCTTATTGATTATAATCCCAGGGGAGTATAGTGATATAGCAATTCCCAGGGTAGATGCAGCCTTTCCCCACCACACATGAGACAAGGCTCTATGTTGAGGGTAAAACAGGAACTCAGCAGATCTGAGGGTTTATTGAACAGCTTGGTCTTTTATACAGTTTTCCCCCACAAGGTTACCACCCAGGTGGACCTTGTGGGGCACAGGTACACAGGAACAACAAGCCAATAAAAACAGTTTTACATTCAGTCACTCCCATACAGTGTACACAATCCCTTCCCTCTGCCTGTGATATAATTAACAAAGACAATGGACTAACTCAATTAACTCTAAGCAGAAAAAACATACATTTTTACAAACCCCAAAAGGTACCCCAAAATACAACATATCCCCACAAAGTCACATCCCCTGATAGCCCCGATCTGGGTGAACAACATATTTTTGCCCCACTGTGCACATGGACCCATGCCCAAAACAGTTCCATACAGTCGACGACAAAACACTGCTGGACAATTTAAGATGGCCGCTGCCACATGTTGGAATCTGTTCCAGTAAAAGTCCAAGGGGCAGAAACAGTACTTTTGAACATGGGTTATCACAGGGCCCATAGTCCCAG
Organism: Pelobates fuscus; assembly: GCF_036172605.1. Taxonomy (NCBI): domain Eukaryota; kingdom Metazoa; phylum Chordata; class Amphibia; order Anura; family Pelobatidae; genus Pelobates; species Pelobates fuscus. The sequence continues at coordinate 88,943,894 of NC_086323.1, forward strand.
GGTGGAAGACTGGCAAACAGGCCCCTCCAAAAAACAGTGGTGAGGTTACTTTCGCCACAGTAAAATATACAAAGCGAAAAGTGTCCTGATCCTTCATTAACAACACAATGGTTTAAAAACACCAGGTTTCGATTAAATGAAAGGGTTACTCCAACCATCATGATTTGAAGTGGTTAGGGTTTTAGGAGTATGTATGTGCAATGTTTCAGCTTGAAACATTGCACGTACTGAGATATTGTTAATTTTGTGGTGAGGGCCAGGGTAGCTCAGATCTGAAATGTCAATTGTGCATATTTGTGTCTGTCACAAGCGCACACAGCAGGTGAATAAAATGTCTTCTTTTTGCAGGTTTTCTTGCAAATCAAGGGGGGCAACCTTCCCCATTATGCCCAGTAGGGCATTTTATGCAGTAAAGGTTCCTTTCAAAAGGATTGGAGTAACCCTTTAATTATAAATTTGTCACGAAGATGCTCAGAAGCAGTTATGTCACAAAAGAATATACAAATATTGCTCAAGGGATGTACTTGTTGCATTGGAAATATGCACCTGAAAAAAAATGATGTTGTAGAGTCATGGTCAAGATATACATAAAGTTTTGCACATGAAGAAGCAAGTAAACGTATTTCCAAGTGCTAGGCGAATGTTACACTAAAAGTACTGAATGTCGGGTAGGAAATATAGAGGATGTGTCAAACTGACATGAACCAGAGAGTATATGATTTGTGCAATATTAGGGAAGATCAAATAATAAATGGAGAAAGCATATATCTACACTAATAGACAGGCAACAACCTCGTAAACAACTGGGTAAATGTGCATTTTTGTCTGTTTAGAATTTTCTCAAAAGAAAATGCAAAAGTAATAATTCAACCAATAATTGTGAACTATGGCAGAACAGAGGGAGCGGACATAATGCCTTGAATGTCATTTGTAGTATGTTAAATGACAAAAACGGCAGAAAATACAGGAAATAATAGTGCAGTATATCTGTGATATTTGGAGGATAAGAATAAAGTAAAAGTGCACTCACACTTTTCTGGAGCTATGAAGTAGCCGCAGCTAATATGATTGAGCAGATTGGATATTAATGTAGCTCCTGCTTCACACTTGGTTAATCCTTATGGGGTATGGTAGAAGATCTCATGGATATGCAAGGAGAACAGAATAAAATAATATAGTGTTATATGTCAGCAGTGGGGTATTAAGTAGGCAAGTAGATATAAACTGAAGCCATAAAGTGGATCCTAGGGTATAGTGTGGAGTGGTAGGAGCACCAGATATGCCGGTGGTGCAGGTCCTCTCTGTAAAGATATACAGCTAAAAGATAAAACAATATAGTGTCATAGTGCATGATACCACAAAGAACATTCAATGTGCTATACACACTCTCCCTATTCTACCATGTTTCTGTTTATGGTATTTGGTTGTTCAGCTGCCTATCAGAACTGTATCAGTATTATCCAAACATTGAATTTTCTCCCCTTTTTCTATTTTGTTTGTTTTTCTTGTTTTCACTCCATAATTTAACTGCTGTTTTACTGACTGTTCAAAATGTTTGATTATAGAGATTTCTTTTTACAAAGTTTCAAGATATTTGTGATGAAGATAACAAATATTCCCAAATGTTAATGTTCACAACTGGATAAATCAAAGAGCAAAGAAAAAAAATCAAAATGGGAGGTAGACACTCTAAAAAAAATATTTAGATGAGAGTAATCCCAAGAGGTCTGAGATTATTCAAAATGCTTACCTCTCTGAATTCTGCTTGATCTCCATAATGTGCCTTTAATGTATAAGATCTTATGCACTCCCGATATCCATTCCTATGGCTATATGTACAACTGCCTATTAATATAGAAGAAAATAAAAGGCTGAGCATGATGGATGCATGTCTCTTTTCAGTTATGTAACTATGTAACTATGCATGTAAGTTTTTGGGAATTTTCAATGTAATAGTATATTAGTATTATAGTTGATTTTAAACATGATTCTTTTGATGAATAGTTAAGTTTATTGAACCATACAAAAAGTATTTCCAATATAAGAGAGATACAAAATCTCTGACCAAGACTCTACATGAGTATTGTTGGCAATATAGAAAATGTGAGTGTGCATTTGTCCTATGAAGGCCCTCAATACTAGAAGTTTCAAATTCTCCAATACATGTGTACATGTCTTAAAGGAACCCTTTAAGATATGTACATATATTTTGAAGGATTAGAAAGCAATATAACCAATTCATCTCATTGAATATAGTGTCCCCGGGTATATTCCCTCCATGTTAAGTTATGTTCTAAGTCAGAAATTACAAATTTCCTTCGAAGTCATACTAATCACAGTTCTGTAACTGAAATTGAAGATTGTTGGAAGGCTTTTATAAGGTTTTCCGCACCTTGCAAAAGAAAACCTGTAGCAGCCTTCTTGTAATTGGGTGAATACAGAATGAATGAGGGCATGGACAATTTCTCATCCATTTCACTTCTTTGCTCGGCCAATTTGTCCATATTGCAATTTGTTCATTAATATTTTGTACAAATGATTTAAATTCGTACAAATTTACATTAGATTGAAAATGTATGCCCAGGTCTATTACAGGTCTATTTAAGTAATTTATTTTGAAACTAGAAATTTCAACTCCTGTAAAATAAGAGGACAAATGGCCATTTGTTTTGACATGCAGTCTCCCTTTGGGAATGTTGCTCTCACTACATGTCCAAACCAACAAATCAGATGCATGACATAAAGAAAGATTATGTGAACATATAGTACAAATCCAACACACCCTAAGGCACTCTCAGTCAATTCTCAACGACACCTCTCAGGAATACAGAGCACTTTTTTTCTTGAAATAGCTAAAAATTTCATGCAGGTATGATATGGTTCTCAAAACAAGATAATGTCAAGGAAGGAGCAATTCATATGTCTATATATGTACTGAACTCACATGTATATTGATTTATATTTATTTGTTCAATTATAATTATTATTACATGTAACTATTGCTTTTTTTGCTTTGTTGTTAGCAAGACCTTCAGTCTATTACTTGTGGTAGGCTTATACTTGTGCTGTTAAACCTGTTGCTGCTTCTTTTTACACTGACAACCAGTATTAATTTATATTGCGTATAATGCCTATTTATAAGCCTTAATGCCTCCTCGTACATTTTTATAAGCAATAATTAGTTAGCTCAAAAAACATGAAAGAGGATGATGAAAATTACAAATTATTTTCCATGGCATTTCTCGAAAAGGGTCACTCTAACCAAAAAAAGTGTTTTAATGGATCACTATATATAGCTATAGTAACCTTTACAACCATGTTCTCCTTCTATATATATATATATATATATAAAAAAATAAACTCACATGTAACCCAACACTGTAGTCAAGTTCTCCTTGCAGCCCAATCCATTTCTAGTGATGTTACTAGCCCTCGCTACAGGGTTCTGAAAACTCTGACCCTCCTTATTCTTTAAATAAAATAGGTAGTCAGAGAATCATAACAAGAGAGAAGAGTAAGCACTCAGTAACAACTAGGGCAGCATCCCTGAAAAGGGAATCCCTCAAAAACTCTTAAAATACAACAGGATTAATAAAAGAGAGGTAAGGGCTGCGCCAAAGGCCTTATAACATTAGATAATCAGGATTTGAAAATAGTCGGGAACAATATCCTCGCTGTCCTTGTCCAGGCAGATCCACTCATATGAAAAGACAAAGCATATCGAGAACCAAATAGAGAACCAATCGTGTCAGGTATAGGCTCCCTCCTCTGTAACCTTTCACAATATATAGACACCCTCCTCCAACCCTCTATAAAACTAATTAAGTCTTATCTTCAAGATTCCATGTCATTATTAAAGTTTTTAAATAAGTTTAAATGGAAACCCAATTTTATATTAGTTACCTGTGATGCTCAGTCACTTTATACTATTATACCTCACAACATAGGATGCCAAGCCATTAAAGATATTTTAACTAAAGAAGAAAAATTGCCGATATACAAATTGATTTTGTATTAGAAGGCATAAATATTATTTTACATAACAATTATTTTTGGTTTCTTAATTCTTTTTAACTCCAAAAAGAGGGACTAGGTTTGCTCCCAGTTATGCAAATTTATTCATGGCCGACTGGGAGTTCCAAGCTATTTTTAACAACCATGCCTGGAGGGCAAACCTAGTCTCATATTTTAGACATACTGAAGATCGCTTTTTTATCTTGGAAGGTTCTGAAGACAGCCTCAATTGTTTTATCAGCAATATTAATACTAACAACAGAGGTATAATTTTAACTTGTGAATACAATTTAATTTTTTAGATAAACATTTTTATTAAATATGGAGACCTACACACTAAAATGTTTTAAAAAAAAGTTTGTGTAAACACTGCGATAGACAAATCAACCTGCCACTACAAACCCTTTGGAGAAACTGCTCAGAATTAAATGATTTTAACAAACAAGCAGAATTAAAAAAAAAAATGTATTGAAAAAATATTACTATGAAACAGACACAATCAGCAATATTAAGCAAAAAGATAGAAATTAACTTCTACTATATAAAACAAAAAACACAGATGAATCTATGTCTCTGCCTATTATTTTTAACTATAATTACAAAAGTGGCAGTATATAAAAGATTATAAAGAAACACTAGCACATTCTGAAACAAGATAAGTCACTCAGCCAAATTATACCCGAGCACCCCAATATAGTATTCAGAGGAGTTCCACATTTTAAATCAATTCTAACCACAAATATTACCAAAGAAGTAAAAAATAAACAACCTTTATCCTTTTTTCCCCAATGTAAAGGTTCCTGCAAATGTCAATTCTGTATAGTCTGTAAAACTGCTGACCCCGCTGAAACCTGTACATGGGGGGTACTGTTTTACTCAGGAGACTTCGCTGAACACAAATATTAGTGATTCAAAACAGTAAATCATATCACAGCGATGATATTGTCAGTGAAAGTGACTTTTTTTAAATTTTTCACACACAAACAGCACTTTTACTGATGATATAATTGTTGTGATACATTTTCCAGTTTTGAAACACTAATATTTGTGTTCAGCAAAGTCTCCTGAGTATAACAGTACCCCCCATGTACAGGTTTTATAGCGTTTTTGAAAGTTACAGGGTCAAATATATGGGTCAAATATTTTTACATTGAAAATGGCCAGGTTGGTTACGTTGCCTTTGAGAGCTTATGGTAGCCGAGGAATAAGAATTACCCCCATGATGGCATACCATTTGCAAAAGAAGACAACCCAATGTATTGCAAATGGTGTATGTCCAGTCTTTTTAGTAGCCACTTAGTCACAAACACTGGCCAAATTTAGCATTAAATTTAGTTTTTTACTTTTTTCACACACAAACAAATATGAACGCTAACTTTGGCCAGTGTTTGCGACTAAGTGGCTACTAAAAAAGTCTGGACATACCCCATATTGAATACCTTGGGTTGTCTACTTTAAAAAAAATATGTACATGTGGGGTGGTATTCAGAGATTTATGACAGATAATAGTGTTACAATGTCACTATTGATACATTTTAAAAATTTATGTTTTGAAACCGCAGTATCCTACTTGTACTTATAGCCCTATAACATGCAAAAAAATAGCAAAAAGCATGTAAACACTGGGTATTTTTAAACTCAGGACAACATTTTGAATCTATTTAGCAGTTTTTTTCATTCGCTTTTGTAGATGAGTAAAAGATTTTTCACATAAAAGTCAAAAAACATGTATTTTTTTCAATTTTTCATCATATTTTTTCATTTTTTTAAATTAAATTACATGAGATTATATAAATAATGGTATGTAAAGAAACCCCCCTTTGTCCTGAAAAAAACAATATATAATTTGTATGGGAACAGTAAATGAGAGAGCGGAAAATTACAGCTAAACACAAACACCACAAAAGTGTAAAAAGATGCCTGGTCGCAAATGTACAACATCGCAAAAACAGTCCGGTCCTTAAGGGGTTAATGACAGATGGAGTCCCTAATTATAATATTCAAAGGGGAGGACCCAATGGCTAGCTTTAAAAGTCTAGTAAATATGCCATACGGAAAGTGGGAGCATAGGGAGCTTTTAAACCTTACATAGTAATATTGGGTCTTATTAACCCCATCAGGTTTTTTATTTATTTTTCTAGTTTATTGCAACTTTTAAATGTCGTGGCTGGCAAGCAAGTGCTGACCAGACTCCACATAATTAACTCCTGTACTGTCAAAGTATTTTAACTATTTTGTATCAATTTTGTTATATGTATTTTTTGCTTTTAATGCATTATTTTCATAACGCATTATAATGATTTTCAACGACTATTAGCAGTGTCCCTTTAATCAGCAACTATATTAATTCGAGTTTCTCATGAGATAAAGTTATAGTAATTTAGTGACCTCTGTTATTTAGATGTTTGTATATTTTCAGAAGACAATTTAAAGTGACGTGTCTAGTTACAACCCTAAAATCAGCTCTCTTGGGTTTGCAAGAAAAAGCCTGTGCAAATCAACACTTTTTGCTTTAGGGAAACAAAATTATATTAAGAAATTAACATAGAAATACTAACAGCAGAGTACATTGTATTTAGGGTGTTGAACAGAAATACATCCATGCCTTTAGTTCAGAACTGCATTAAAATAAATAAAATTTCTTCATCTGCTGCCAGTCTGAAGTTTGGCAGTATTTTTCCAGAGCTAAGAGGTTTAACAAAGCATTGATGTCCATTAAGCTCCGGCGGCTAAATGTATTGCTGCTTACATTTAACAGAAGAATAGCTTTTTTTGAGTTTTAAAAAGCGCACTCATTGTGAACTGAGTAAGGCACCTTTTAGGGGTTACAAAATAGATATATTATGAACTCTGAGATAGCCTTACCTCTCTATTACAGTTCTCCTTTTTAAAGTTCAAACTGACTTTTCGTTTTTAAAAGTGTAAATTAACTTGCTGGGTATTTGACAGTAAAAGGTTACTGGTGCAAGAAGTCTTAATGGGGCAATCTAGGCACCATTACCACTACATACTGCTGTAGTGCCCGGTTTCAGGAGTCCCATGGATGGATGGATTAATGGATGGATGATTAGCTGCACAGATAGACCATCAGATAATAATTCATATATAATATATATTTTTACCAGTCTACTGTATTATGTCCATCAAGAAGATGTTATTAACCTATTAATATTTTTTTATGGGGTTGGAAATAAGATTGTTAGTCGACCAATAGAAAGGTTCCATGACTAAATTATTTGTAACAGTATCTACTGTGTAAATATTCAATTATGGTATATCTTCTGTTTGAGGTATGCCAAAGGAAATCTTCCTAACTTTCCGTATATAGGAAGCTCTCCAACATTTTGTCACTTTGTCACAAGTTTATTGTTTTTCATCCAAATAATACAGCAACATTGTAATCGTGAATATTTCACAAATTCTTCAGTTACAGATACAAATGAAAGGTTATACAAACAGTCAACAACTGTAGAGTATAGCTTGCAGTGAGATACAGGTATACATATACATGTGTGTACAAGCATAGTATTAATTAATAGAGAAGCTCTTGGCTCGAGGTAGGCTCATCCACACAAGGACTATTTAAGCTAGAGATCTCTCATATTCTTAATGCTATAGAGTTTTAAAGGCCTGAAGAATATGTGGTGCGGTACAGTCATTGAGAGCATTGAATCTTAAAATAAATTAAAATAAGAAAAACTAAGCTAACAAAAGTAAACATTAACAATACTAATCCGAATTCTGGTGGTATCTTATTGGAAATTGTAAGGTCATGGGAACCAGGTAATGGTTCAGGGCAATGTGTCTGGATAGTCGGGTGTTGTCCCATTGGCTACGGTATATGTATGCTCCCTTCAGGAACCGTATCTTGCTTTTTTTTTTATATACCTAAACGGCTCAACCTGGTCTGGGAGAGGACAGGTACAGGGCCTCCCATGGTTTCCATATCTTCGTTATTTTTTATTTTAGGTTCGGGTAAAGGATAGACATACGCTTATATGTGTAATTACGTTTTATTTTGTCTATCAACATTGTTTCCTTGGACATAGATTTGATTTTGATTGCAAGGGCAATATGCGATACCAAGGCCTTCTCGTGGAAGGTAAGTTGAGGTGGAAATTCCAACCATAGATACACCTCTGGCTCTAGTGAGATCTTTAAGTTAAGTGATGCAACCAATTTTGTCACTGTCGCCCAGAGTGGTTTTACACCCCTGCAAACCCACCAAATGTGGAACATGGTGCCTCTGTCCAAGCCACATTGCCAACACACTGCCGATACTGTTTTATATATGTGACATAGAAGCTTGCGATGAGCCTCTGTATACGAGAAGCATCTGGTAATGCTGATTAATACGTTTAATCTTTTGGTCCACTTGTCCTGTGGGAACTCCTTCCCTGTGTCTCTTCCCATTTCGCCATGAGGGCCATGGAGGTCTCAGCCCTGGGGGACATTTGGGCCCTATAACATCTGGAAAGGAGTTTGGGCCTTAGTGCAGTTGTCCAGCACAAGGTAAATACATGTTGTATTTCTCTTATGTCGTAATTGGTGTCATCCCTATAAAGTAAACATGTTCTAGTAGTACACTTTTGATTTGCAGATAGAGAAATGTAAATTTTGATGGCAGTTGGAATGTTTCCTGTAGAGTTGGGAAGCGAAACATGATACCCCAGATATTAGTTGTGAAATGTTCCTAACTCCCTGATTTTCCCAGTGGCATATAGACAGCCATGGGGATCAGTGGCATCGCTGGGGGGGGGGGGGGGAGGGGGCAGAGGGGGCCATGGCCCCCCCCTACATCATACTGTGTCCCCCCTTACCCACCCCCAAATGCCAGCAACTTGCTGGCCATGTGTTTACATTCTATTCCCTCGGACTGTGACAGTGTGTGACAGCCCGAGGGAATGCAGGAGAGAGGAGCTGGAGCGGTGCTGTGGGTTGTCTGTGGCCGGAGGGAGCACTGACAGGCTCCCCGGCACAGGCCCCGCCCCCAAATTAATCCCCAGCTCCTGTAAATAAGCCACAGCCCCGCCGTTAAGCAGTAGACCATGCTGCTGCTGCAAAGGCCAGAAGATGGCTGACCAACAGCAACAGGTAGGCTTGGTGTGTGTGTGTCTGTGTCTGTCTGTCTGCTAGTGAGGAAGTTTGTGTGTGTGTGTGTGTGTGTATGGACTCAGCAGTCTGTGTGTGTGTGTGAGTATGGACACAGCAGTCTGTGTCTGTATGGACTCAGCAGTCTGTGTGTGTGTGTATGGACTCAGCAGTCTGTGTGTGTGTGTGTGTGTGTGTGTATGGACTCAGCAGTCTGTGTGTGTGTATATGGACTCAGCAGTCTGTGTGTGTGTATGGATTCAGCAGTCTGTGTGTGTGTGTATGGATTCAGCAGTCTGTGTGTGTGTGTGTGTATGGATTCAGCAGTGTGTGTGTGTGTGTGTATGGATTCAGCAGTGTGTGTGTGTGTGTGTATGGATTCAGCAGTGTGTGTGTGTGTGTGTGTGTATGGATTCAGCAGTGTGTGTGTGTGTGTATGGATTCAGCAGTGTGTGTGTGTGTGTGTGTGTGTATGGACTCAGCAGTCTGTGTGTCTGTATGTGTATGGACTCAGCAGTCTGTGTGTGTATGGACTCAGCAGTCTGTGTGTCTGTATGTGTATGGACTCAGCAGTCTGTCTGTGTGTGTGTGTATATATATATGGACTCAGCAGTCTGTGTGTGTGTGTGTGTGTGTATGGACTCAGCAGTCTGCGTATGTGTATGGACTCAGCAGTCTGTGTGTGTGTATGGACTCAGCAGTCTGTGTGTGTGTGTGTGTGTATGGACTCAGCAGTCTGCATATGTGTATGCACTCAGCAGTCTGTGTGTGTGTATGGACTCAGCAGTCTGTGTGTGTGTGTGTGTGTGTGTATGGACTCAGCAGTCTGTGTGTGTGTATGGACTCAGCAGTCTGTGCGTGTGTATGGACTCAGCAGTCTGTGCGTGTGTATGGACTCAGCAGTCTGTGCGTGTGTATGGACTCAGCAGTCTGTGCGTGTGTATGGACTCAGCAGTCTGTGCGTGTGTATGGACTCAGCAGTCTGTGTGTGTGTGTGTGTGTGTATGGACTCAGCAGTCTGCGTATGTGTATGCACTCAGCAGTCTGTGTGTGTGTATGGACTCAGCAGTCTGTGTGTGTGTGTGTGTGTGTATGGACTCAGCAGTCTGTGTGTGTGTATGGACTCAGCAGTCTGTGTGTGTGTATGGACTCAGCAGTCTGTGTGTGTGTATGGACTCAGCAGTCTGTGCGTGTGTATGGACTCAGCAGTCTGTGCGTGTGTATGGACTCAGCAGTCTGTGCGTGTGTATGGACTCAGCAGTCTGTGCGTGTGTATGGACTCAGCAGTCTGTGCGTGTGTATGGACTCAGCAGTCTGTGCGTGTGTATGGACTCAGCAGTCTGTGTGTGTGTATGGACTCAGCAGTCTGTGTGTGTGTATGGACTCAGCAGTCTGTGTGTGTGTATGGACTCAGCAGTCTATGTGTGTGTGTGTGTATGGACTCAGCAGTCTGTGTGTGTGTATGGACTCAGCAGTCTGTGTGTGTGTATGGACTCAGCAGTCTGTGTGTGTGTATGGACTCAGCAGTCTGTGTGTGTGTATGGACTCAGCAGTCTGTGTGTGTGTATGGACTCAGCAGTCTGTGTGTGTGTATGGACTCAGCAGTCTGTGTGTGTGTATGGACTCAGCAGTCTGTGTGTGTGTATGGACTCAGCAGTCTGTGTGTGTGTGTGTGTGTGTGTGTGTGTGGACTCAGCAGTCTCTGTGTGTGTGTGTGTGTGTGGACTCAGCAGTCTGTGTGTGTGTGTGTATGGACTCAGCAGTCTGTGTGTGTGTGTATATGGACTCAGCAGTCTGTGTGTGTGTGTATATGGACTCAGCAGTCTGTGTGTGTGTGTGTGTGTATGGACTCAGCAGCCTGTGTGTGTGTGTGTGTATGGATTCAGCAGCCTGTGTGTGTGTGTGTGTGTGTATGGACTCAGCAGTCTGTGTGTCTGTATGTGTATGGACTCAGCAGTATGTGTGTCTGTATGTGTATGGACTCAGCAGTCTGTGTGTCTGTATGTATATGGACTCAGCAGTCTGTCTGTGTGTGTGTGTGTGTGTATGGACTCAGCAGTCTGTGTGTCTGTATGTGTATGGACTCAGCAGTCTGTCTGTGTGTGTGTGTGTGTGTATGGACTCAGCAGTCTGTGTGTCTGTATGTGTATGGACTCAGCAGTATGTGTGTCTGTATGTGTATGGACTCAGCAGTCTGTGTGTGTGTGTGTATATGGACTCAGCAGTCTGTCTGTGTGTGTGTGTGTGTGTATGGACTCAGCAGTCTGTCTGTGTGTGTGTGTGTGTATGGACTCAGCAGTCTGTGTGTGTGTATGGACTCAGCAGTCTGTGTGTGTGTATGGACTCAGCAGTCTGTGTGTGTGTATGGACTCAGCAGTCTGTGTGTGTGTATGGACTCAGCAGTCTGTGTGTGTGTATGGACTCAGCAGTCTGTCTGTGTGTATGGACTCAGCAGTCTGTCTGTGTGTATGGACTCAGCAGTCTGTCTGTGTGTATGGACTCAGCAGTCTGTGTGTGTGTATGGACTCAGCAGTCTGTGTGTGTGTATGGACTCAGCAGTCTGTGTGTGTGTATGGACTCAGCAGTCTGTGTGTGTGTATGGACTCAGCAGTCTGTGTGTGTGTATGGACTCAGCAGTCTGTGTGTGTGTATGGACTCAGCAGTCTGTGTGTGTGTATGGACTCAGCAGTCTGTGTGTGTGTGTGTGTGTGGACTCAGCAGTCTGTGTGTGTGTATGGACTCAGCAGTCTGTGTGTGTGTGTATGGACTCAGCAGTCTGTGTGTGTGTGTGTATGGACTCAGCAGTCTGTGTGTGTGTGTGTGTATGGACTCAGCAGTCTGTGTGTGTGTGTATGGACTCAGCAGTCTGTGTGTGTGTGTGTGTATGGACTCAGCAGTCTGTGTGTGTGTGTGTGTATGGACTCAGCAGTCTGTGTGTGTGTGTGTGTGTGTATGGACTCAGCAGTCTGTGTGTGTCTGTGTGTGTGGACTCAGCAGTCTGTGTGTGTGTGTGTGTGTGTGGACTCAGCAGTCTGTGTGTGTGTATGGACTCAGCAGTCTGTGTGTGTGTGTATGGACTCAGAAGTCTGTGTGTGTGTGTGTGTATGGACTCAGAAGTCTGTGTGTGTGTGTGTATGGACTCAGAAGTCTGTGTGTGTGTGTGTATGGACTCAGAAGTCTGTGTGTGTGTGTGTATGGACTCAGAAGTCTGTGTGTGTGTGTGTGTGTGTATGGACTCAGCAGTCTGTGTGTGTGTGTGTATGGACTCAGCAGTCTGTGTGTATGTATGGACTCAGCAGTCTGTGTGTATGTATGGACTCAGCAGTCTGTGTGTGTGTATGGACTCAGCAGTCTGTGTGTGTGTATGGACTCAGCAGTCTGTGTGTGTGTGTGTGTGTGTGTGTGGACTCAGCAGTCTATGTGTGTGTGTATGGACTCAGCAGTCTGTGTGTGTGTATGGACTCAGCAGTCTGTGTGTGTGTATGGACTCAGCAGTCTGTGTGTGTGTGTATGGACTCAGCAGTCTGTGTGTGTGTGTGTGGACTCAGCAGTCTGTGTGTGTGTGTGTGTATGGACTCAGCAGTCTGTGTGTGTCTGTGTGTGTGGACTCAGCAGTCTGTGTGTGTGTGTGTGTGTGTGGACTCAGCAGTCTGTGTGTGTGTATGGATTCAGCAGTCTGTGTGTGTGTGTGTATGGACTCAGAAGTCTGTGTGTGTGTGTGTATGGACTCAGAAGTCTGTGTGTGTGTGTGTGTGTATGGACTCAGAAGTCTGTGTGTGTGTGTATGGACTCAGAAGTCTGTGTGTGTGTATGGACTCAGCAGTCTGTGTGTGTGTGTGTATGGACTCAGCAGCAGGGCCGCCATCAGGGCATGACAACCATAACAGTTGTCATGGGCCCGGCGGTCCTGGGGGGCTGAGCCCCACATTCATTATGTGCACACACATATATATAGATATGTGCACAGAGGGCACCCTGCTACCTGTACAATTAAGAGGGGGCCCAGCAGCACACTCTGTCCTCCTTTCCAGCTGCTCTCTGTCTAACTTTCCTGCGCCCTTTGGCCACCAGAGCGTTGCCACGCGTTACTATGGCATGCTCCGCACAGCACGCAGGCCTGTCTCGCGAGAGTTAGTCCGAGAGGAGCTGGAAAGGAAGACAGTGTGTGCTGCTGGGCCCCCTCTTCAATGAACCGCGGCTGGCTCCCTCCGCCATGCCACTGGACCAACAGGGAATGCGAACTCCCCCCTCCCTGGCATGGTAAGAACCAGGGAGGGGGGAATAAAATTGAAATATACACAAATAAAAAAAAAAATACTCCCCTCCCCCCTATTTTACACACACACTGAATCCTTACAAGCAAACACTCTGCACTACACACACACTACATTCACTACACACACTTTACTCTACACACACACACACACACACACTACATTCACTATACACATGTTGCACTACACACACACTACATTCACTAAACACTCTTTGCTCTACACACACTACATTCACTATACAGATTTTGCACTACACACACACTACATTCCCTAAACACACTCTGCACTACACATACTCACACTACATTCACTAAACACACTGCACTACACACACACTACATTCACTAAACACACTCTGCACTACACATACTAACACTATATTCACTAAACACACTCTGCACTCACTACAAACACTATATTCACTAAACACACTCTGCACTCACTACAAACACTACATTTACTAAACACAATTGAAGATTATGCTAGCGTCAGTGTACTTATAATCTTAATTTTAATAATGACAGGAGGCGAGTATTTTGCATTTCTCTCTTTACTAAACTCCATAGCAGTAAAGAAAGTGAAACATTTAACCAATGAAAAATGCAATAGGGAGTAGGAAGTTCCCAACAATTAGGCTCCTCCCCCTCTTTCAGAAGCGACATCGCAATAGTAAGATAAAGTTCAATACATAACAAAATACAACTGGTGAACGTTCATAGTGGGATGATGAAGACTGTAATCGGCACCAACGGGTGAACATCTGATCTTCATGGGGTAAGAAGAAGTCCGGGTATTTTACTGAAGAAACTCCAGGATGGCACAGAATTAGACTGAAATGAGAGTGTGAAATGGGTTAGAATGGGATCTCCGAACTGTTTGTTACAGTGACCTTTAGCCTTTACGATATTTTATGATAAGGTTATAACCAATCTTATTAAACAAATAGGAGTACATACAGATATATATTAACCCCTGTCTAAATGTGTTAGCAGATGAACAAACCCGCTACAACAGATGTAGTGATATAAGTGAGAAAAGAGACATGTGGTATCAGAATTCAAATGTTCCCATCTTCCCTAGGGTGGGAAAGGGTGGGAAAATACTCGCCTCCTGTCATTATTAAAATTAAGATTATAAGTACACTGACGCTAGCATAATCTTCAATTTTATCACATGACAGGAGGCTTCCTATTTTGCATTTTTAACGCTGTAATAGTGATAAGGCCGCGTCGGAGTTCGGGCGGAAATAGAAAGTGCGAAAAGTGGATTCTCTAGACCAGTCCGCGGAACGTAAGATATCTGCTAGAGAGGCACCCGCTGTGAAAGCTGAGGAAGCTGCCGCTCCACGTACAGAATGAGCACCGAAGGAAGCGTCTATGCCTGCTAAAGAAAGAATCCACCGAACCCATCTGGCTAGGGTAGTAGTAGTGATGGGGACGTGTGGTCGAACGTATGACACGAGGAGTTGCCCCGAGGGTGGAGTCCGTATCGGAAGCGTAACCTCCACGTATCACCGTAGTGTGGCCACGACGCAGAGTTGTGGATCGGAATTGAAGAAAGGGTAAAAAACCGTCGCAGAGTCAGACTTCGTGCGACGCGATATCTGGAATGTGACTCCCTCCGGGGAGACCGAGAACGCGTCTATGTCGAACGCTCGGACGTCCGATACCCTGCGGAATGAAACTAGACAAAGTAGAACTGTTAGTTTCGCAGAGAGTTGCCGGAGGGAGAGATTGTCGTTGGTCGGCCATTCCCTCAGGAAGCGGAGGACTACCTCGACATCCCAGAGTCGTGAATATTTTGGTTCCGGGGGTCGTCGTAGTCGAATGCCTCTTAAAAGTCTGCATATCAGTGGGTCTTTTCCCACTGGGATTCCCAGTGTGGGAACATGGGCCGCTGAAATGGCTGAGCGGACTACGTTAATAGACCTATATGATCGTCCTGAGGAGAATAGGTGTGTTAGAAAGATTAGGATGGTAGGAATAGAGGCTGTAAATGGATCGATATTCCGTTCCAAGCACCAATTGGACCAGGAATTCCACGCGTGTAGATAGGATCTTCTAGTTCCTGGAGCCCATGAGTCCCATAGGAGGTCCTTAGCAGCCTGCGGTAGTTCGCCGACTTGCCAGGCACCCCGGAAAGAGTCCAAGCCACTAGGGTGAGTCGGTTGGCCAGGACGAGCGGATGAGGGCTCCCTTTCGGATCTGTGAGAGTATATTGGTGTGAGGGTAGTAGGAGAGGGTCCTTGTAAGATAGGGCTAGGAGGTCCGGGAACCAAGGTTGTCCTGTCCATAGAGGTGTGATGAGTAGCAGGGATACCCGCTGCTGTCTCAGGTAGTGAATGGTCCGTGCTATCATGGCGAAGGGGGGAAAGGCATATGCTCCCGTGATCGGCCATGGTTGTAGGAATGCATCCGTTGCTTTGCTCTCCGGGTCTGGGAGCCAACTGAAGTATGTTTGAGTTTGTCTGTTGTTGCGAGACGCAAACAGATCTAGGTGAAATGGACCCCGGTGTGCCGCTAGACTCTGGAAGATCTGTGGATCCAGTTTCCAGTCGCTGGCATCCCTCCAGTGGCGTGAAAACCAGTCCGCTGTGAGGTTCGTTTCCCCCGGAAGGTATTCCGCTTTGAGGGAGATGTTGCGGGGTAGGCAGAAATCGAAGATCTCCTTCGTTATTTCCGAGAGGATCCGGGATCGGGCTCCGCCCAGGCGGTTGATGTAGCGGACTGCCGAGATGTTGTCCATCCTTAGAAGGATGCAGCAGTCCGTCTTTTCCTTTGCTAAGCTGCGGATGGCAAATGATCCTGCCAGGAGTTCTAGGCAGTTTATGTGTAGGTTGAGGTCCTGGGAGGTCCAGGTCCCGCCTGTTGATGTGCCTGCGCTTGTGGCGCCCCATCCCCAGAGGCTGGCGTCCGATTCCAGGACTAAGTCGGGCGTGCTCCCGAAGATGGCCCGACCGTTCCATGCTTCCATGCTGTCCAGCCACCATCTGAGCTCGTCCCTGACCTCCTCCGTGACCGGGATTGGTTGGTCGTAGGATGGGTTGTGTCTGAGGAAGGATGCTTTGAGGCGTTGCATTGCCCTGTAGTGGAGTGGTCCCGGAAAGATCGCCTGTATGGAGGCTGAGAGTAGTCCCACTATTCGAGCGAGGGTGCGGAGTGGAATGGTGTGGGCGCGGATGGTCTTGCGCAGTTCTTTGCGAATGGTCGAGATCTTTGAGGCAGGTAGCCGTAGGGTGCTCGTGGTGGAGTCTATCTCGAATCCTAGAAATTGTACCGTTTGGGATGGTGACATGGCTGACTTGCGAAAGTTCACAACGAAACCCAGGGATGATAGTAGGTTTGTGGTATAGTTCGTGTGTTGCGTCAGTCTGGACTTGTCGGAACAGAACAGTAGGAGGTCGTCCAGGTATATAATGCAACGAATTCCTTGTGCGCGAAGATGAGCGACTACCGGCTTCAGTAATTTGGTGAAGCACCATGGAGCCGAGCTGAGGCCGAATGGGAGGCATGTGAATTGCCAGGGGCGATCTTGCCAGTGGAATCGTAGGAATTCTCGACAGGAGAGATGGACGGGTACTGAGAGGTATGCGTCTTTTAGGTCCAGCCTCGTGAACCAATCTTTGTCCTGTAGTAGGTCTCTCAGGAGATGTATGCCTTCCATCTTGAAGTGTCTGTACGTGACGTACTCGTTGAGTCTTTTCAAGTTTATGACGGGTCGAAACTCCCCTGATTTCTTCTTTACTAGGAATATGTTGCTGAAAAAAACGCGAGGTCCGGAGGCCGGTTCTATTGCGCCTTTCGATCGAAGTTCCAGTAACTCGTTGTGTATGAGTTTGGTATCTTCTGTCGAGCATTTGATCGGGTGCGGTGTGACTGTTTGTCGTGGGTGCGACGTGAAGTCGATGATGTACCCTTGAACCGTTTGTAGGATCCACGCGTCTGTGGAGATGGTCTGCCATTCCTGAAAGAACAAAGATATGCGACCTGCTGGACGGAGAGTAAGGTAATGAGTTAGGTGATTGCTTACCTGTGGAGAAACGTGCTCTGCCTCGTGTACGTGGTCCACGGCCTCTATCCGCTCCTCGGGTATATGAGGATTGTTGTCTGTATCCCACCACCGGGTAGAAAGAGTGAGGTCTTGAGTTACGGGGGCCTGAAGGCCAGAATCGGCTGGCAGCACGGCCCCTTTGGCGGCCAGCCCGTCCAAAAACCCCCCTGTTGGGGGTTTGTCTAAATACTCTCCTCATGGAGGACTGAGCCTTGTTCAGGGAAGTAAAGATATTTACGTGTTTGTTCAAGTCCTTGAGGAAAGGATCGCCAAACAGTTTGCCCTGTGCCAGAGGACCTAACTCCTTGGTGCCCAATTCCACCAACTTTCCGTCGATACGGAGTAGTGCTGCCTTGCGCCGCTCGGAGGAGAGGGCTGTATTCGTGTTACCCACAAAGCAAAAACATCTTTGTGCCCACTCCCGAACATCATGAGCCCATTCGCGAACCATGGTCGCGTCAAACTGGTCTGCCTTTGTGAGGGCATCGTCCGCCAGGTACATGATCCTGGAAAGCGGTCCTACTGCGTCTAGCAGTTTGTCCTGGACTGCTCTGAAGCCCTTCTCCATGCCTTTGCGTGGGTCCCGGCCACCTCGGGACATGAAGGTGGTCATCACCTGGTCAAATTCTGGTGTCTCTGCCACGTGGTCGGGTAGAGAAGGTCTTGGACATTCGGACCGAAGTCGGTTGCGGACCGTCTTGTCCATGGATTTCCTCAGCCAAAGGTGCATGAACTTTGCAAGATGATCTGGGGGTGTCCAGTCCCCTGAACGAGGATGTCTTAGGTTCCTCGGATCAAACAGCTTCTGACCTGATGGGTCAAAAATGGCGTCTTCGTCTTCCTGCGGGTCATCCATGGTGTCCTGAAGTTGGGAGTCTCCCAGTAACTTGTGTGTTATGAGTTTATGTTGGGATTCGGACTCGGAGCCCCATGGGTCCTCGTAGGAGTCTGATCCCTCCGCCTGCCATTCGTCTATAATTGCCAAGGATTTTTTGTTTGCATCCTCCTCATCCGAGGAGTAATCAGGTGGCGGGGGCGGGGTAGTGTCCTTTAAGGGCTTAAGCTTTTTTGCAGGGGTCTTACCCTTGGCCGGGTTCTGTCGGCCCTTTTCCCCCTTCCAGTGGCGTTTGCCGGTGGAGGGTTCTTGGCTCGTATGTGGTTCCGAATCCTCGGAATCCGAATCGTGTCGGGGTCGGTGGGTTTTTGATGGTTTCCTCTTCTCGGCATTAGAGGCCATCATTAAGGAGAGAGCTTTCTCCATGGAGGCTGCTACCGCCTCATTAATCATTGTTTGGAGGTCTGCTGTATTTTGAGCAGCTTCCATATTGAGATTAATAAATTTTCTGGCACAGGGAATATTAGAAAAATTTAATTAGAAAAATTAATTAGAGGTCAGTTCAGCTGTATATTTTTTTATATGAATAACACTATGTCGGCCCTAACAGGGTACCGTAGTGTGTAATATATATATATGTACTCCAAGTATAGAGTAAAAACCCCAGCAGGGTGTGTGGTGGTGATGGTACTGTGGACTCCAGCAGAGTCTGATTATAAGGTGTGATTAAGATCCCAGCAGGATCTAAGCTGCCTAATCAGGCAAAGGGTAATCGTACCAAAACAGTAATAGCAAATACAGTAATAATATTGAGAATATAAATGACACCACACTATTGGGCTTTAGTATTTCTGGGCCTCACCCAGGATCACAGAGGTGGCCACAAGGCGACCTCCACAAGCAGCACAAAATAGGGCAGCACCCTTAACAGGCACAGGGTTATGATCCCTTAAGTGCCTAGATACAGCAATTTATTTTTTTGCAAAAAAGACTGACCTCTAGAGGTTAACCGGACTGTCTCTGGTCGCAGACTCGCCGAACTGAGTGGATACTCAAAATGGCGGCCGTAATCTCGCGAGGCGCGAGATTGCAAATGGCCGCCGCGAGAATGCCGGCGGGGGTGGGAGCCGCGCAATGACAGAGCCGACTAAGCGGCTGAAAGACCGGGATAGGGGATAAGGTGACCGACGGAGGAGGAAAAACCGTCGTGCGGTCGAGTCCTCCCGCGGGCGGGAAGGAGGCTATGCGGCAGAGTCCTCCCGCGGGCGGGAAGGAGGCTATGCGGCCGGTTCTTCCCGCGGGCGGGAAGAAAAGGGGGGCTGGGCGGGAGCCGAGCAGAGAATGAGATTACCTCATGAAGAGGTAAAATAAAGGGAAACGAGCAGGTTGGTTGCCAAGGGGAAGTCCCCCCAAAGTACAAAAAATAGAAATACAAATAATAGGGTAAAATAACACCATGAACAGAATAAAAAATAAACTCTTAGTAACAATTTTTTACCAGAATAAGCAAATAAATGTATGAACGTTTTTCAAACAGTAGAGGTGACACAAGCTTAAAATAATAATCCCCAACAAATAATAGTAATATGCATTAAAATCAATGAATTCAATATATATATATATAGACATATAAAAGGGGAGCCAAAAGCTCTGACCTGTCTGCGATGGAGCAGTAAAGAAAGAGGGGGAGGAGCCTAATTGTTGGGAACTTCCTACTCCCTATTGCATTTTTCATTGGTTAAATGTTTCACTTTCTTTACTGCTATGGAGTTTAGTAAAGAGAGAAATGCAAAATAGGAAGCCTCCTGTCATGTGATAAAATTTGCTCTACACACACACTGCATTCACTATACACACTTTGCAATACATACACACTGCATTCACTAAACACTCTGCACTACACACTCACACTACATTCACTATACACTCTCTGCACTCACTACAAGCACTACATTCACTAAACACACTTTGCACTACACACACACACTACATTCACTAAACACACTTTGCACTACACACACACACACTACATTTACTATACACACGTTTCACTCACTACACGCTAAATTTACTAAACACGCTCTGCACTACACACACTACATCCACTAAACACACTTTGCACTACACACAAACACACACACACACACACTGCATTCACTATACACACGTTGCTCTCATTACAAACACACTACATTTACTAAACAGACTTCGCACGCACTACATTCACTACAAACATACTACATGATCTATACACACTACATTCACTATACACACTACATCCACTACAAAAACACACACTCTGCATTCACTATACACACCTACATTCACTACACACACACTCTGCATCTAATGCATGCCTACAAACATTACATACATTACACAAAACGTACAATCTGCATCCACTATACACACTGCATCCATGACACACATACCGCATCCACTACACACATTCTACATCCACGACACACATTCTACATCCACTATACACACACACACTTCATCCTTGTGGGCGGACTCAGGGCTGGCCCCGGGGGCCCAGATCTTGAGTTGTGTCAGGGGCCCTAAATTTCTGATGGCAGCCCTGCTCAGCAGTCTGTGTGTGTGTGCAAGGACTCAGCAGTCTGTGTGTGTGTGTGTGTGTGCGCAAGGACTCAGCAGTCTGTGTGTGTGTGTGTGTGTGTGCGCAAGGACTCAGCAGTCTGTGTGTGTGTGTGTGTGTGTGCGCAAGGACTCAGCAGTCTGTGTGTGTGTGTGTGTGTGTGCGCAAGGACTCAGCAGTCTGTGTGTGTGTGTGTGTGTGTGCGCAAGGACTCAGCAGTCTGTGTGTGTGTGTGTGTGTGTGCGCAAGGACTCAGCAGTCTGTGTGTGTGTGTGTGTGTGTGCGCAAGGACTCAGCAGTCTGTGTGTGTGTGTGTGTGTGTGCGCAAGGACTCAGCAGTCTGTGTGTGTGTGTGTGTGTGTGCGCAAGGACTCAGCAGTCTGTGTGTGTGTGTGTGTGTGTGCGCAAGGACTCAGCAGTCTGTGTGTGTGTGTGTGTGTGTGCGCAAGGACTCAGCAGTCTGTGTGTGTGTGTATGGACTCAGCAGTCTCTGCGTGTGTGTGTGTGTGTATGGACTCTGCAGTCTCTGCGTGTGTGTGTGTGTGTATGGACTCTGCAGTCTCTGCGTGTGTATGGACTCTGCAGTCTCTGCGTGTGTATGGACTC
This sequence comes from Pelobates fuscus, assembly GCF_036172605.1. Taxonomy (NCBI): domain Eukaryota; kingdom Metazoa; phylum Chordata; class Amphibia; order Anura; family Pelobatidae; genus Pelobates; species Pelobates fuscus. The sequence continues at coordinate 88,965,366 of NC_086323.1, forward strand.
TGCAGTCTCTGCGTGTGTATGGACTCTGCAGTCTCTGCGTGTGTATGGACTCTGCAGTCTCTGCGTGTGTATGGACTCTGCAGTCTCTGCGTGTGTATGGACTCTGCAGTCTCTGCGTGTGTATGGACTCTGCAGTCTCTGCGTGTGTATGGACTCTGCAGTCTCTGCGTGTGTATGGACTCTGCAGTCTCTGCGTGTGTATGGACTCTGCAGTCTCTGCGTGTGTATGGACTCTGCAGTCTCTGCGTGTGTATGGACTCTGCAGTCTCTGCGTGTGTATGGACTCTGCAGTCTCTGCGTGTGTATGGACTCTGCAGTCTCTGCGTGTGTATGGACTCTGCAGTCTGTGCGTGTGTATGGACTCTGCAGTCTGTGCGTGTGTGTATGGACTCTGCAGTCTGTGCGTGTGTGTATGGACTCTGCAGTCTGTGCGTGTGTGTATGGACTCTGCAGTCTGTGCGTGTGTGTATGGACTCTGCAGTCTGTGCGTGTGTGTATGGACTCTGCAGTCTGTGCGTGTGTGTATGGACTCTGCAGTCTGTGCGTGTGTGTATGGACTCTGCAGTCTGTGCGTGTGTGTATGGACTCAGCAGTCTGTGCGTGTGTGTATGGACTCAGCAGTCTGTGCGTGTGTGTATGGACTCAGCAGTCTGTGCGTGTGTGTATGGACTCAGCAGTCTGTGCGTGTGTGTATGGACTCAGCAGTCTGTGCGTGTGTGTATGGACTCAGCAGTCTGTGTGTGTGTGTATGGACTCAGCAGTCTGTGTGTATGGACTCAGCAGTCTGTGTGTATGGACTCAGCAGTCTGTGTGTATGGACTCAGCAGTCTGTGTGTATGGACTCAGCAGTCTGTGTGTATGGACTCAGCAGTCTGTGTGTATGGACTCAGCAGTCTGTGTGTATGGACTCAGCAGTCTGTGTGTATGGACTCAGCAGTCTGTGTGTGTGTGTATGGACTCAGCAGTCTGTGTGTGTGTATGGACTCAGCAGTCTGTGTGTGTGTATGGACTCAGCAGTCTGTGTGTGTGTATGGACTCAGCAGTCTGTGTGTGTGTCTGTGTGTGTGTATGGACTCAGCAGTCTGTATGTCTGTGTGTGTGTATGGACTCAACAGTCTGTATGTACGTGTATAAATCAGCCTGTGTGCATTCTGCAATGTCTGTGTATGTGTTCAGCAGTCTCTCTGTGTTCACATTCAGTGTACTGTGTGTATGTACTCAGCAGTCTATCAATAATTTTAAAAAAAAATTCCTGTGAGTTGTTGTGTAGGAAGGGCCCCAATGCACTGCTTTGCCCGGGGGGCCTTAACACTGTTAAGATGGTACTTCTTGTGTTTGTCAGTGAGCTTCTATTTAGTGAGCATGTGTGTGTCCCTGAACTTCTTTGTAGTGAGCCTTGTGTTTATACAAGTGAGTTTGTCTGTAGTAAGCTTGTGTATGAGTCAGAGAATTTTGTCTGTCAGTAAGCCTATTTGCGCATGTCAGTGAGCTTGTGTGCTTACTGTACAATATATACATATTGATTAGTAGAAATGGCATAAATTTGTTTCCAGGGCTGCTTTGGATTCTCAGTTTGGCTCTGCCAGCGAGTGCGCTGTGTGAGCTGCCGCCAGGGGCGGACTGAGAACCCTCCGGGCCCCCGGGCAAAATAAATCAAGGGCCTCCTTACAGGCCCCACCCATGCTCCGCAGCAAGCCCCACCCTTGTCCTGCCTCCATGCCCCACCTCCAGTCACACCCTACACAATCTTTAGACACAAGGAACAAAAGTACAATAAGTTCTAAACAAGTGCAATATAATTAGCAAATGCAAAAAACTGTGCAAAATAAATAACAATAATCCCCTCGAGGCCCAAGTAGAAACTACAATTGAGGGCTATTGGGCCATGGAGGGGGGGTCTTTCTAGCAGAGGCTATCTCAGTGTCCTTTAAACCCTTGAGGACCAAACTTCTGGAATAAAAGGGAATCATGACATGTCACGTCACACATGTCATGTGTCCTTAAGGGGTTAAAGAGTGTGTTAGAAAGAATCCCCTCCAGGCCCCAGTAGAGACTACAATGGAGTCTAATAGGCTTGGAAGGGGGTCTTTCTAACAGAGGCCATCTCAGCGTCCATTAGTGAGCCTCTGTTAGAAACAGTCCCCAGTGTAGACTACAATTGAGGACTAATGGGCCATGGAAAGGGGTCTTTCTAGCAAAGGCTATCTCAGTTTCCTTTAGAGAGTGTGTTAGAAAGAATCCACTCCAGGCCCCATTAGAGTCTACAATTGAGTCTAATAGGCATGGAAGGGGGTCTTTCTAGCAGAGGCTATCTCAGTATCCTTTAGAGAGTGTTGTTCTGTTTGTTCCTTTAGAGAGTGTGTTCGGGGCCTGGGGCCTGGAGGGGGATCTCTCCAACACTCTGGTTCCTATTCACAATAGAGCAACACAACATAGCTCGCTGATACCTAGGCCAAGTTGGCTCCTCTTACCTCAATTACGGTTGCTGGCTGGCAGTCTCTGGGCTTGCTGGCTACGGCTGTCAGGCTGTGGGCTTGCTGGTTCTAGGCCTGTGGCTTGCTTGCAGGCTGTGGGCTTGCTGGCTTTAGGCCTGTGGGCTTGCTGGCCTGTGGGCTTGCTGGCCTGTGGGCCTCTGGGCTTGCTGGCTGTAGGCCTCTGGGCTTGCTGGCTGTAGGCCTCTAGGCTAGCCTGTGGGCGACTGCTGGCCTGTGGGCGGCTGCTGGCCTGTGGGCTGTGGCTGGCCTGTGGCCGGCTGCTGGCCTGTGGGCTGTGGCTGGCTTGCTGGTGGCCTCTGGGCTGGCTGGCTATTGGTCTGTGGGCTGGCTACTGGTCTGTGGGCTGGCTGGCCTGTGGGATGGCTGGTTGGCCTCTGGACTGGCTGGCCTGTGAACTGGTGGCCTGTGGGCTGGCTTGCTGGTGGCCTGTGGGTTGGCTGGCTGGTGGCCGATGGGCTGGCTGGTGGCCTGTGGGCTAGCTGGCTTGCTGGTGGCCTGTGGGCTGGCTGGCCTGTGGGCTGGCTGGCGGCATGTGGGCTGGCTGGTGGCCTGTGGGCTGGCTGGTGGCCTGTGGGCTGGCTGGTGGCCTGTGGGCTGGCTGGTGGCCTGTGGGCTAGCTGTTGGCCTGTGGGCTAGCTGTTGGCTTGTGGGCTAGCTGGCCTGTGGGCTGACTGGCATGCTGGCTGGTGGCCTCTGGTCTTGCTGGCTGGTGGCCTGTGGGCTAGCTGGCTTGCTGGTGGCCTGTGGGGTGGCTGGATGGTGGCCTGTGGGCTGGCTGGCCTGTGGGCTAGCTGGCTGGTGGCCTGGCTGGCCTGTGGGCTGGCTGGCTTGCTGGCTGTTGGCCTGTGGGCTGGCTGGCTTGCTGGTGGCCTGTGAGCTGGCTGGCCTGTGGGCTAGCTGGTGGCCTGTGGGCTAGCTGGTGGACTGGCTGGCTTGCTGGCTGTTGGCCTGTGGGCTGGCTGGTGGCCTGTGGGCTGCTGGTGGCCTCTGGGCTGTCTGGCTTGCTGTTGGCTGGTAGCCTGTGGGGTGGGTGGCCTGTGGGCTAGCTTGTGGCCTGTGGGCTAGCTTGTGGCCTGTGGGCTAGCTGGCTGGCCTGTGGGCTAGCTGGCTGGCCTGTGGGCTGGCTGGCTGGCCTGTGGGCTGGCTGGCTTGCTGGTGGCCTGTGGGCTGGCTGGCTTGCTGGTGGCCTGTGGGCTGGCTGGCAGTTGGCTGCCCTGTGGGCTGGCTGGCAGTTGGCTGCCCTGTGGGCTGGTGGCCTGGCTGGCATGTGGGCTGGCTGGTTTGCTGTGGGCTGGTGGCCTGTGGGCTGGTGGCTAGCTGTTGGCCTGTGGGCTGGCTGTTGGCCTGTGGGCTGGCTGGTGGCCTGTGGGCTGGCTGGTGGCCTGTGGGCTGGCTGGTGGCCTGTGGGCTGGCTGGCCTGTGGGCTAGCTAGCCTGTGGGCTGGCTGGTGGCCTGTGGGCTGGCTGGCTTGCTGGTGGCCTGTGGGCTGGCTGGCTTGCTGGTGGCCTGTGGGCCCTGTGGGCTGGCTGGTGGCCTGTGGGCTGGCTGTCTTGCTGGCTGGTGACCTGTGGGCTGGCCTGTGGCCTGGTGACCTGTGGGCTGGTTGTCCTCTGGGCAGGCTGGCTTGCTATTGGCCTGTGGGCTGGGTGGCATGTGGGCTGGCTGTCTTGCTGGCTGGTGACCTGTGGGCTGGTTGTCCTGTGGGCAGGCTGACTTGCTATTGGCCTGTGTGGCATGTGGACTAGCTGGCCTGTGGGCTGGTTGTCTTGCCTGTGGGCTAAAGATGGCTGACTTCCTTTTGTGCTTTTTAAGGCAGTCCGCACACTTGCTATGCAATTCGGTCCCGTGCAGGTGGCGCCGTCAACGTCATGGCACGTAGTGACGTCAACGCGCCTCCGCATAGAGAACCGGGCCCCTCCTCCTATACTAAGGTATGTATCACTGCGCCAGCCGCCGGGCCCCGATAGCCGGCTGAATAACTTTGCAGTCCGTGCACATTATGTTATGTGCACGGCTGCACGCACATGACAGTGCACTGGCGCGGCGGGCCCCACTCCCGGCCGGGCCCTCGGACCACATCCGAAGTGCCCGACCGGTCAGTCCGCCCCTGGCTGCCGCACACTTTAGCCCTGTTAAACGCGTCTGGGAGCTGCTGTTGACAGGTACTAGAAGTCTAGAGATTGGGACATGGGGTATATGCTCAGCTATCTGTTGTCAGGGATCTTACCTGGAGTGGGAGTCCAGCAGGCAGAGTTAAGGCACCCTTTGCAATTCGGCACAGACCGAGGGGACTCAGGACAGAAATCCCCAAGGGTGTGACACAGTGCACTGGGGCTGAAATAACCAGTGCTTCCTGGAACGCAGTACAGACAAGGGAAATCCAGAAGAGTAGTCGGTAACAGAATCAGAAGTCAGGGCTGGCGGCAATCAGGCGAAAACAGTAGACGAGCAGGAGATCAAAACCAGGAGTCAGATAAACAGCAGTGAAACCAAACGGAACAGGAAACACGATCTGACAACAAGGACCAGACTTGCGAGGTTTAAATAGGGAGTCTCAAGCAATGATCATGGAACCAGGAACAGGTGTGCAAATCCCAGGCAAACAGGCTCAGGCTACAGGATACCAAGGACATGTAGAAACAGTCAAAGATGCGTGGAGCCCAATGTAAGGATCCTGACTGGGATGCAGGCAACTCAGGTTCGATCCCAGCCAGACCCAAATACACAATGTTGTGTAAAACCCAATGATGATCCTGACATCTGTATAATACTATAAGTGCTGTTCTCTGTATAATACAGATCTGTGTGTGTATAATATCCTGGGATAGTCAGTGTTCCTGTATAGTGCTGCTTTCTGTCTTGGGATATTATACACAAACAGACCTGTATTATACAGAGAGCACTGACTGTCCAGGGATATTATACACAGACAGTAATTGATAGCTGTGCTGCAAAATGTCCTTGGAATTTTTTTTTCAAATGTTGGCAACTATGGCACTGTATCAAAGGAAATGTGTTTGTTTTTTAATAATCTCTGGTGGGAAATAATGAATCCTCCACCAGCGATTATAAAAAAACAAAAAACAACACATTGTGTCGGAGGCAGGGCGAGGGCAGGTTTGAATGTGCCCCCCTACTTTTGTCCCTGGCCCACCCTGTGCCCCCCCTAAAAATGAATCCTAGAGACGCCATTGATGGGGATATAGCTCCCAAAGCATCTAGTGTCACTAACCGGTGGAATTTGGAAGGTGAGTGCAGAGTATTATGAAATGCATCCCAGGCGGTAATTGTCACTTGTGTGGTCGGGTATAGTGGAGGGATCCCATCTTACAGGTCCGGCTGAGTCCACATATGCGACAGCAGTGAGTCTCCTGGCATTTGCTTATGCTCCATATCTACCTAACCCAACTACCCACTGGATGAGTGGAGGTTAACAACCTGGGCCAAAAGAGCTGCCCTATGATAAGCCTATATGTGAGGGACACCTATGCCCCCTTCCAGAAAATGCCTCTACAATACTTCTCTTGTTACTCTAGCCCTTTTTTTCATTCTAGATAAAGTTTGCAAAAAGCTTTTGCACTTTGTCACAGTAGCTCTTTCGTATCTGAATGTGGAGCATCTGGAAGAGATGCAACAGTTTGGAGAGAGACATCATATGCGACCAGACCAGGATATTTTTACCTCTTTCCAGTTGTCTAATTCTTGTATCACTCTTGTCAGCAGTTGTAAGTGATTATGTTTGAATAGTGTTGCAATTGATTTTGTGACTTGCACTCCCAGATAGACCACATAATCCTCCCTCCAGTCAAACTGGAAAAACTTGCAAAGAGACAATTGTTCATTATGGGGCTTATTGAAAGGTAAATCCTGAGTCTTATTGTTGTTGAGTTTGTAGTAAGAGACAGCCGAAGGCAGGAAGCAGTTTTATCAAATGAGGGAGGGATGTTTCAGGGGCAGGTAATCGTTAAGATGATATCATCTGTGAATAACGATAATACATCTGATATCTGGGGAGTTCTGAATGAGCTGAGCCAATGGTTCCAAGCAAAGAATAAACAAAAGGGGGGGCAGGGGGCAACTCTGACTGGTCTCATTTGTTATATCAAATGGAGGGGAACACTAGCTATTGGGCAGGTGTACAGTGCCATTTTGGTAGTAGCGAGCTAAGTCTGTCTGCTAGTACTTTGGCATATTGCTTTTTAATCTATATTCAAAAGGGAGATTGGTCTGAAGTTCAAGCAAATGGTTGTTTTTTTGTTCGGCTTTGGTAAAGTAACTATATGGGCCAGCAGCATCTCCTTGGTGAGGGATCCTCTGGTTAAACAAGTCTATATAAGTGAGATTTCAATTGATTTTGGAAGGTTTTGTAATATGAGGCCAGTAGGCCATCCAGCCCTGGGCTCTTGGCCAGAGGTAAAGCTTTGATGTGTCTATTGAGTTCTTCAAGTGTGATGCACATGTCTGAGTCCTGCAATCTAGGCAGGTGTGTTGAGTCTAGAAAAATATGTATAACTACACACAGGTTACCCCAAACTACAGACTTACTCGCATAGGGTGTCTGAGTAAGAACAAGGGAAAGAAAAGAAATACAGTCCAAGTAATTCACACCATATCGGCTCGGTAGTGAGCCTATTGGGAGCGTGAATGTTGCAGATAGAAGAAAGATCGAGATTACGGATCTCAGGTCCAGAGTCGTGGTAGTAGGTAGTAGAGCTTGAAATAGTTGATGGAGAAGTTCTTTTACATCTCGTGCTTTTATCTCCTTTAATATGCCGGGCAGGCGGATGTTATTCCTGCGGGCCCTATCCTCAAAGTCGGTGACCATGTCCAGAATTTGTAATTTTGTGGAAAAGCTGGTGTAGGCATCAGCCAGCATGTTTTGGGACTCTATGATCTCCTCTGTTTTATCTTCTATGTGGGCAGTGCACTCACCTATGGCCCTTCTTATATCAGCTGCTAATTTTTGAAAGTGTGACCGTATGGTAGTCTTCTAATCCTCAAGCAGCTTGTGTAGGGTGCTATTAGTGGCCAGCATCACTGTAGTCTGGGAGATTGAGGTCATGTTGCTGCAGTCCTCTTCAGAGGTAGGAGAATGTGCTTTCCCAGCGCCATCTTGGGCGCGCTTGATCAGCGGAGATAAGGCCGAGATTTTTATTGAGGGGGTTTTGTGCTTCATCTTTCATGCCGATTTGCTCGCTATCTTATTGGGAGATCGAGGTGCTGTGATTTGTGGCAATTTTTTTTCGCCAAGTGTGTGGAATCAGGCTGTAATTAGCCTTCGCCGAAAGAGCTCTCACCCCATGCGTCCGTCTTGGCCACGGCCCCAAAAAGTACACAACAGCAGGTAATGGATTGTGCAATTTCATAGTTCCACTTTTAGTGGACCAAAGAGAGAGCTCAATCCAATCATATTCCTTCTGGACGATTAGTTTCTTTTTTGTATAATTCTTTTATAAGAAACATTTTTAAATTAGGGGCGCCTTTAAAAATAATGGTTGACTTATCTGGAAGGATATTCTGTGAGGATTTTCTAATGTTTTTTACAATATAATTATTTTTGTAATTTTTTTTCTTTTGTTAGTGAAATCTAGTATGATGGGTGCTGAAAAAAATGTCTTTCCTTTGGCTTTGGTATTAATAAGTTGTTCTCTGTCAAGTTGTCCGATGCCTTCTATCGGTGATAAAATCTTTTCCCATCATAGTTTTTTTTCTTTGAATTTTGTTTTGAGAGAGTTAGCTTGCTCGGAGAAGACATATGGGTTGCTGCAATTTCTTCTCAATTAGATAAGTTGGATATTTTGAGGAATTGCATTTAAATACTTTTTTCATTCCTTTTATTTAAAACAAGCAGTGGAGCCATGGATCTATAACTATGAACTAACTTTGAAAATAATATGAATATATTTATTTATATATATATTTAAAGTTAGATGGTTTCTTTAAGTGAAATATAGTTCAGGCATACAGTAGATTGCTTCTCTAAGTCATTCATAGAGACTATAAGTCACCATACTGGATCTAGAATAGTGAAGTAGAGGAGGGAAAATAAAGCTGTTTCATCAGAGGCTGAAAACTACACCTTCTTATCACTCAATAATAGGCCGAATGAAAGTATTTCGAAAATTGCACAGACTAAATGGGCCGAATGGTTCTTATCTGCTGTCACATAATATGTTTCTATATTTCAACGTTTCGATGACTGGAGAATGTGGACAGGATACAGAACTACTCTAGAGCAGTCTGGTTTGAGCAGTTCCTGCTATGCTGATCAGTTACTATAAATACCAGGATATTTTTTTTTTCTAAAAGTTGCTTTGTAAGAGTTTGCTCCTTTAAAATTTCACATTGTGTAAATTGAGAAACTGAAAAATATTGTAATCAGAAGAGCTATTAAGCAGCCCACACAATTTGCCTTTTTTAAACATGCCTGAAAGCAATGTATTCATTCCATTTCAAAGGATTTTTTTCTAGGGTACTTTAATGGCCTTTTTATGAAATGCAGCCATTTGTGTAATAGCTATGCAAAGAATTGCCTTAAACATAGTGTCAGCTACAGTAAATGACACAAACCGTGTCTGTGAATATTACTCTTGCCTTTTTCAATGCCAGCTTCCAGAATGATAGTATGAAAACCCGGCTAGAAATAATTTGTCTGTTAAACATATTATTTATTCCCTTTCAATGTGACTAATGACACCTAAAATGAAAACAGAACTCAAAACACGTTAGCTAACTTTAATATGGCATGTATAACCTGTATAGTTTGCATTAGCAGTTAATGTATGCCTTTAATTGTATATTATTGCATTAAGAGCATTTTGCTCCCCTGTGGGCTTTGTACAAGCCTTTGCATAATTATATAGAATCTGTTTTTGCTCTCTGCTATTTACTAGGAATTATAGGGCACAGAAATATAAATATATATATATATGTGTGTGTGTGTGTGTGCAGATATAAAGGAAGTAAGTGGCAGCCATAGCTATTTAATACAACAAAAGAATGTTGCGACCACAGGTGCATCTACGGAAAACATCTGACACCCATTTTTTAGATAACTTTACCAAAAAATCTGCTCAAACTACAAGATGTATGCTGTGTGTGTATGTATGTGTGTAGGATGCTCTGTGTAGCCCCCTCCTGTTTTGCTTTCTCCAAGAAAGGGAGCTATGATTCCTGGTTGTCAATGGGTGGGCCATATTCCTTGGTGGTACCTTGTAGTTTAGCATGGGTCCTGAGTACCTGCAGTGGGGGATCATGAGGTTTGCATCGCCAGCAGATGAAGACCTCAGCAATCTCTCCCTCGCAGTTCAGCACTCAGGGAGTAAGAGTGCAAGCTAGGGACATGCAGCAGTTGTGCTCAGACTCACAGCCTCATGAGAGAATAAAACAAACTGCCTGCCAGGGCCACTTTCAGGGGATGACAACCATGATTGATCCATCAGGGGGTGAAAACATGGTTGTCTGTGTGTGTATCTGTGTGTCAATGTGTGTGTCTATGTGTTCTTTTGCGTCAGTGCGTATGTCTGTGTCCTTCAGTGCCCTTGCCAGGGCCGCCCTCAGGGGATGACAACCATGATGGAGCCATCAGGGGGTGACAACATGGTTGTCTGTGTGTGTATCTGTGTGTCATTGTGTGTGTCTGTGTGTTAATTTGTGTCAGTGTGTGTGTGTCTGTGTCTGAATGAGTATCTGTGTTGTATCTATATCTGTGTATATGAGTGTCTATGTAGTCTAAGTTTGTGTCAGTGTGGGTATATGTGTATCTGTGTGTGTGTCTGTGTGTGTAAAACGTGTTAATGTGTCTGTGTATCGGTGTGTCAATGTGTATGATATAGAATTCTACCTTTTCACCGGTGAAAATAACATTTAAATACAACTTAATTTTGAATATACAGCTTCCCTATGGTTATCTACCAATATGGTAACCAACCACAGAATACAAATAACAGAATTCAGGGATCAATAAAATAAAACAAAACATAGTACAATATTGTTTTGGCATAGAGTAACAAGATACTTCTTGGTTGCACTTACAAATTAGTTGTAGCAAAAGAGGCAAACACTACATACAAGTAAACCACATCTTTCAAATGGCAACAGTACATGAAAGACAAACAACACTACACACAAATACACCCCTACATTCACAAACATACACCATACAAAAACATGCTGACATTCAAACATACTAACACTACTAACACTAGTGCTAAATACAACCCTACAAGGATGGGCAAATGGTAGATACCCAGCTGTCAAAGCATTGTGGGAGTTGTACAACAGGCAATCTACTTTTGTTTCCATCCTTGTGATAGGGGAGTTCCCAAATAATTCTTGCACCAGGGCCCTCTTTACTTTAGTTCTGCCACTGGTAATTGGTACGGGTGAGCAGGCCTTTTAAGGGACTCCTATTTGCAGTACTATGCAAAGGACACTTGTGAAGTACCGCACAGTGCGAACACATCTAATATTGCACATTAACTGGGCTGCCAGAGGACTATCCACCTGGTTTCTCTGGATATGAGACAGTGCCCCACAATTACAGGAATTGTTGAGAGCCCTGATAGTCCCATGTTAAAGGACCACTCTAGTGCCAGGAAAACATACTCGTTTTCCTGGCACTAGTGTGCCCCGAGGGTGCCCCCACCCTCAGGGTCCCCCTCCTGCCCGGCTCTGGAAAGGGGAAAAGGGGTAAAACTTACCTTTTTCCAGCGCTGGGCGGGGAGCTCTCCTCCTCCTCTCCGCCTCCTCTCCGCCCCGTCGGCTGAATGCGCACGCGCGGCAAGTGCTGCGCGCGCATTCAGCCGGTCTCTTAGGAAAGCATTTACAATGCTTTCCTATGGACGCTTGCGTGCTCTCACTGTGATTTTCACAGTGAGAATCACGCAAGCGCCTCTAGCGGCTGTCAATGAGACAGCCACTAGAGGATTTGGGGGAAAGCTTAACCCATTAATAAACATAGCAGTTTCTCTGAAACTGCTATGTTTATAAAAAAAATGGGTTAACCCTAGCTGGACCTGGCACCCAGACCACTTCATTAAGCTGAAGTGGTCTGGGTGCCTAGAGTGGTCCTTTAACCATTGCAATTTTTATTTGAAGAGAGCAAAAAACAAGTCACAAGAGTGCACTGAGGACGGACAGCAGCTGAAATAGCCTGCCCATAGATATCAGCTATGCCTCACTGATGATGCCTAAATAGGTTGAAACGATCGTCTGGGGTTGTTGTATCTCTCATGCAGAGAGAACTTGCTGGCATTTCGGATCTGGACTGCCCGTATGGGTGGGACCAGTCTGATATGCTTCAGAGATGTTCTCTCTGTAATGGCACAAGATGAGCTAAAACCTGCTTAAGTTCTGAGCGGGGACCCACCGAATGGCAGGCTATTTCAGCTGCTGTCCGTCCTCAGTGCACTCTTGCGACTTGTTTTTTGCTCTCCAAAATTTTAAAGGGTAATCCAGACGTGGACCCCTTGCTCACGGTGCCTAGAGAGATATGAGCTATGCCTCACTGATGATGCCTAACAAGGTTGAAACGATCGTCTGGGGTTGTTGTATCTCTCGTGCAGAGAGAACTTGCTGGCATTTCGGATCTAGACTGCCCTTATGGGTGGGACCAGTCTGATATGCTTCAGAGATGTTCTCTCTGTAATGACACAAGATGAGCTAAAACCAGCTTGAGTTCTGAGCGGGGACCCACCGAAGGGCAGGCTATTTCAGCTGCTGTCCGTCCTCAGTGCACTCTTGCGACTTGTTTTTTGCTCTCCACAATTTTAAAGGGTAATCCAGACGTGGACCCCTTGCTCACGGTGCCTAGAGAGATATCAGCTATGCCTCACTGATGATGCCTAACAAGGTTGAAACGATCGTCTGGGGTTGATGTATCTCTCGTTCAGAGAGAACTTGCTGGCATTTCGGATCTGGACTGCCCGTATGGGTGGGACCAGTCTGATATGCTTCAGAGATGTTCTCTCTGTAATGGCACAAGATGAGCTAAAACCAGCTTGAGTAATGAGCGGGGACCCACCGAAGGGCAAGCTATTTCAGCTGCTGTCCATCCTCAGTGCACTCTTGCGACTTGTTTTTTGCTCTCCACAATTTTTATTTGAAGTTACAGTCCTAAATAAGAGACACAACTTTTAAAATTAAAGGGACACTATAGGTCACAGGGACCTGTCCAACTGTGGATTAACCATTTTCTATACTGTATTCCTTTAATAATAAAATATTGTGTGGCTTTTATACCTTTTATTGTTGTTGCCATGTATATACAGTTTTTAACTTATTTTTACCTGGCATCCTGAAATACTACAGCTGTGGATACTCATAAGTCCCAGGTGGAGATTTTACCACCCATACTATACACAAAGAGCAGTGTGGACTATTCTTTACACTGTGAGTAAAATTTCCGTTTTATATTAGTCTTTCATTGGTTCATACAGAGAGCACTATTGGCTTTTCTTTTTTCTCCCTACGGTTACGTCTCTATTACTGAGGACTAGTGATGTACCGAACTGTCCGCCGGCGAACAGTTCCCGGCGAACTTAGCGTGTTCGCGTTCGCCGCCGCAGGCGAACACATGGGCGGTTCGATCCGCCCCCTATTCGTCATCATTGGGCAAACTTTGACACTGTGCCTCTCGGTCAGCAGACACATTCCTGCCAATCAGCAGCACTCCCTCCCTTCCACACCCTCCAACCTCCCTCCCAGCATTCATTTTCGATTCATTCTGAAGCTGCATGCTTAGTGAGAGGAGGGAAAGTTTAGCTGCTGCTGATTAGATAGGGAAATTGATAGCTAGGCTAGGGTATTCAGTGTCCACTACAATCCTGAAGGACTCATCTGATCTCTGCTGTAAGGACAGCACCCCAAAACGCCCTTTTTAGGTCTATAACATCAGGCTGCTTTTTTTTTTTTTTTTCCTGTGTAATGTAATTGCAGGTGCCTGCCAGCTTCTGTGTGAGGTTCACATTGGATACTGTGCCTACTTGCCCAGTGCCACCACTCATATCTGTTTTAACAATTGGTTAAGCTTTAGATTTAAAATAAATAATTTGTTTTCACTGTAATAGAAGAGCAGTTGCCTGCCTGCCAGCTTCTGTGTCAGGTTGGATGCCTTGCCCATTTGCACAGTCAGTGCCACCACTCATATCTGTTTTAACAATTGGTTAAGCTTTAGATTTTATATAAATAATTTGTTTTAACTGTAATAGAAGAGCAGTTGCCTGCCTGCCAGCTTCTGTGTCAGGTTGGATGCCTTGCCCATTTGCACAGTCAGTGCCACCACTCATATCTGTTTTAACAATTGGTTAAGCTTTAGATTTTAAATAAATAATTTGTTTTCACTGTAATAGAAGAGCAGTTGCCTGCCTGCCAGCTTCTGTGTCAGGTTGGATGCCTTGCCCATTTGCACAGTCAGTGCCACCACTCATATCTGTTTTAACAATAGCTTAAGCTTTAGATTTTAAAGAGGACAGGTGTCAATGTTAGGTGATTTCTGCCCTTTATGGATTAAAAGCAGACTCTGCATCAACTGTGTAATTTTCCATGGGAGTTTTGCCATGGATCCCTCTCCGGCATGCCACAGTCCAGGTGTTAGTCCCCTTGAAACAACTTTTCCATCACTTTTGTGGCCAGAAAGAGTCCCTGTTGGTTTTAAAATTCGCCTGCCCATTGAAGTCAATGGCGGTTCGCGCGGTGCGCGCGGTTCGCCGGTTCGCGAACATTTGAGGAAGTTCGTGTTCGCCGTTCGCGAACCGAAAATTTCGGGTTCGCGACAACACTACTGAGGACTAAAGTGAAGGACTTTGTATATCCATAAGGGGGTGGGGGATTTTACCACTGTGTGCTGTTTTAACTATAGCTGCTCAAAGCTCTATGAGTTGGTGAGTTGGTAATCGTATATTCCTATGTATCCCACATTTTATCAGACAACCTGCACCATTGGATTTCCTTTGTCTTTCTTTTTTTTTTTTTTTTTTATATCCTGGGACTTATTTAAGAACAAGAAGTTCAAATCATATTTACATTAAGGAAAGACCACAAATATTAATGATTGGGACTATTTCTACTTAAGTATATTTTTTTAATAATTACCAATATTTTTACTGTGTTTTATTATTCCTACATTCTAAGGACTTTTCAATTTATTATACTTTGTTACCATTTTATCTGTTTTTAGAGATTGTTTGCTCTCTATAATTTTCACAATTGTTTTTAGTGATATATAGGATATGGTTATTTGTAGTATTTGGTTCTACCTGCTTTCCAATATTTTCTCATATGTTGTTTTTTTTGGTTGCTTTGATGGAACCCCATATTGCAAAGTATGCTGACTTGTTTCTGTAGTTACTTGGCACATATCCTTTTTCATTTTTTGTCTATAGAGTATGGTATAGTCAGGACTGGATTAACCCTAATTGCTGTTCCAAGGCTAGTTTCCTCAATATGTCCCTTACAGTCTGTTATACATCTATATAAATGCATGGTTGTTACAGTAATTTTATATTCTGCACACACTGACACATGCATACACTGTAATACACTGTCCCATGCAGACATACTTGAACCATGCAGACACACTCACACAGATGCATGTAGTCACATACAGTGTCCCATGTAGACACACACTGACCCATGCAGACACACTCAGACTGAACCATGTAGACATGCATACTGACCAATGCAGACAAACAAACACTCACACGGACCCATGCAGACACACACACTGACTCATGCAGACACACACTGACCCATGCACATGCAGACACACTCACATTGACACATTCAAACATGCTCACTCTGACCCATGCAGAGACATTCACACTGACCATGTAGATACACATACTGACCCATGCAAACACACACATACCCATGCAGCCACACATTGACTCATGCAGACACATACTCATTGACCCATGCAGACACACATACAAACTGACATTGGTGGGAACAGGTGGCTGGCCCCTGGGCTGTGCAGGGCATCCTGATGTTAGCCTGGCAGGTCCCTTGCTGGGCAGGGTTGTGGCTTTCACTTTTCCCTAGCTGGAATGGAGGGAGAGAAGGCCATGATTAGTGTAGGGATTGGAGGGCAATTGCTGTTTTTTACATTTACATCTTTTTTCCCCCCTCTCCCCCTCTTACATACACAGAGGTGGTCACGCTGGGGTTATGACAGTGATGTCATAGTCTCGCCTGCACTCCTCTGATTCAAGCAGCTGCTCAGCTGCCTGCTGGGATAGAGAAGAAGCAGGTCTGCTACAGCGGCCCACTTCCTCAGCATGATAATGTTTGGTGAGAGAAATCTTTGATCTTCCCACCGGCCATGCTACCCTCTCATGCCTGCCTCTCAGAGGTCAGAGGGAAATCCAACACTACACATATTGTACAGCTTGGGGTGGGGTTTAGATCAATATGTATGGGTAGATAGATAACTTATACCTTTGAGCTGAAGCCTCTGGTCTTTTTGCAACCTAGCCACATCCATGGATAATAGAGTTTTTCTCCAAGGTGTTGTGGCTATTTGCATCTGCCCCATATCTATTCTGCCCTCTCCCTATCAAGCTATTGTTGAAGAGGATGAGTGAAGGGAGAAACAGGAAGATCATTTTTTTTCTTGGGATATCAATATTTGGTGAGGAGCTGGACTAGTAAAATCATATTTAAATAGCAGCTGTTACCAGAGATAGTTGTGATGTATGGGCGGTTGGGCTGTGTATGAGTGTGTGAGTGTATGAGTGTATGTATTGTGATGTATGGGCATTGGGCAGTTGGGCTGTTGTTGGCTGTGAATGATGCACTTCCTTTCTTTTGGTCCTTTACTTCCTGTTCCAGTTGGCAGTTGAGTGGAATGTTCCAGGGATTTGAAATGGCGGCTGCAGAAACCCTGTGTAACAAGGCAGCAATATGAAGATCCTGTCATATATGTATTAATAAAGTGAGTACTTCATTATACAGGAATTTTTTACTGATTTGTACAAAACATCACAGTAACTCCCACCAGTCTCAGGGATAACAGAATATATGTGTAATAGGTGAAAATGATTCCATCTTGAGGTCCTGAAGACATGAAAAATACTGTCTCCTGTTTCTACTATTGCAACTAATCTGCAGCTGCAGCCAAATCATTTTGTGTCTCTATAGCATTGCATAGATTAGGGATTCTTGTCAGCAGAGATGTTAGATTTGAGTCCCTTTGCAATTTTAAAATTAGGATTTTTCTATTAAAAATATAGAACGGTAATCTTATTAATTAAACCATTAAAAACTCAATTTCAGCTTGACTAGTTTTTGTGAAAGATGCATAGGTGGTCAACAACACTTGCTGTCATTGCTATAATTTTGCAATCTGTTCTTGTACACAACAAAACCTGATGACCTTGTGTTTACAGCCTGATGCTTATCAGAGCTTAAACCTCAATTACAAAGCTATTGGTCCCATGGGGTATAATAAAATTCAGAATTGTGCATAAGTGTGTATAAACATATGTGTATTCTGGAATATGCATGAAATACGAGAGTCGCATACTGTACAGCAAATATCTCTGGAATCACTGACTGTGATTGTGTCCACATTTATAGCTTCTGAAAATATTTCAAAGTAAATAAACTTTACTTCTTTGTATAATGTGCATTAAACAGCAATTGCTGTAATTTTCTAGTTAAAGGAACACTATAATGACAGGAATGCAAACATGTATTCCTGTCACTATAGCTGTAATAACACTATTTAGGCCCCCAGCCCCCATGTTACCTATGTTAAAGGTAAGCTTACTCACCTTTATTCCAGTTCTGTGTGGGTCTGCTGCTGCTGGCTCTTCCCCCGATCCGCCTCCTTGGCTGAGATCATCAAAATTGATAATCTCAGCCAATCCGATGCTTTGCTTTTGTACATGCACTGCAAAATGCCGCACTGTCAAATCATCATCTCCTCCTAAAGATACATTGAATCAATTAATCTCTATGGGGAATGTTCGCATCTCCATGCAGAGCGTTGAGACACTGAAAGTCATCTGAGTAACTGCCACTGGAGGTGTCTCTAGGTGTATCCTTTTTCTGAAAAGACAGTGTTCACATTAAAATGCCTGCAGGGACATACTATACACACCAGAACAACTACATTAAGCCAAAGTTGTTATGGTGACTATGACCCTTTGAATCTATTTTCACCTTATTTAAGGATTATTTATTGGTGGACAACAACCTAGGTATGGCCCTCATTAATGTTTTTCTGAATCACTGTCATTACTGTGGCCTGAATCTATCTCCAAAGGACTTGAAACACAGAGTTTTGATGAAAACCATAGGGATTCAGTCACATGTATAAATGTATAGGTGCATGTATTGGCCTTTTCACTAAAATGCTAATTAAATTGAGTCAAGTACTGACAGTTAAAGAGAACTTTTACTTCCTAACTTCTCATTCCTCATGTTAGATTTCGATTGTATTTTTTTTTTATATATATATTTTTAACTTATTTTTGCTGTGTTATTCACATTAGTAAATTCTGCAATAGTGTTTACTGAGTTTAAGAAATGAATGACTGTCACTTCTCTGGAAGTGACAATACTTTTTAAATTTTTTAGGTCAAAATGCCTGAGATACTTTCAGCTGAACAGAATTTTCTTCCCAACAGATCTTTTTAGCCTGCATATTGCAAATTAATTATTAATTCACAGTCAATCATAATTTAGTTGTCACCAAAATAGAAAGAAAGAGAGAGAGAGAGAGAGAGAGAGAGAGAGAGAGAGAGAGAGAGAGAGAGAGAGAGAGAGAGAGAGAGAGAGAGGGAGGGTGAGAGCAGATACCAAGGAATATAGTTTCTTCTCAGTGTCCTGAAAACATTATAATAAACCACAAGGCTGACTTTTGAGTTCTTTGTGCATAACTCCAGAACATTGTATGAGTTCATTCAAGGAGTTTATTCAGTAATATCAGCAATCAGTGATTCTTTTTTTTTATTTAATTAGATTTTATTCATATTTTCAAAATTACATAACAGGACCTAATTATCACCAATTATTTGTAATAAAATACATCATATATTATATTATATATTCAATGCATATGTGTTACCATAATTTACAGATCAATAGAAAGAGAGAAAAAAAGAAAAAAAGAAAAAAAGAGAAAATAAATAAAATTAACATGATAAGTGCATAAAATAAATAAATCAACAATATAATATGTAATGTATAAAATATAACATATAACAACCTGTGTACCTCAATTATGATCTATTAAATATTATAACAAAATTGAATATATTCTTCCATATGTGGAAAGAAAGTTCCTTAACCTATAAACATTAATCCTATTATCAGTTTATTTTATAAATTGCCAAAGGGGATTGTATTAGCTGTACTATCTAATCCTCTCCTTTCCTTATTCTTTTATATAGATTAATCATATATCCAGTATCTAATCCAAGGGAGCCATGTTACTATTTATTTCTCCCTATAACCCCAAGCAGACCATTGTGTATCTTTCATATCCTGTGTTGATTCAACCTTAGTTATCCATTTATCCATTGTAGGAACATTAGCTTGTTTCCAATGGATTGGGATGAGTGCATTGGCTTCCCCTAATAGCAGACATAGTAATTTTTGTTTGTGAGTATCCGAAAAAGAAAAAAGCCAACCGAGACGCAATGTGTCAGTGAAAACTTAAAAATAAGTACCTCTTTAATTCAATTAATAACTTGTACCCAATAAGTCTGTATTCTTTTACAAAACCTCCATATGTGTTCAATATCGCCCTTTTACTCCCCACATCTCCAGCACTGATCCCTATAAGACAATTTAAAAGAATGAATATTTACAGGAGTTCTATACCACTGAGTGATCCACTTAGAAAAGGTCTCTCTTTTTGCCAGACTTATTGGAGCCTCCATTGCTTTACAAAAAAACATATTGACCAATCATTCTCTGATATTTGTACATGTAACATACTCATCCACTTCTCATTACCATTCCTCCTCCGTTTGTTTTCTGAATTAAATAATATATATTGGAGAGAGAACCTATTGTCAGTTTATTTATAACACATATAATCTCAAAAGGGGTTAGATCTCTGTATTCCCATTGAGGCATAACATTTCTCTTTAGAAAGCCAATTAATTGTGCACATCTCATAATATCTAGTAATGGATGTCCTGTTGTGTTTTACACCCCACCTCCTATAACTGTAAGCTCGTTTGAGCATTGCCCTCTTCAGCCTATTGTTCCTGTAATGTTTTGTAATTGTCTCATTTATTGTTAAATCTCCCCATTTGATAATATTGTAAAGTGCTACGGAATATGCTGGCGCTATATAAATACCAGTAATAATAAAAATAATGGTGTTGTTTAGCCTCCATTAATCCTGTAACAGTTGGTAGATTTTTTTCCTACCATAATAGAGGAAATAGTAGAATTCCTGTCATCTAAGATATTTTTAATTATATTTACTGACAGCCCCCTGTAAATCTGGGTATAAAGGGTATAAAGGAGATCTGCCAAACGGTATAAAGGAGATATTTCTGTTGATAATTCCCATGTATTTTTGTATTGTCACCATTTTTAAAATATATTACTTATCAAAGGATGGGGATTGGGCAATATTTTTTTTATAGTATTTTTTTATGTTTGCCATGGCACTGTAAGCAGCAGAATAGAAACAATCTGCTTACACTACAGCCCATGGTTTCGTATTTTTAATATCCATCCACTCCCGCACTCTAGTAAACAAAATAGCTAAATGGTATCTATAAATATGAGGCATACCTACTCCACCTCTATCCCTAATTTTAGTCAATATTTCATATAATTTTTTAATTTCTGATTCTGATTAGCTAAGAATTTTCTGCTCCTGTTTCCTTAAGAATAAAATGTGCTATGGATTGCTATTATTGGAAAGTAGAGTACATAGTTTGGCTATAACAGATGTTAAACGTTTAAGACAAGGTGATGGATCATTTTTATGGGCTTTCTCTTCTTTATCTATACAACTACTACAAATATTACTAATAATGGGTAGTCATTATACATGACATTTGTAGTCATTGTTTTTATTTGTAGTCCATGGTCTTTATTAGTAGGATTGCCTAGACATGTGCAACAGTGAAATTTTAGTTTCGTATGAAGGATTTCCTATTAAATAAAAATGTCATTCGTCAATACCAAATTTAGTTCATAAACAATTGATTTTCAAATGAAATTCGGTAAAAAAAAAAAAAATCGTCTATGTGCAAAAAAAAAAAAAAAAAAGCAAGTAGGGAGCCGGCAGTGTTACCAACTCCCTCCTTGTTATAAACCATTTATATGCCGCGAGTAATGGGCATGCTGCGAGTAGGCGCATGCCGCCTAAACAAATTTAAAACTATTAGTGACTGGGCAGCTATTGCTGCCTAGTCACTAGTGCAATAAGGGGGGACCTGGAGCAGGTTAAATCCTGCTGCATGCCCCTACCTGTGCCAGGTCCCCCCGTGTAGTAGGGGCATGTCGCATAAACAGTCAGTGGCTGCTCGCTGTCATTAAAAACTGGATTTAAAATTCAGTATCTTACATAGATGTGATAGAGAGCTACAGTAAGAGTATGTGTAACCAATAGTTATTGCAAAACCAATAACAAAGTTGCAATATGAAAAAGTAGCTATTTAGATCAGTAGCACAATAAGGCAACATATTGCAACTACTGATCTAAATAGCTACTTTTTACACATACTCTTACTGTACTCCTTTACACTTCTATACAATATACATTTATATCCAGTTTTACATGAAAGCTATTGCTGCCCAGTCACTAGTGCAATAAGATGGAACTGGAACAGGTCCCCCCATTCCCCCATGGTGGGGAACCAAAAATAACAAAAGTGGGGACATATTAACCCCCTGTGCCCCCAACCGTGACCCGCGGTTGGGGGCTATTAAAATAAACGGGGGGAGCTAGTGTCCCCCCCAGGCCTCAACCCATGACTGTCAGCAAGGGCCTAGATTAAATAAATAATGGGGGGGACCTAATGTCCCCCCCAGGTACCCAAGTCCCTAATCACTCCCCCCAATAAAAATACCCCACCTACCCCCCTCACCTTAATAATAGTGGGGGTAGGGCAATAATCTAACCCTGTAAAATAAAATGTCCTACTTACCATTAGATGTTTTCTTTCTTCTTTTCTTTTCCTTCTTCAGCCCCAAAAAAGGCTAAATAAAAATCCATAATACCTGTCGCAACTGTTAAAATAAAATAAAAAAGAACCTGGAGCGCCCCCAAAAATAATACAATTTTTTTTCATCACCCATGCAGGACTCCGTGCAAAATGAGCTTTGAAGGGCGGGGGAAGCTTTATATAGGCAACCAACACCCTGCAATTTGACTAAGAGTAGCGGTTGCCAAACTGTGTGCCGCTGCGACGTGCAAACAAAGGTGCCGCAGAATGTTTCCCCAATGCTATGATTATAGCCCCAGGGAAACATTACTGCTCAACAGGGACCCAGAAGAGTGCTGCGGTCCTTTAAGACCACGAGCGGGCCTCTGTAATGTCGGCCGGCTGGTCACTTTCTCCCAGCTTCATACAGAGAGACGGTGCAGGAGGGGGGGAGGCAGCCACAGCATGTGGGGAGAGGAGCACAAAGAGCTCCAGACCCCTTCACTCCCCTCCAGCAGGACCAGGTCTCCAAGCCACCCTCCTGGACACACAAGGTAAGCTAACAGGAGTATGTGTATGAGTGTGAGTATGTGTATGAGTGTGTTTGAGTGTGTGCACATGAGTGTATGAGTGTGTTTTATGTGTGTGTGTGTGTGTGTGTGTTTGTATGAGTGTATTTATGTGTGTGAGTGTATGTATGAGTGTATGTGTGTGAGTGAGTTTGAGTGTGTGAGTGAGTATAAATGTGTGTGTGTGTGTGTGTCAGAGTGTTTGTGAGTGTGTGTGTCAGGGTGTGCATCTATGTGTGTATAAATATATGGCAGTGTGCTTCTGTGTCTGTGTGTGTGTGCACATCTCTGTATGTGCCTCTGTGTGTCAGGGTGTGTGTTTTTATGTCAGTGGGTATCTGTGTCATGGTGTGGGCATGTATCAATGTTTGTGTGTGTCAGGGTGCATGTGTGTAGGTATGTGTGTATCTATGTGTGTGTATGTGTCTATATGTGTGTATGTGTCAGTGTCTAAATGAATTTGTGTGTATGTGTCAGTGAATTTATATGCATCTGTGTGTTAATGTGCTTGAATAACTGTGTAAGTATGTATGTATATGGTGATGTATGTGCATACATCCAATCAGTCAACCACCAGCACAACATGCAAGCACACTCCTGAAATCTAACACAAATATTATATACAAACACACCGCTGCATTCAAAATAAAATATATATATATATATATATATATATATATATATATATATATATATATATTTGTGTACGGCAAATTTTATAATTAAGTTTGTGGAGTGTTCAAAAGGGGTTGTGTCGAGAATATCGGAGATACTTTTAAATAGTTTACTGTCTATGGGTAGTCTTTTGATGGGACTGTGTGCAGATAATCTGTGAACACCTCTTAATATGCTTTTAACTGGGTAAGACGTTAGAAATGGAGTTTTGTTGGGATGGTTGGTTAACATGTAGTGTTGTATGCCTGTTAAGTAGAGTTTTATAGTGTTGTAAGCTAATTTAAGAGAAATATGACAAAAAGATGTGAATGCAACAACAGTTTCAACAGAAAAAACATTTATTATGTGGTAATCACGAACAAAATCTTTAAACAATTTGTAAGCTCTAGAGTAGGCTTTCCTTGTGTTAGTTGACAGGCCTGCCTGAGCGAGCAATTTACTATGCTGTAAGAGAGAACTTATATCATAATTAGTTCTGGGAAGCTTGGAGCCGCCCTGGGTTGCTGGTTTGCTGTTGGGTGATACTTGAAAAATTCCTGTAAATTTAAACGTGAAAGAGCATCAGCAGCGTTATTTTGAACACCCGGGACGTGAAAACATGTTATACAGAATTGAAGGTTAGCCGCCAGCCAGGTCAGTCTCCTTATTAATTTCATAATTGTTAGTGACTGAGAGCGGCCTTTGTTCACTATATCACAGGTAGCTATGTTATCTGAAAAACACCTGACTGACTGACCACTCCACTCTTTACCCCAGACGTGTGCGGCCGCTACAATAGGATAAATTTCAAAAAGAGCCGAGGTGTTATTGAAATTTTCGAGAGAGGTGGTCTCAACTGGCCAAGAGTCATATAGCCACTCATCACCAAAAATGGCTGCATACCCTAACGCACCTGAAGCATCGGTCCAAATTACCGGGGAATCGTCAGATATGGGTGGAACAAATAGCGACCTGCCATTCCAAGAAGATAGGAATAGCTGCCACATTTGCAGATCAGCCCTAGCCGAATCGTCAAGGGAAGTCATGGAGTCGTCGTCGGGTAGGCCATGTAACAGAGAGAGGATTCTGGATATGAAGGATCTACCCTGAGGAATAATTCTCATGGCAAAGTTTAGTGAACCGAGTAGTGATTGTAGTTGTTTCCTAGTGCAAGTGCCTTGTGACATGCAAGTGTTTATGTAAGAAAGTAACCGGTCTATTTTCTCTTGAGGCAGGCTGGCTTGCATCGAAACTGAATCGAGCGTAATGCCCAGGAATGTGATTGACGTGTTGGGACCTTCAGTTTTGTCTTGTGCAACGGGGACTCCTAAGTCTTTGAAAAGAGTGAGCATGTGCTGTAGGCTGTGGGGTGTGTGTTGGTGAGGTTCGATGGTTAGGAAGTCATCTAGGTAGTGAATGACTACTGGACATCTGCATGAGTTGAGTAGGAGCCAGGTTAAAGTTTCAGCAAATATATCAAACAACTTGGGGCTACTTTTGGATCCGAAGGTCAGTCTCGTGGCGAAATAGTAGCTTCCTTCCCATTTAACCCCGTGCAGATGCCAGAGGGTCTGGTGGATGGGAAGAAGTTTAAAGGCGTTTGTGATGTCTGATTTACTTAACCAAGCCGCCCTGCCGGCATGAATTATTGCTTGGATGGCATCGTCAATCCTGGCGTACTGCAGGGAAAAGTCCTCTGAAGGAATCAGAGCATTAAGGCTAGGAGTTGGGGACGAGTGTGGAGCGGAGAAGTCGATAATCAGTCGCTTTTTGTTGTTATATTTGCCTGTGGCGATACCTAGTGGGTTTGTCCTCCAGGAAGTGAAAGGAGGAGTGGAGAAAGGGCCTATCATGAAACCATTTGATATTTCTTTGTGTAACAGTTTGCGTATACTGTCTGGGTCTGTGAGTGCTGACTGTAAGTTGGGGCATTCTAAAACCCCTGTGGGGAGTGACACGAAGCCCGTGTGGAACCCATTAGTAAACCCTGCCGTGAGAAAATCAACCAAATGAACAGAAGGATGCTTAGACAGGTAGCGTTGCAACTTAGGAACGTTTATTGGCGTGGCGGATTTGTTAGGGTACAGTCTGTTGGGGCACATTGTTTTGGCATGTGCTCTAAAACATATCGAGCATACGTGTAACAGCCTACACGCACTATAACTGCAACCACCTGCATTAAAGTTGTTGCAGACTTGAGCTTTACCTAGAAAAACAATAGGCCTACCCAGTTTGTCTCTCACTTCCCTCTGTGAAGTGTTAGACTGATAACCAGAACTTGCGTTACTGGTAGAAGGGGTCGCTACGTTTTCTGGACAGAAGTTGACTGAATGAGCAGCCGATGAGCATATAGCGCAGGACGGGGTTTTAAGACCTGCAAAATGCATCAGGAACAACTCTGTGTCTAGCTGTGCCCAATCAGTAATCGTATTGTATTGGGAGAGAGAAGCAGCGGATCTTGAAGAAAATGACTTGTGATAGTCGTAAAATGCGTAGCCTCCGTACTTGTATGCTAACTCAATCACTTTATGAAGATACAAGTCAAGCTCCTCTCTCCGTAGTGGGAAAGCTGTACAGATGACATCTCTGTATAAGCCAAATGCGAGGACAAACTCGGGGATATTGAGTTTCCTATTAAGTCTAGGGTCTCTAGATTTCATCACTACTGACAGGTCCTCAAAGGTATAGGCCCTGTTTTCTACCACGTCTTGTGAAGCAATCAGTAGCGATGCTAGGTTTATGTCCTTCCCTTCTCTAATGTCTCGTCTAAGAGACTGAGGAATGAGATGAATAGGGTTAATAATATTGGTGGCTCTACTAGTTGGTAGAGGGTTATCTTTACCTAGGTTAGGTGTGGGCTCAGTAGCTGGCACAGGAAGTTCTGGAACGGTTGTGATACTGTTTGACTCCAGATTATCCAACCTATTGTTAATTGTTGCTACTGAGGAAACAAGGGAGGTCATCATATTGTGTAATTCTGCCAGGCTATTTTGCACATTGAAAACCGTACTAGGGCCTGGCCTCTCGTTGTCATCAGTAACGTTTAATAGTCTAAACAGTTCAGCTTTCCTGGCTGTAGCCGGGAAAGGAATGTTCCTTCTTTTAAGTTCAGAGGTGATCTTGGGGATAGTCCAGGACCGATAGCTGGAAGCTGGGCTTGGTGGATCGGTACGTCTCTGTGAGCCTGATCTGAGTGGAGTGCTGGCCACCGACAAATCATCTCCTTGTGTGGACTGGTTAGACATGCTGGGAAGTGAGGTAGATGGATAAGTTTAGTATCGTACTGTATTGAAACGGTAGTGACCCAGCTTACTATGCTAATGCCTACTGGCGAAATTGTATTAACTAGCTTATGTTTTGGTGACAGGTGAGGCCCTGACTACTTGCCAAGTGGCTATGAGAGGCTCTACCTATGATTTGGCTCGTGGGGCCTTTGTGCAACTGAGGTGGGTGGCGGGGAGTTGGCCTCTCGGTGACAGTTAATAGAGAAAATAACGACTGGCCGTGACGTGTGAGGACCTAACTATGACTTGATGCAAGGCTCTAACTATGAAATGGGACGATTGGCCTGAACCTCTGAACGAAGCGGTAGTCGGAATGCCTTGCGGGACCACTAGACTGTTAGGCGAAGAGGCCTATGGGATTTCCTAATTTGGCGAGGATTTAAAGGGTAACCTAGTTTGTGTATGAACCGTATACATACCTGATAAATGACTTGGCTGATGTATCCTGAAGTAGTTTAACAAAATTCTTACTTGAACCTAGAACATTTTACAGATACAAATTACGACCTAAGCCTGGGAGCAGTTGTAGAAACGTACTATTTATACCCAACAAAAGTTGTATACTAACCGTATGTTTATAGAAGACTTGGCGGGAGAAAAGCCAGCACTTTAACCAAGTGTTAGATGTTTTTTGTAAAAGGTTCCGCTTGTACGCTGTGTCGTATATTTTGATTTATTAAAATGGAGGGGAAAAACATATAAACAACGTCATTTAATAAACTAATATAAAGTAGTAATAAATATGAACAGTGCGAGACTGTAAACTAACTGACCGTAGTTACCATGGGCACTTGAGTACCCCAAATTAAAAGGTACTGAGTAAAACCCGCAGATACATACACATATATATTAACCTTTGACCAATGAGCGTTTATACCCCATGAAATTGATAGTTTGCTGTAACGAAGTATTCAAAATGATTGACGGATATTATTATTATTATTATTATTATTATTATTATTATTATTAAACCTAAGAATTAATTAACCGAGTAACATGTTAGATATGACTTAACTGATTACCTGTAGAGCGGAGAAACAAAGTCAGGATAATCCAGAGTTGAACATAAAATTTAACCTATAATTAAATGGTTTAACTTACAGGATTTAATAATAACATGTCTATTACTGTCGTGCGAGGGACCCGAGTAGCAGGTTTAAATATATACATTTTATAACCCTACTGGCAAATTTAAAACCGTTCTATACAACATATAATATGGAAATAGCATTGACAGTCATACCAGCCATCAAAAGAAAATTAATGCATATACAAGAAAGCCACAAGGTGGCGATATACAGCCAAACTTACAGACTGAAATACACACTGACTCCAGAACTCAGCCTGCAAGTGGGGGAAAGCAGAGATATTCCAGTACCACTAACTAGGACATGCCCTTAAGAGTAACGGTAAGTATAATGTACGAGATTAAAGCCTGCCAAGCTTACCATTTAAAAGCTAAAGCGGAATGTGACCTATCACCCAAAGTTCCTAACCGGCCGAAATACACGAGTAGGAATGGGGAAAACCGCTTGTTAGTATGCGTGCTGACAGTCGAGTCAGTATGAACGGAGCTGCCTGACTCCCCGCAACGAGTAAGTGCGTCCGTAACGTCTATTTAGCAAAGGTAAGCTGAAAGCTTAGTACAGACGGCGGGAAACCGGAGCAGCTGACAAAAGCCAATAATTTTTTAGCCGACAGTGTGTAAATGTATGCCGCGCATGTAGGTAATATGCTCGGCAAGACAGAATCTGAGAACAGCTGACACTCACAGTTAGACATCCGAATGAAAGAAATGATTTTCTGCTGCTGACGAAAACTCAGAGCAGAGAAATTTTCAAGAGGACTGCCGGTCGGGAAACAGTATCGGGCTGTGAACCGGAAGGACCAAAGCACTTCCGGGATCGTCGCTGACAGGTAGTAGGATTGTATAGCGTTTACATAGGGCAAGTTGTACCTCCCACAATTCCAGGCCAAGCCTTCTATATATATATATATATATATATATATATATATATATATATAAACACACCCCTTCACTCAAACACATACTTCACACACATGTACATCTACATTTAAAATTGAACTTTACATTCAGACACACGCCTACAATCAAGGGGTCCCCAAACCTCTAGTCACCCCCTCCACCCCAATAAAAATTATCCCCCTACCTACCCTCCTCACCCTAAAAATAATGAGGGGGGACCTTTAACTAAGTACCTGGAAAAAAAAAACAACAACTTACCATTCGATGTTTTCTTTCTTCTAAAATATTATTTTTTCAGCCCCAAAAAAGGGCAAATAAAAAAACATAATAACCGACGCAATTATAAAAAAAAAAAATGAGTGCAAAAAAAAAATCCTTCTTCACCCGGTGAGGGCTCCGCGCAGACTGAGCTCTGCAGGGCGGGGGAAGGCTTATAACCAATCAGAGAGTTGGGGGCCGGGGGGAGGACATAAGGTTTCCCCCCTCCTTATTCTAGTTTAGGGCCCCCACCCATCGCTCAGGGGTGGGTGCCATGGGGGAGGACATTAGGTCCCCCCTTATTCTTGTTTAGGGCCCCTATCCACCGCTCAGGGGTGGGGGCCCAGGGGAAGGACATTAGGTCCACCCCTTATTAGTATTTAGGGCCCCCACCCGCCGCTCAGGGGTGGGGGCCAGGGGGGAAGACAATAGGTCCCCCCTTATTAGTATTTAGGGCCCCCACCCGCCGCTCAGGGGTGGGGACCAGGGGGAGGACAATAGGTCCCACCCCATCATTTTACTTTGGGGCCCCCACCTGCTGCTCAGGGGTGGGGGCCGGGGGGGCACTATTTATTTATTTTTTTTTTAAACATTGAGCAGTCACAGGCTGCTCACTGTTTACTAGACATGCCCCTACTCGCGGTATAGCGAGTAGGGGCAAAATGTACTAATACTAAGTAATTTTTACTTAGTATTAGTAAATTTGACTGAAAGACCAATTTAGGTCTTTCAGCCTTTTAGTAGCTAACTCCCTAATACCATGGGAATTAGGAAGTTATCTACCAAGCGGCTGCAAGAGAAGTCCCGAGGTGTCGAAGTTACGAAGTGCTGAAGTGCCGAATTTCCGAAGTTGCCAAATTTCTGAAGTGTCGAAGTTCCGAAGTCTTGAAGTGCCGAATTGCCGAAGTCCCGAATTGCGAAAATCCCGAATTTCGGAATGCTGAACCGAACCGAAAATTGTCCCCATGCACATGCCTACTGATGAACCTATCTACATGGAGATCTGCAAAATAATCCTCTAAATACTTTCATTCATGTGTAGCAGGCTTATTATGTTAATATGGTGTCAGGGTACCTGTGGTCTCTACCTCCGAAAGAGGTAGAGACTTAGCTGTTCCTCCATCCAGACGGTCTGATGGCTTCCTTCCCCACGGTCTATCCGGTCATGCTAGGCCGGCCGCGAGGGAGTGACTGCCTTTTACAGCATCTAGGCAGGAAGTAGTCATCAGGACACTCCCCCGGAACGACCTGTCAGTCAATTGCTGCAGGACCAATCAGGACGCCTCGGAGGCGTGGTTACTGCTCTGAACAGGGTATTTAACAGAGCTTCTTTCATTAGCTCATTGCCCTGTCGTGGTTCTAGCTTGTTCTAGTCACTCAGTGCTTGTGTATTCTATTATCCCTTTTGGTTTTGACCCGGCTTGTTTACCTTACTCTGCTTATCTCTGTTACCCTTGATTCGGCTTGTCTCTCGCTTACCTGTCTTCTGTTACCCTCGACCTCGGCTTGTCTTTGACCATTCTATACTGTACTACTTACGTTAGTCCGGCCATTCTAAGGTCCGGTATACGTATCTGGCTACTGTTTGTACTCTGCGTGTTGGATCCCTGTCCCGATCCTGACATTACGACAGGGCCAATGGATCCTGCAAGTACAAACAGTCAGCTGGCTGCTCCTGATCCTAGGTTTGAAGCCATGGATCACAGAATGGATCAGATGGCGCTTGCGCTACAGGCTCTATTAGCTTGTGCCAATAACCCACCAGAGGAGATACGTAATACCCCTGTTTCTCCTGTCGGTTCAGGTCTAGAGGTAGCCACAGTGGGTGCTTCTTCTCACATTACCCCCCCAGTACGCTATGGTGGGGCTCCTGAGAAGTGTCGTGGTTTTTTAAACCAAATTAGTATCCACTTTGAATTGCAACCTCGCTCTTATCCTACAGATAGGGCAAAAGTAGGATTTATTATCACCCTACTCATTGAGAAAGCTCTGAGATGGGCCAACCCACTATGGGAGAACGATAATCCATTAGTTTATAACTATAACGCATTTGTAGCTGCTTTTAGAAGAACATTTGACCCTCCAGGTAGAAAGGTTAATGCAGCCAGATTACTGTTGCGCCTGAGACAGGAGAACCAAACACTGGTGGATTATGCACTAGAGTTCAGGTCTCTGGCGGCAGAAATCAAGTGGAATGAGCAGGCGTATATGGATGTATTTTTGAATGGCCTATCTGATGTAATCCTTGATGAGGTTGCTACCAGAGAACTCCCTGAGAATTTAGAGGATTTAATTTCGTTCATCTCTCGTATAGATGAACGTCTAAGAGAGAGACAGAACACTCGAGAGAGGAACCAGAGACCTTCTTTTAGGTTAGCTTCCGCTGTTCCAAGTCCTGACTCCACAATATCTTTGCTTACTGAACCTATGCAGATAGGGTATACCCGCCTCTCTGAGGAGGAAAGACGGCACAGGAGAAGAGAGGGTTTGTGTATGTATTGTGGAGCCAAGGGTCATTTACTCTCGAACTGTTCTAACCGCCCGGGAAACGCTCGCACCTAAGTCTCTCTAGAGGACAGGCCTTGGGTGTTTCTATTTTGTCCTCTACTCCTGATTATAAAGATCACAGGCTTCTGCTACCAGTTTCCTTAACTTGGGGGAAGGAAGTAGTAAGGGCTATGGCATTGATAGATTCCGGTGCTGCTGAGAATTTTATCGACCAAGCCTTTGCTAGTAAGAACAATTTCCCATCCCAGCTAAGGGAGACACCTTTGGCCGTTGAGGCCATAGATGGTAGACCACTACTAGACCCTGTTATCTTTCGTGAGACCATACCCATTAATTTAAATGTTGGTATCCTACACGTGGAGAATTTATCTCGTATGCTCATTTCGTCTCCTTCCGTTCCCATAGTTCTGGGGTACCCATGGTTGAAAAAACATAACCCTATTATCGATTGGGAGTTAGGAGAGATACTCTCGTGGGGCCAGGGCTGCCAGGATCGGTGTTTGTGCAAGGTTTCTCCATTAGCTAATATTAACATACTGGAGAATCCTACTCAGTCCACAGAAAGACAAATACCAGACCTTTACCTAGACTTAAGGGCAGTGTTTGACAAGAAGAATGCCGATTCTTTGCCTCCACACAGGTCATTTGACTGTAAGATTAAGCTTCTACCCGGCACTATGCCTCCGAGGGGCCATGTATATCCTTTGTCTGTTCAGGAAAACTCGGTTCTAGAGGAGTATATTCGGGAGAATTTAGAAAAGGGATTCATCAGGAGGTCTTCTTCTCCGGCCGGGGCTGGGTTCTTTTTCATTAAGAAGAAGGATGGCACGCTGAGACCTTGTATCGATTACCGAGGCTTGAATAAAATAACTGTCAGAAATGCCTATCCTATCCCACTTATTACCGAGTTATTTGATCGTCTTAAGGGCTCCAAAATCTTCACCAAGTTAGATCTCAGAGGGGCTTACAATTTGGTGAGAATCCAGCAAGGTCACGAGTGGATGACGGCATTCAATACCCGGTATGGCCATTACGAATACACTGTTATGCCATTTGGACTATGCAATGCTCCTGCAGTATTTCAAGATTTGATTAATGAGGTACTTAGGGAGTTTCAGCATGATTGTGTTATTGTTTACCTGGACGACATACTAATACACTCTAAGGAGATTGAGACTCACCATAGACAGGTCAGAAAGGTATTACACAAGCTGCTGCAACATGGTCTATATTGCAAATTGGAGAAGTGCAGTTTTGATCAGTCTCAGGTAGACTTTCTTGGATACGTGATTTCTGGGGAAGGTTTTAAAATGGATCCTGTAAAACTTCAATCTATTTTAGACTGGCCCTTGCCCAAAGGACTCAAGGCTATCCAAAGGTTTATTGGTTTTTCCAACTACTATAGGCGCTTCATTAAAGGATACTCCTCTATCATTGCGCCTATTACCAATATGACCAAACAAGGGGCTGATACTAAGTTCTGGTCTAAGGAGGCTCTGGGTGCTTTCAAGACTCTCAAGGAACTTTTTGCCTCAGCTCCCATTCTAGTCCATCCTGATACGACTCTGCCTTTCTTGCTCGAGGTCGATGCCTCTGAGACAGCAGTTGGGGCTTGTGGCGAAACCAACCTCGCCACTGGGCCCTGGAGAAGCCTGTTTGCTAGCCTCCTACCTGCTGACTATGGCCCCTGGGTTATTTGGGGCATATTGTACTTTATATTGCTGCTACTGGCCCTTTAAAATCAGCAATGGATATATTGGGACTTTTGGGACTACTGTCCCTTTAAGACTGTGGAGCATATTCCAGTATACTGCCTTTAATATTACATATGTATTTATGTGTTGAGTTTAACCTGGGATATGTATGCAGCATTCACCTGATTGTTCGGTAGAATCACTCCATTCATTATATTGAGTGAAACTACCGAACAACCAGACCACCCAGGACTAAGTGTGCCTCCAATTACAGTTTGCAACAATGTTGCAAACGGGTAATTGGCAATCAGTGTAATGTATTCTTTGTCCACTGGGTGGCCGCCATTCGGGAAACAAACACGTGGCGGCGGCCATCTTAAACTACCGAACAGCGGTGTTTTGCCGTCGAGTGTCTGGAACTAAAATCGGACACTTGACTAGGCAAACACCGCTGAGACCTCCATACTTCCAGAAATTCGTATAGAAACTACCGAATGACCCGCCGTTCGGTAGAAAGAACCCCACAAACAAGGGAATTCATTCAAACCCTCTCCAGGCTCTATAACACAGGCAATTCGACTGTTTTCATTCCCTTGTTTGTGACCGACCGCAGGGCCAAAATGCATGGAACTGTTTTCGGATACTTTACCCATGCGGTCGGTCAAATCTTTGGAACCTCATATCTCCCGAACTGTTCATCCGAATGACTTGAATTTTGGATATGTTGTCCCCCTGAATAAGGGCTATCCAGCGATGCTGGATTTAAAGGTGTACCCCCTGTTTTTGGGGTACATCCAGAACTTGGCTGGAAAAGTGTACCGGATAATTGGGTTTAATGTTATCTGAGGGGATGTGTGGGCTGAACCATGTATGTGATTGGTTATTTTATGCCTCCCCCTGGGTGTGGCCTGTATGTGGATTATTGTAATAAAAGCCAGGCTGGATGAGCCAGTCCAGAGTTCCTGTTTTACCCTCAAAGTGATGTGTCGTCTCATTATTGGGGGGAAGGATTTATTGAGTGCTGTTCCAGTTGACTGCTAGGAGTACAAGCCTATTCGTATGGTTCCTATTCAATGGTCTACAGCATTCATATGCTTGGGAGAATTTAAAAGGTTTCTCGGATTCGGTGATTGTGGTGTCTGCCAGAGTGCTTGGAGTCCTCAGGAAGCACTAGGAGCATCCATTAACGGAGGTACCCAGTCGGGGTGCCAGTGGATCCGTTACATTGGTGGCAAGCGGTGGGATGGCGTCCTAGTGTGAGGTAAAGCAGCTCGGAGACACAGTTCGTTTGGATTTACAAATTGAGGGCAACGCTAGCAGTCGTGCAGCGCCCCTGGGAGCAGACAAGTATGGAAGGTTCTGGCTCTGGAGATGATTGGCTGGCCGAGGTGAGGCAGCGAGTGGCCGAGTATGGGGATGATATACCCATGGAGACACGCCGGGTGATCTGGAACCAGGTCATGGCCGAGCGAAACACAAGACTGGACCGAGAATTCCGGTTGGCAAAAGAGAGGAAGTATGCTCAGCAGCAGGAGCGTTACAGCAGCCGGGTAGAGGCTGCATCCGAGGAGGTTAGCCGTCTTTCCCTGAGGCGGCGGGAGGAACCCGAAGTGGGGGTCCTCATAGACTGGTCCTGTGAGGAACCACAACAGGCAGGTAGAGATGGGACCAAGGTCACTCCACCGGGATGCTGGGCAGCCGGCCCAGATCCCCAGCAGCAGCCAGAGTTGCCAGGTGGGGAAGCAGGTGGCCCTTACTCACAAATGTTGAGGGGCCTCACGGATTGGTCCTGGGAAGACCCACAGATGGCAGGTGGAGATGGGACTGCGGTCTCTCTACCGGCCCTACAGGGATGCTGGGCAGTCGGCCCAGATCCCCAGCGGCAGTGTGCGTTACAGGGAGCTGAAGGTGCCGTTCTTGCTCCCCAGCGGCAGTCTACGGTGCAGGGAGAGGAGCCTGTTATCCCCTCTCCCCAGCGGTTGAAGGTGTGTAAGGGAGAGGAGTTTGTTATTCCCTCTCCCCAGCGGCAGCACAGCTCACCAAGGGGAGACAGTAAGCCCCTCACCAGGGCAGATGGGACCGTGGTCTCTGCGCCCTGCCTACAGGGAGTACAGAGGGTCAGCCCTGCTCCCCAGCGGCTGAAAGTGTGTAAGGGAGAGGAGTTTGTTACCCCCTCTCCCCAGCGGCAGCTTAGCACACCAAGGGGAGACAGTAAGCCCCACACCAGCGCAGATGGGACCGTGGTCTCTGCGCCCAAGCTACAGGGAGCTGAGGGGGCCGTCCTCCCTCCCCAGCAGCAGTGTGATTTGTTGGGAATTGGGAGCCCAGTCTCCATTCCCCAGCGGCAGTGTGAATTGCAGGGAATTGGGAGCCCAGTCCCCATTCCCCAGCGGCAGGCTGAGTTACAGGGGGCAGAGGTAGTTGGTCCTACCCCCCAGCAGCAGAGTGATATGCCGGGAAGGCAGTGTGAAGTGCAGGGAGAGGAGAGCAGCTTCCTCCCTCCCCAGCGGAAGGCTGAGTTACAGGGGGCAGAGGTAGTTGGTCCTACCCCCCAGCAGCAGCGTGATTTTTTGGGAATAGAGAGCCCAGTCTCTATTCCCCAGCAGCAGGACACTGAATTGGGAGGAGAGACAGTCGGTCTCCCTCCACAAAGACTGAAAGTAGGCATGGGAGAGGAGATTGTTACCACCTCTCCCCAGCGGCGGATCATCAATGGGCAGAGTGTTCTAATGGGAGAGGAGCTGGTTACCACCTCTCCCCAGCGGCAGCTTAATGTACCAGGGGGAGACTGTAAGCCCCACACCTGTGCAGATGGGACCGTGGTCTCTGCACTTCCAGCACAGGGGGTAGGGACGGTCGGTCCTGCCCCCCTACAACAGGGCTGTTTAGCCAAAGGGGAGCCAGTCTGTCTCCAGCAGCAGAGCTGTGTAACTAAAGGGGAGACAGTCGGTCTCCAGCAGCAGAGCTGTGTAACTCAAGGGGAGACAGTCGGTCTCCAGCAGCAGAGCTGCGCAGCTAAAGGGGAGACAGTCGGTCTCCAGCAACCAGGCTCCAACCAGACTACTCCCGTAGTAGTGCTGGCACCAGGGCAGAGTACCGCTGGTCTCTGCCCACTCAGCAACCCACCAAAACAGCCTACCAGTCCCCCACACAGCCGGGGTGAGGCACCTGGACCTGGACAAGTTTTTCCATTACTCCATAGGTGTAGTAACCATTCATTGTGGGTGGGCTGTACTGCTGTTGCTGTTTTGTGGGTGGGCTGCTGGACTAACAAGGGCACTGACCGGCAAGAGGTCAGGTACCCTGTTAGTCTGTTTGGAAAAGGGGAGAAATGTGGCGAAACCAACCTCGCCACTGGGCCCTGGAGAAGCCTGTTTGCTAGCCTCCTACCTGCTGACTATGGCCCCTGGGTTATTTGGGGCATATTGTACTTTATATTGCTGCTACTGGCCCTTTAAAATCAGCAATGGATATATTGGTACTTTTGGGACTACTGTCCCTTTAAGACTGTGGAGCATATTCCAGTATACTGCCTTTAATATTACATATGTATTTATGTGTTGAGTTTAACCTGGGATATGTATGCAGCATTCACCTGATTGTTCGGTAGAATCACTCCATTCATTATATTGAGTGAAACTACCGAACAACCAGACCACCCAGGACTAAGTGTGCCTCCAATTACAGTTTGCAACAATGTTGCAAACGGGTAATTGGCAATCAGTGTAATGTATTCTTTGTCCTCTGGGTGGCCGCCATTCGGGAAACAAACACGTGGCGGCGGCCATCTTAAACTACCGAACAGCGGTGTTTTGCCGTCGAGTGTCTGGAACTAAAATCGGACACTTGACTAGGCAAACACCGCTGAGACCTCCATACTTCCAGAAATTCGTATAGAAACTACCGAATGACCCGCCGTTCGGTAGAAAGAACCCCACAAACAAGGGAATTCATTCAAACCCTCTCCAGGCTCTATAACACAGGCAATTCGCCTGTTTTCATTCCCTTGTTTGTGACCGACCGCAGGGCCAAAATGCATGGAACTGTTTTCGGATACTTTACCCATGCGGTCGGTCAAATCTTTGGAACCTCATATCTCCCGAACTGTTCATCCGAATGACTTGAATTTTGGATATGTTGTCCCCCTGAATAAGGGCTATCCAGCGATGCTGGATTTAAAGGTGTACCCCCTGTTTTTGGGGTACATCCAGAACTTGGCTGGAAAAGTGTACCGGATAATTGGGTTTAATGTTATCTGAGGGGAGGGGATGTGTGGGCTGAACCATGTATGTGATTGGTTATTTTATGCCTCCCCCTGGGTGTGGCCTGTATGTGGATTATTGTAATAAAAGCCAGGCTGGATGAGCCAGTCCAGAGTTCCTGTTTTACCCTCAAAGTGATGTGTCGTCTCATTATTGGGGGGAAGGATTTATTGAGTGCTGTTCCAGTTGACTGCTAGGAGTACAAGCCTATTCGTATGGTTCCTATTCAATGGTCTACAGCATTCATATGCTTGGGAGAATTTAAAAGGTTTCTCGGATTCGGTGATTGTGGTGTCTGCCAGAGTGCTTGGAGTCCTCAGGAAGCACTAGGAGCATCCATTAACGGAGGTACCCAGTCGGGGTGCCAGTGGATCCGTTACAGGGCTGTTCTGTCTCAAAGGTTAGGGGTGGATAAACCGTTACACCCTTGTGGTTTCTTCTCTAAGAAATTTTCTGGGCCTGAGAGCAGATATGACATCGGGGAAAGGGAACTGTTAGCAGTCATTAAAGCCTTAAAGGAGTGGAGACATTTGTTGGAGGGGACCCTACACCCTATTACGATTTTGACGGACCACAAAAACTTGTCCTATATTGGGGAGGCTAAGCGCTTATCCTCTAGACAAGCTCGTTGGTCCTTATTCCTGACTCACTTCAATTATGTACTGACTTACAGACCTGGTTCTAAAAACTCTAAAGCCGATGCATTATCTCGCCAATATGAACCTTCTACTGTACCTGAACCAGTTCTTTCTTCTATAGTTCCGAAATGCAATATCATTGCTAATACGAATCTCAGGATTCATTCTCCATTATTGGCCGAGATCATTAAGTTGCAACATCTAGCACCTAAACAGACTCCTGCGGGCCGTCATTTCGTTCCTCCTGCTCTTCAACTGGAACTTTTACAGTGTTTACATAATAGCAAGATGGCGGGACATCCTGGTATTCGCAAGACTTACGTGTTGATCTCTAAGGACTTCTGGTGGCCTGCTTTACGGAGGGATATTGAGGAGTTCATCGCTGCATGTGAAGTTTGTACTAAAACCAAACAACCCCATACGCTTCCATGTGGATTCCTGCAACCCTTGGAGGTTCCAGAAAAACCATGGTCCTGTTTGGCCATGGACTTTATTGTCGATCTACCTATCTCTAAAAGACAGACTGTTATCCTCACCGTGGTTGACAGGTTTACTAAGATGGCACACTTCATTCCCCTGCCTAAACTCCCGTCTTCTCCTGAATTGGCAGAGATATTCGCTAAGGAGATTTTTCGCCTACATGGGATACCCTCTCAAATTGTATCGGACAGAGGCTCCCAATTTGTTTCCCGCTTTTGGAGGTCCTTCTGCTCTCAACTTGGTATTAAATTAAACTTTTCTTCTGCCTATCATCCTCAGTCTAACGGAGCTGCTGAACGTACCAACCAGAAAATTGAACAATATTTACGATGCTTTGTTTCTGAACACCAGGATGATTGGGTCGGTTTGATTCCTTGGGTGGAGTTTGCACACAACAATCTCGTTTGCGATTCTACTCATTCAAGCCCCTTCTTCATGAATTATGGTTTTCATCCGTCTATTCTTCCTTCGGATTCTCCTTCCCAGGGGGTACCGTCGGTTGATGTTCATGTTGCCAATTTGAGGAAGTTGTGGGATCAAACTCGACAAATCCTTGTGCACAACTCTATGTTGGTCAAGAAACACGCTGATAAACGTAGAAGGGCGGCTCCGGTCTTTGTTCCTGGTGATAGGGTATGGCTGAGCACGAGGAACATCCGTTTAAAAGTGCCCTCCATGAAGTTCGCTCCTCGTTATATTGGACCCTACAGGGTGCTGACCCGTATCAATCCAGTTGCGTATCGTTTAGCTCTTCCTAATACCTTACGCATCCCGAACTCGTTTCACGTTTCATTGCTGAAACCACTCATATGTAACAGATTTTCCTCCACAATAGCCCCTCCTCGCTCCGTTCAGGTGGAGGGTCAGGAGGAGTATGAGGTTAACTCTATTATTGATTCTCGAATCTCCCGGGGGAGAGTACAATATCTGGTTGATTGGAAGGGATATGATCCTGAGGAGAGGAGTTGGGTACCTCAGGAGGATGTTCATGCTCCCCGTCTCCGCAGGGCGTATCACTCTCGCTTCCCATCTCGTCCCGGTTCATTCCGCCCGGTGGGCGTATCTGAGAGGGGGGGTACTGTCAGGGTACCTGTGGTCTCTACCTCCAAAAGAGGTAGAGACTTAGCTGTTCCTCCATCCAGACGGTCTGATGGCTTCCTTCCCCACGGTCTATCCGGTCATGCTAGGCCGGCCGCGAGGGAGTGACTGCCTTTTACAGCATCTAGGCAGGAAGTAGTCATCAGGACACTCCCCCGGAACGACCTGTCAGTCAATTGCTGCAGGACCAATCAGGACGCCTCGGAGGCGTGGTTACTGCTCTGAACAGGGTATTTAACAGAGCTTCTTTCATTAGCTCATTGCCCTGTCGTGGTTCTAGCTTGTTCTAGTTACTCAGTGCTTGTGTATTCTATTATCCCTTTTGGTTTTGACCCGGCTTGTTTACCTTACTCTGCTTATCTCTGTTACCCTTGATTCGGCTTGTCTCTCGCTTACCTGTCTTCTGTTACCCTCGACCTCGGCTTGTCTTTGACCATTCTATACTGTACTACTTACGTTAGTCCGGCCATTCTAAGGTCCGGTATACGTATCTGGCTACTGTTTGTACTCTGCGTGTTGGATCCCTGTCCCGATCCTGACATATGGGAGTCCATTGACCATTAGCCATTATAAAGATCATACTGATCTCTGGTGGTCCAATCTAGAAATCTGGTCTGTGCCTTCACGTGTTGTCATCAGTGTATTGTGTGATATATGTGAGTATTGACTGTGTGTGATATTTGTGATGGGTATTTAATTAATATATTTTTTAAATGCATGTAGGCTCATGGTCAATGCAGCAGTGTCACATGCAGACAGTAACACAGTCAGACACACAGTCAAATACACACAAATATACACATACACTGCTAAATACAGCCACCTGCATACAGTGCCAGGCACTCCTACTAGCCAGGTTGAATGTTCTTTATGCCATTTGAGAAAGCCTTTTTGGTGAAACGCGTAATGGTTATTTTAAATTGTGTATTTTATCAATTAACGGTTTTTGGTTACTTTACTGTGCCAATTCTCTTTTTATTGTATTTTTATGCACTTCTACTATTTTTACTTTCCTGGCTTTTTATTATTGTTCCTGCACCTAAATAAATCCCAGGTGGGGATCATATCACCAACGCTTTATTAAAAGAGTAGTATTTTGTGCTCTATACCTGTAAGTATTATTCTAGTTACTTTTACTTACTTTTATCAGATTGAGAGCACTATTGTCGCCTCCTTTTTTCCCCCCTAGAGGTTTGGATGACCAGACGGCGCTGGTAGACACATTTCCTTTACACAACCCAGCAGCGGGGATTATACCGTTGTACGCTCTTCACACCAGAGGTGGCAATAGCTCTTTTAAATGTGAGTTTTCTACCTTCTACTACCCTTTGGATTTTAAACGTATGGCACTACTGGCTGTTCCTGTATCTCTGTCTTTCACATACATGTGAATACCCTGAGACACTAGGACGCACCCCTACTGAAACAACTACTCATCTATATCACATCAATCATTGTTGCTCCAGTGAGACTCTTTTGTACTATTTTATGTTATTTTACTTTTACGCTGGCGCAGCCCTATCCCATCTCTTTGTATTGTTTCATCTATTGAAGGATTTGAGGGGTCTCCTTCGTTTGGGTTGCTGCTTATCTGCATATTGTTTGTTAATATGTTACATATTGTTTGTTGCGCTGATTTCCTTTTGTTTTCTGTAAACACAGATACAGGCAGACAGTCACACACACACACACACACACAAAGATACAATCAGTCAAGCACACACACACAGGCAGATAGTCACACACACACATATACAGTCAGACAGTCACACGCACACACACACACACACAGATACAGGCAGACAGTCACACACACAGAGATCCAGGCAGACAGCCACACATGCATGGATACAAGCAGACACACACACACAGATAGAGGCACGCACGCACACACACACACAAATACAAGCAGTGAGACAGGCACACACACAGATAGATACATGCCGACAGACAAACACACAGATACAAGCAGACACACACACACACACACACACACACATAAAGATACAAGCAGACAATCACATACACAGATAAAGGCAGACAGTCACACACAAATACAGCCAGTCACACACACACACACACACATAAATACAAGCAGGCAATCACGCACAGTACAGGCAGACACAAACACACACAGATACAAACACACACACACACAGGTACAAGCAGACAGTTTTACTTTCCATTATGGGCACTGGCTTAGGGAGGAGGGGAGGCACTGTAGTTTCTGGAGTCTAGTTGCTGGGTAAGCAGAGACTCCTTCCTGCCCCCCTCAGTGTGCAGCAGTAACCAGGTAGCGGGTTCAGGATGAATTTAGCTCCGCCCCTGCTGCCCATCAAACCCATCAGGCATCCACCATTCATTTAGCTCCACCCCACTGTATAGTTGGATCTGCCCCTTACTTACGACTGGATTTTTAAACTTGACACTGCATTGCTGGCCATTGCATGTTCAAGCCAAGGCATTTTCAAGAACATCTGGTAAAAGGGAGGGAGAGACTCAAAAGTGTGTGCGGGTATTATGAGAACTATAGTGTCATATATTTATTTATTTATTTATTTATTTATAACCAATGGCTTGCTGGCTGCTTGTGCAGTCAACAGACACATGCTAGTAGGTACTGCTCTTTCACATGCAAATAGCAGGTGAATAGAAATGTCCAAATGTGCTAAAATGGAGGAAATTCAGAAAATCCAGTGTTCGATAAATATCAAAATATTTTTTTTCTTTGTATGGCATTTGGACCTTTTTTTAATGTTGTTCCAAAATAAACTGACTCACATTCAGTGTGATTCTCCAGATTAACAATATATTGTTTTTAGTGAACACACCCAGTTGCATCTGTGTAAATTTTCTAATACTACATAAAATGTTGCTAGGTGGTAGAAATATCTCAATCACTCTATCAATCAATTAATAGGAAGCAGCTGGTAGTAAAGGAATTTCCCTTTGCAAATTCCAGACTACACTGCCAGTCAGTGGCTCAGTGAGAGTAAAGTTATTCAGAGGCACTCCATTGGTTCGATACATATTGCAGTCTCGTATTGTTTTCGGATCAAATGACTTTGTGAACCATTAAAAATGTAGTACATTATTTGTACAATGTGGGTAAACTGCATTTCCTAGCAGGCAATTTATAGAATCACATTTTCTATATTCCATTTTAATGCTCAAGCTTCATTCTTGAATTTAGAGTGAATATTATGCTAAGTGTCAGTCTGATTATGTATCAAAGCTCAAATGTATTTTTTTTATTTTATTTTCAAGGGATAAAACAATACATGGTAATATTGATTTATACTGAAATCTTCTCCTAACACAGAAATATGATTGGAAGAACAGTGGTTATTACATTTCTTTTAAATATTTATTGTGCATGCTAGATAGATATCACACTAGGTTCTTTGATGATCATTTAGGAGAACAAAGTAATATAGAACAATACTTCCCTAGTCAAATCTTAGTTTTTGTGGATTTGTAAGACATTAAATTCTAATTTAGATACAATATTATTATTATGCATGCGCATAACAAAACACATTTAAAACATAATGACTTTTTTTTAAAAATTTCTAAAAGCCTAGATGAGTTGCTGAAATGTGGAGGAACATTCAAAGCCAACATGGTTATTGTTGACAAAGAAAGCGCGAGTGCCAAAGAAGATAAAATAGCCAATGCAAAGAAAATAGTCAATGTGCAAACACATTTCAGGTAGGTATAAAAATAGGATGTGTTTATGTTGTATGGTACTTATACTAAATGATTGGTTCACTTAACACTCAGTTTTTTTATGAGCTGACAACCCACTTGCAACATTAACAAGGTTATTATCTAAAGGAGGGGTTCCCAACCCGTGGTACGCAT
Organism: Pelobates fuscus; assembly: GCF_036172605.1. NCBI lineage: Eukaryota > Metazoa > Chordata > Amphibia > Anura > Pelobatidae > Pelobates > Pelobates fuscus. The sequence continues at coordinate 89,008,278 of NC_086323.1, forward strand.
ACCCCCAGGGGTACAATCTAGTGCCCCTGGGAGTACGCAAAAAAAAAAATCAGAAATGACGGCAGTGCAGCCGTCTGGCACAAGTTGTGAACCTGAGTAAATGTCCATCAGGTGGCCCATGCATGATGGGCCATGTCGGGTACTGCTGGAGAGCTGGGAGGAAGTCACCAGTTCCCTCTCACTTTCTACCAGCTGAAACAGACTCTGCCACAAGGGAGGGTGGGGGAGCCGCAAACTAGTAGTGCCTGCCTCCACCTGCCCACAATGTGTTAACTCTTCCCCCTTGATGGCATAACCCCAGCTCAGCTGCTATAATTCCGTGCATGATCTGCATAATTCCGCCTCCACTGGTATAGCCCCCTCCCCGCCTCCGGCTGACAGGAGAGGAGCAAACCCCAGCCAGCAGAAGCCAACCTCCTGCTCCCATAAGGTAGAAAACTGGAGGGTGGCTAAAATGTTCACCTGAGTGTGTGTTTTGGGTGTCTGTTTCTGTATGTATGTAGTGTTTGTATGTGTGTGTGTGTCATTGTTTGTATCAGTGTGTGTGTGTCTGTCTGTACATCTGTATGTGTATCTGTATGTATGTGTCAGTGTTTGTATTTGTGTATCAGCAAGTGTGTATCTGTCTGTACATCTGTATGTGTGTCAGTGTGTGTATCTCTCTGTACATGTGTCAGTGTGTGTATCTCTATGTACATGTGTCAGTGTGTGTATCTGCATCTGTGTAAGTGTGTCTGTACATCTGTATGCATGCCAGTGTGCATCTGTCTGTACATATGTATGCATCAATATATGTATCTGTATATGTGTCAGTGTTCACATCTGTGTGTCTGTGTACCAGCATGTATATCAGCATGTGTGTCAGTGTCTGTGTATCTATATTTATGTCAGTGTGTGTACCTGTATGCACATCTGTATGTGGGTCAGTGTGTGTATCTGTCTGTACCACTCTATGTGTGTCAATGTGTGTATCTGTCTGTACCACTGTATATGTTTCATTGTGTATCTGTCTGTACCTGTCACGGCTTACCTTAGTTGGGAGTTCGGTAGGCAGAGATATATATGCTCACCCTTGCAAATAGACACAGACCAAGATGGTCAGGTAAGAATTCACCTGGCCTGAGAGTCTGTGCACGGGGCTGTGCAGGGATATACTCCAAGTTCCCAGGGCAAGGCACTGCTTAAATACCCAGCTAAAACTGATCCGATTCAGGTGGGCCTAGATAGGCAGGTGAGAGCCACTGGTGAAGTCCAGCCCCCTAGTGCTGAGAAAAAGACAAGATCGGACTTCAGGTTGATACATGAGTAGAAAGGCAGGAACGCAGAGTTTGGATGCGTAAGGCCTCAGGTTCAAATAGATTTCTGCGCACTTCTGGGGCAACCACGTCTGGCTGTGTGGATGTCACGGTGAGAACCGCGACAGGGCCTTTAAGAACGCCCTCTGGGCGTGAACAGGCTCCTCATCAGGTTCACTATCAGAATCAAGAAAGTCCTTGTAGTTATAGTTCACAGTGTGGCGTCCATTTTCAGTATGGGGTTCCTTAGTACCAGCTATTGGTACAGCTGGAGAGCAGTCAAGATCTTCTTTAATCTGGGTGCAGGTGGGAAGTACTTCATGAACCTCAGCAGGAGCGGAGTTCGTGGCTAGCAATGCCTTTTCGAACATTATTAGGTCCTTTATGCAGACTATAGTACCAGTAGAGGCGTAGGTACAATCCGCAGGTAGGTAAAACTAAGGGGGAGGGGAGAATAACACTAAGGGACAGGGAAGAGAGGAGTGAAGAACACTAAGAGGGGAGAGTGGTTCACAGGGGGGCCTGAGTGAGGAGTGTGGAGGCCACCCAGATAGAAACACAGGTTTCGCAGCCACCCAGATAGAAACACGGGTTTCATGGCCACCCATATAGAAACACAGGTTTCACTGCCGTGTTTTTCCCTCTCTCTGGAACTCAGCTGCAGTAAATCCAGTAAGGCAGAATAGAATTTCCAAGTAGTATAAATCCTGCAGGTATAGCTTTCCCCAGAGACATTAGTCAAGACTAAATGCTGGGAGTGAACTGATTTTATTAGGGGCAACACACAGCCTTTTATGCAAAGACCGCTAAATGGGGTTTCCAACACAAACATACAGGGTCTTGTCTCCCAAGATCCTCTGTGCCTGAGAGATAATTACCAAGGAAAAAAACATAATTAAATTATCTCTCAGGTACAGAAAAATCTACAATTTTTCTAACACCCCAAAACAGAACCATGTACCCCTCAAGTCTAATATCCCCAGATAGCCTAGATCTAAGTGCACAACATATCCAAAAAGCACTCAGATCCCATGAACACAGCTGAAACACCACTGTGGTAAAGTTTTGACCGACCACACATGAGGCGCCTGACCAAAATAGTTCCAGGAGAAAGGTGGTGGTGGTCGGTCTCTTTTGGAAGTACGAAAACGCATGAAATACCAAACGTATGCTAAAGCCCTTATGCAAATAGTGTTCCCCTCATTCGTGGTAATGATTCTACCGAACAGTGTTCTTCCAGGGTGTGTAGAACCGAATGCATATGGGGATGGAAGTTCAGCAGTGTTCGCAAGGCCGAGTGTCTGTTTTCAGTTCCATGCACTTGACGACCAAATATCACTGCCTGCGTTCACGCAATAAAGATAGCCACCAACACGTGTTCGTATATACGAATGGCGGCCACCCACCCGACCATTTAGAACACTGAGTTGTGAATCATTATTGAAGTGTTAACAGGGTTGAATGAGGTTAATAAGCATACGGTTGGTCTGGGTAGTTCATGGTTTTGTTCGGTTAATTAACAAAACAGGGGAAAAGTATGTGAATAAAAGAGAACGTAGTATTCCAGTGGCAGGGTGGACTGTCACAGGAAGAAAGAAATACAGAGGAACATGAAGGGGGAGAAAGACACACAGATGGGCCTGGCAGTGAGAAAGATGCACAGAGGGGCTGGGGATGAACGCAACACACAGAAGGGCCTTGGGGTTAAAATACAAAGGGGCTCAGGGTGAAAGAGACACAGAGGGGCTGGAGAAATGGAAAAAACGACACATAGGGGCTGGGGGGAGATAGACGGCAGGTGGTGAAAGAGAAACACACAAAGGAGCTGGAAAGAATTAAAGATGCAAAGGGGCTGGGAGAAAAGGAGACACACAAAGGGGCTGTGGGGAGTAAGACAAACAAAGGGGGGTTGAAAGAGATACACAAGGGAGGTGTAAGACACACAATGGGGAAAATTGGAAAAAGAAGGGATATGATACACTAAAGGGGGTAAGACATTTAAAAAAGGGGATGATAAGAAACAAAAGGTGTGTTAAGAGGCACACAGGTGAAGATGATTTTTTGGGGGGCGAGGGGGGGACGGCACCAAAATCATCTTCGCCTGTATACCCAAAAATCCTTGCACTTGCTCTGTATGTATGTCAATGTCTGTACATCTGTATGTGTCAGTGTGTGTATCTGCCTGTATGTCAATATGTGTGTAGTGTGTGTGTATCTGTATGTATGTCAGTGAGTGTATCTGTCTGTACATCTGCATGCATGTCAGTGTTTGTATTTATGTGTCTGTATCTACATGTGTGTCTGTATCCATGTCCTTGTTTGTATCTGTGTTTCTATGTATCTGCATATGTGTTTGTGTCTCTGGGTGTATCTGGGTGAGTGTGTCATTGTTTGAATCTGTGTGTCTGTACATCTGTATGTATGTCAGTGTTTGTATCTGTGTGTCTGCATCTGCATGTGTATCAGTTTGTTTTTATGTTAGTGTTTGTATCTGTGTTTTTGTGTATCTTTATGTATGTCATTGTTTGTATATGTGTGTCTCTAAGTTAAAATATTGTAAACATCTCTAAAAAAGGCATTAAAAGGATTGGTGAAAAAAATGGGTAAAAATAGTTTCTCCTTTAAAAGTACAAAATAAAAAAGTGCAGAATGGTAAATACCAATAAATACTCAATGCTGCTACACACTTAAGGGCTGTGTCTCCAGACAACCAATTCAGCACACTATAGATACAAATAGAGAAAATAGATATATAAGTGGAGCGCAAACCAATAATATCAAAGAGCCCCTGTGTACACCAATAAGTGCAAAATATGGCAATATAAAAAGGTATACGTAGGTAGCTCTGGATAAATTAGGACACTCATGGAAAACAATAAGCATAAACAAAGCAAATGATCGTGCAGTATATCAACAAAGATATTATCAATAAACATTAGCTGGTAATGATAAAATTTCATAGTAAAAAAAGTCCAAAATATGATGGTAAATCCTAAGATAAACCTTAAAAAAGAGAGATATCGAAACAGAGTCCTTGATTATGCCAGATGGACAAATAACGGCATATATGGGGAGATATTCTCTGAGAGGACTGAATAGAGACGACTTCTTCGGATCCGTATGTGGAGAGAGGAGAAAATAATAGTGCAATTGTTGGGGATTAAATCAGCCCAGACCCTTTGTGGATGATGGATATTTGCCAACTCATTCAGAGCTCTGGAAATTGAAAATGAATAGCAGAGACTTGTTCAATAACCAATTCAATGTTTAATTAAACGTCAGTTGCATATATATCCCATTACACCATAAAAAATAGTTCATCTAAAAAAAAGTAAAAGTCCTTTTTAATTGTGTTTGTTGATGTTTATAGAATGGGGATAAAATGGCACAGATCTTTTGAGATACACAAAATCTCCTCCCCCCTCCCCCCATTTGAATTAGAATGTTTCCATATGAAAAAAATCAGGTTAATTCAGAAAATGACAGCCATTTCTTGTTTTATGCAGCAAAGGACTCTAAACATGTGCAATTAAAAAAAGCATTCTAAAATAATGCGACATGGTTAAGAGGAATTTTGGTCATAAGTTTGGTAGTGGATACATTTTTGAACATAAACATAGTTTGTAATACATTATATTGTAATACCTGTACCAGTGTTGCCATTATTCATATGCTGATTATCATACATATGTGTTCTATGAAATATTTCAAGATCTCTATTTTTTATTTTCAAAAAGAACTCTGTGGTGCATATGTTAAATGAAGATGTTTAACCCTCTCAGCATATCTTGGTAGTTGCTATAGCACAAACTATACTCTCCACAATTTGGGTCAAATGGTTTTTAAAAGGTTTGCCAAAAACATGGCTCTCTTAGCATCAACAGCCTTGCCCATCACTTGTCGCATGACATATGGAAGTGAAAGAAATAATAAATTCCCAGCACACCAATGGTTATTGCATAAAATATGTTTTACTTCTTTAATGAATGCTTAGTAACAAAGTGCAAATGTGCAAAAAAAAAGCAAGAAAAACTGCATGCATATCAATAAAGTTCTCTGGACATAAAATGTTATCACCATAGACCCAAATAAAACATATAAGGTATATTGACCAAGAAATGGAGACCACAAAGCCCCCCTTTTTTTCTATGACTTATATAGGGAATACAGGAATTGGCTGAGAGTGCTGAAAAATGTATGTCCAGCTTTCAAATGTCCATCCAAAGTCAGGCTAATGTGGAATCTAAGCAGCAGGTGAAGGTCATTGATATTTTCTCAAATCAGTGTCAAAAGACTATATTTCTGTTGAAAACATCTATTACATTACTTAGAGTGCTTCTTTACTGTGCTTTCATTGAACTTTATAATAGTGTATGATACACCCACAGAATGCTTTTGCTCACTTTTTGACAAAGGGATAAATGGTGACTTTAATGCTCTTTTTGTTTTAAAAAAAAATAGCATACTTTTTATTTAAAAAAACAACAACACAAAAAATTAAAGCAGGAGGTCTGGGTTTTCCGACTATTAATGATATATATCTGGCAAACGGGTTTTATCATGTTTATCGAACCCAGTTGGAAAGTGTTAAGAGTGAGGGCTGGTATATTCTAGAAAGAGAGATCTGCCAGGTGGGTGATTTAAGTTTTCTGCTATGGTACAGCTCTGCTCATCCTAAAGTACGAGCTATAAGAACAACAAACACATGCATAGATTCAATATTAGAAATTTGGTATACTATAAAAAGGAAGTGTAATTTGGAAACTAAAATCCCTATAACTCTTAAAATTGAAATAATACCATATTACGTACCAGACCTGAATTTAAAATGCTGGGTCACGAGTGGTATCGCTCGGACAGATCAGTTGTTCGTAAAGGATAAAATTAAACCTTTTCCACAACTGAAACAGGAATTTAAGTTACCCAATAAAGAACTATTTACATATCTGAGATTAAAAAATGTTTTAAATCAAAAGATTGATCACAAGCTGGGGCTAAGATGATATGTCTGCTATTAAACAACAAAAGAGCAAATAGTGTTTCTGCCTTAGCAATGAAAGCCATTTTAAAGTCAGATGCTCCCCCTGTTATAACTTCTGTGCAAAAATGGGAGAAAGAACTAAAAATAAGAATCACTAGGGAAGACTGGTGTACGATAATATTTAAAACAGCCAGAAGTATTCACTGCCTGAATTTACTGGAAACTACATATAAAGTAATAAACAGATGGTATTTTGTTCCCACCAGAGTGGCCAACATGTATGGCTCATCCTCACCATTATGTTGGAGATGTAAACGACAAGTGGGCTCGTATTTACATATTTGGTGGGATTGTGAGATTGTAAGAAACTTTTGGCAGGAAACTTTTGGTATTATGGAAAAAGTTATTTCTAAACCTATACCTAAAGGCCCAGAAAATGCTATTTTACACTTAAATACTGATTTCTTATCTCAGAAAGATTTTACTATCTTTATTCACTTTATGATAGCTGTAAAAATCATAATAGCTAGGAATTGGAAAAATTCACTACCTTTTTGTGTAGATAAACTTTTATCTCAAGTTAAGTATCAACTTGAGATGGAATCCCAATTAGATAAGTTTCATGGTAAAGACTTGAAAGCCAAAGACTATAGTACCTTCTGGAAAGAAAAGCTTAAAGAGTTACTGGTAAATAGGTTTATTCCTGAGTGACGGAACTACTGGGTCGCGTCGACAGGTTAAAATCGTAGATAATCTGTATAAGATTTCGATGCGACACAGAGGTTCCGTGCTGAAATAGAAGATCTTCCTCTTCTCCCTTGCTCTCCATTCGGCATGCAAGTTGATGTAATGCATGTGTACGTATCAATTGTATTTTTTCCTGTCAATATACTGTAGACTGTTTTATGTAATTAAGCACAATTACTGTTTTTGTATTGAAGAAAAATATTGAATAAAGAGAAAAATTATTTAATAAAAAAAAAAAAAAAAAAAAAAAACAACACTTTATTGTCTGCTTGCCTAAAATGTAGTGCTTAAGTATACATATTTTCATAGGCTTTATGTTGAACTTTAAAAATGTTTTTTTTTTTTTTTTTATAATTTCTTTCAGCTTTTGGGCTGGCAACCTTAACTATCTATCAAGGAGAAACATGTAATGTATCGTTAGCACATAAGTGTTTTGTGTATAGGTTGTTGTTCCAGGATACACAAACACAGGATACACACAAAAAATATTATGTAAACCTAAACACTTATTTTTATTTATTAATTCAACAATTTCAATATTCTACATTCGGTTTGCCTATTGTTGCTATATAAATTGAATGTTAGCCTATATATAAATTGGTTTTGGAGAGAAGGGGTTAAACCCATGTATGTTTCTCTATACATAGATAAATATAATCAAACACAATGATAATTAAAATACACATTACAATTCATAAGACGTAGCACATGATACTAATAGTACGTTAAGTAAACTGATATTTGTTATGTAAAAAAAATAAACCTTGCTATTAAAGCAATTTATATATTTGGTTGCTTTAAGAAATCTGTTTTCCAACTATTGATTTTATACGTTATATTGTACATAGTAAACCTCTTCTTTGTTTTCCATTGGGTTTGTGGCAGCAGCAGTGTTGTAAATACTATGCGATTTATAGTTTTTAATGTTAGTCTATCTATTGGTCTCTTGGCCAATATCAAGCTCTGCAGTGCATCAGCTATAATATAGCCGACGATTGTTTGCATCAAAAGTGTGTTTATTATCACATAAAATCTGCTGCTCAGTACACTGAGCAAATGGAAATATGGAAGAGCGCAGCAGAGAATACATTACAGCAATGTTTAGTGTATTTCTTTCCCATCAAATGAGACACAGAATATACAGTACATTCAGGGTCATTGCTTAGCAATATCTTACCAGGGTGATGTCTTAACCCCTTTGTGACTGATGTTTTCAAGTATCTATGGGTTAGTGGTTGAAGCAAATCTTCCACTATGATTGCAATATCTTTGATTAAGTGCAAACATATATTGTACTTTATTTTTATTATATACATCTATAGCAAAATATTAAATCAATTATTTTATAAGCAATAAAATTGAGTGCCTATTTAATTGCTTTACCTGGTATTTTACTTGTGTAAACCCCTTATCCTAATGCAAGCAAAGCAGACTTCATAATGCATTCATATTGCCTTGCTTGACATTAACATTTTATGGTAAAACAGCAATTTTGCATGGGAATCACACTTTGACTCATTCCCCTAGTAGGGATTCCCCTTGAACTTCATGATCCCTGAATTCCAGGTCAATTCCATTCAACATGGCATATTTTAAAGATAGTGCCTACTTCCTCCCATGCTATGCCTAGGATGGTTTCTCCATATCCGTTCTCCTATGCCCAGGGTGGTTTCTTCCATAACCTTTGAGGCAAATTGTATTGGGCTGTCCCAAGGTATTATTGTTATAATGTTAATTTTAGCTTTATTTCCTTTGTATCTATTGTATGCAGCATTCGTCTGGTTGTTCGGTAAAACCACTCCGTTCGACATACAAACAAATTACCGAACAACCAGACCTCCCCAGAATGCAGTGTGCCTCTCATTACCTCCCGCATCTATGTTTCAACCACATAATTGGTAATTCAACTAAATGTATTATGTGTTCCCTGGGTGGCCACCATTCGGCATCCGAACACGCAGTTCGGTAGAAAGAATACCACGAACAAGGGGATTCATATAAACCCAACACCAGGCTATGTAACCAGGTATTTTTGTGTGTTTCATCCGTTGAACTGAGACCGACTGCAAGGCCAGAATGTACGGAGCTGATTTAGGCTACTACCTCCTGTGCGGTCGGTCAAATTAATACATCCATGTAACTCCCGAACCCCTGGTCCGATCTGGGTGATTTTTGAGTATGTTGCTCACCCAGATCAGGGCTACCTGAGGATGTAAGATTTAGGGGTGTATCTCTGGTATTAGGGGTACATCCAGAAAACAGGGAGAAATGAGTCCTGTATAATGGGATTATGTGTCATGCTGAGGAGAGGAGATGTGTGGGAGGTAACGTGTAAATGATTGGTTTCTGTACTAATTACTGTGGGTGTCTCCCTTGCATGGGAGAAATGCTTAAAAGCTGAGTATGTGGAATAAATCATGAGTTCTGCTCCTGATACTGTGTGTCGTCCAGTTATTGGGAATCATGATGGGATATTACTGTATTATTTTATTTACTATTGCTGTTGTTCATCCTGGATTAACTTCTTGTTCCTGCATTACTATTTACATACCAGCGGAGAAGTCTATGGGATACTAGTGCTCCGCTACAACCTTTTTTTAAAGAGGTAGCACAATGGTAAAATCCCCTAACGAAAACTCTTAAGATACTCAGAAAACCTAAAATATAGCTGAGCAACACAGAGGCTGTAGATATACTCCTATTATAGGTATACATTGTGGTTAACCTTGGATGTGAGGAAAAATACTTTACACCAATCCTGTGTTGTCACTTCCCTCATAATTCCCATCATTTACACTTTTAAATTGGCACGCAGAAAAAAAAATAACACATTAGCAATAAAAACCAAGGTGAAAAAATAATCCAAGGGGAGAAAGAACTTCATACACCCGTTTTTTTTCCCATTTAAAAATGCCTACTAAGTTTGATATGGGGTCATTCAGATACAAAGGGTCTCCCAGTAGCTGGAGAGGACATTGTAAGGGTATCCATGCATTCTGTACTGTCAGAGTAGAGCACCAAGCAGAGGAAATAACCCTGATAAAACCAAACATGACATGTCATTTTAAGGGCATTGAAGCTCATTATTATAATGTCCTAAGTACTTTGATTGGTTAAATGTGAAAAAAAATATTGTTTCTTTTTTTTTTTTTTTTTTTTTATAAAAGAATGACTGCAATGCTGTTGTGTACCCTGTACATCATGTAAACTGGCATCCTAAAATATAATGTTTTGCATTTGGATTTTTACAATACTTAGATTTTTTTCCAATGTATTTACTCTAAACACATGGTCTACCAAAACACACCTCATAAAATTGTGAGTGTGTGCCAGCTTAACCCCTTAAGGACCGAGGACGGTTCAGGACCGTCATCGGCATTTTTGCATTGCCGACCGAGGACGGTCCTGAACCGTCCTAACGGTCCAATGTACTTACCCGATCGCCGTCGTTCCCCCGGCGGCGATCGGCGGTGCTTCCGTTGTGGGGAGACTGCCTGCAGCCCAGACAGTCTCCCCATGGCGGATTAGGACCCCTGTGGCCATGTGATCGCCCAACAGGGCGACCACATGGTCACAATAGGTGTCCATGTCTCTGCCTGCAGGGGGACTGTCTGTGCTGACAGGCAGTCTCCCTGCTTAGTGTAAAATCATAAAAAAAATAAAGTTTAAAGTTAATAAATAAAAATTATAATTGTATATGTGTATATATATATGATATATAGACGTATATTATATATATATAATATACGTCTAAATATCATATATATAATGTCATACTAAGTGTATTTTTATATTAATATGTACATATATTAATATAAAAATACACTTATAATTAAATTACACACGTGTATATATATAATATATATAATAACTATATATATTGTGTATATATTATTATAAACTACAAATAATAAGTAATTTAAATTAAACTAAAAAAATTAAAAATAATAATAAAAATTTAAAAAAAATTATATATCTATACGAAATTTTATTCTAACTGTATTTTGATATTAATATATATATATTTATATCAAAATACACTTAGAATGAAATTGTATATATATATCTATGTATATATAAATAAATAAAAAGAATACGAACTATTCATATGTCCATATACAAAATTACATAAATAATTATATAAATATACACGTAGACTTCAAATATATAAATATGCATATATATTTAAATTCTATGTGCGTATTTATGTAATATTTTTACATAATTAAGTTATTTTATTGATTGCAATTTAAGGGACCTGCCTGCCAACCCAGGCCGAAAGTTCAGAGAATTTAATTTGCTATCACTGTATTTTACCCTGTAACGTTCTACGACACCCTAAAACCTGTACATGGGGGGTACTGTTTTACTCGGGAGACTTCGCTGAACACAAATATTAGTGATTCAAAACAGTAAAACATATCACAGCGATGATATTGTCAGTGAAAGTGACTTTTTTTTGCATTTTTCACACACAAACAGCACTTTTACTGATGATATAATTGTTGTGATACATTTTCCAGTTTTGAAACACTAATATTTGTGTTCAGCAAAGTCTCCTGAGTATAACAGTACCCCCCATGTACAGGTTTTATAGTGTTTTTGAAAGTTACAGGGTCAAATATATGGGTCATATTTTTACATTGAAAATGGCCAGGTTGGTTACGTTGCCTTTGAGAGCGTATGGTAGCCCAGGAATGAGAATTACCCCCATGATGGCATACCATTTGCAAAAGTAGACAACCCAAGGTATTGCAAATGGGGTATGTCCAGTCTTTTTTAGTAACCACTTAGTCACAAACACTGGCCAAAATTAGCGTTCAATTTAGTTTTTTACTTTTTTCACACACAAACAAATATGAACGCTAACTTTGGCCAGTGTTTGCGACTAAGTGGCTACTAAAAAAGTCTGGACATACCCCATATTGAATACCCTGGGTTGTCTACTTTAAAAAAAAATATGTACATGTGGGGTGTTATTTAGCGATTTATGACAGATAATAGTGTTACAATGTCACTATTGATACATTTTAAAAATGTATGTTTTGAAACCGCAATATCCTACTTGTACTTATAGCCCTATAACATGCAAAAAAATAGCAAAAAGCATGTAAACACTGGGTATTTTTAAACTCAGGACAAAATTTTTAATCTATTTAGCAGTTTTTTTCATTCGCTTTTGTAGATGAGTAAAATATTTTTTACATAAAAGTCAAAAAACATGTATTTTTTTCAATTTTTCATCATATTTTTTCATTTTTTTTTAAATTAAATTACATGAGATTATATAAATAATGGTATGTAAAGAAAGCCCCTTTTGTCCTGAAAAAAACAATATATAATTTGTATGGGAACAGTAAATGAGAGAGCGGAAAATTACAGCTAAACACAACCACCACAAAAGTGTCAAAAAGATGCCTGGTCGCAAATGTACAACATCGCAAAAAAAGTCCGGTCCTTAAGGGGTTAAGGCACACATTTGCAATAATCATGCTGTCTAATCAGCATCTTGATATGCCACACCTGTGAGATGGATGGATTATCTTGTCAAAGGAGAAGTGCTCACTAACACAGATTTAGACAGATTTGTCAACAATATTTGAGGAAAATAGGCATTTTGTGTACATAGAAAAAGTCTTAGATCTTTGAGTTCAGCTCATGCAAAAAAACTAAAATGTTGCATTTATAATTTTGTTCTATATATATATATATAGTGAAACATTGTGCTAGCCATGAAGCCCACATTATGTGTCCACTTTAGCAAGAGGAAAAGCTGAGCTTCAAATCAATCAAGTTAGGAACCTTTTTATTGTCACCATATTAAACCCTGTTTCTATTTTTTTTATTCTGTCTGAGAAGAAGCTTATTTTATAGCTGACCTCCCACACTAACACTTTCATCCAACTGAATACTGTAATAGATCATCCTTGCTGGACAGCAAAAGGCAAACAGCTGTCTACATCATCAAGCCAGATGGAAACCAAGGTCGCTGAAGTTTTTAAAACATTTACTTCACGCAGTCCCTTTTCTCTTGACAGAAGCAATGATTTCAACTTAAAGAGCTCACAAGAGGGTTCGTGCTCACACCTTATCATTTCAGCATGTATGATTTGAAGAGACAAAATGCAGAAAACACAGTGGGAGAGAGCATTTAGTTTGAAAGTACTGTGCAAGAAATAAACCACCTTGTATAAGAGCAATAAAAAAAATAAAATTAGTGTGAAATAACAGCACGACTTTGCTAATAGTGGATAAGTTGCATAGATAACTAAAATATTTTCAAAGTAAATATAAACAGTTTTATGCAAATATCCTAAAAACATAGCATAGCTGATAACATCATTTAGTGACCCCATCCATTTTCTTATAATACTAAAATCCAATAATTATCTGATCCTCTTGGCATTGTTTTGCGTGTTCCTATAACTTTACTCCTTTTGACATTAAAATCGACCTGACATCCATTAAAGGTCAGTTCACATTATGTCTAAAGATGTAACTTATAAATTGTGTTAAGTAAATTAAAACCAATCAGATGCATTAACAAATGTAAATATATATATATATATATATATATATATATATATATATATATATATATATATATATACACTTGAAGTATACTGTTACCTCTTATAAGATTACTTTAGAAAGTCCATCAGTTAGAAATTATTATTAAAAAAGCAGGGTACATTAATTGCTTTGTGTTGTTTTCATTTAGATGAGTACGTTGCTGGCAATCCTTTTAACACTGCTCATCACAATACTTCTAACATGCTTTGAAATAAGCAATTCATAAATTAATAAGCAGCTAATTTACAGGCATTGGGTTTGAATTTTATCAAGATGTGATGCAATGCCATAAGACCGGGACATCAATAGGTAGCCTGTTGCAATTAGGGGTTGTATTATTATTATTATTGAATCAAAGAAGGAGAGTGAATGGAGTTGGACTAGCCAGCTCCTACACACTCCAGGTAGGTTACAAGAGGTATATTAGGGGCTTAACCCCAAATAAAGTCAAGAGAAAAAAAGGGGGTGAAAACGAAAATGGAGACACAATCCCATACAATGGGTGTGGTCCGAATTCGTTTTCAAATATATACCTCTGAATGTAAAAGTCACATTGAAAAAGGGGAGGGGTTTTGCAACCTTTATTAAGGGAGAAATTTATATGTGTATGATAAAAATTGGCAAACACGTTACCAATAGGTGATTAGACCTAGATGGTGGGTATGTAGAGTGTCATCAAATTAATGCTGTTCATAAGTCAAAGAGTGTCTCCAGGATATGAGTACCTGAATAACTAATAGATAGGAAGAGGCAAGAGAGGGGAGAAGAAATGCTCATATATATAATGTGAACACATATATCAAAAGTGTTGACACAAAAATATGGAGCACTATATACATATAGGTAAAGTGAGGGGGAATGTAGGTTGCTTGGCAGAAATAATTTGTCACAGAAGGTCAGAGAACTGTGGTCACTGCAAATGGCAACTATATCAAAGTTGGTGTATAGAGGATAAGGGTGCACATATATTGGAATGGTATACAGTATATAAATATACCTCTAATATTATATAGTATTCCTGCATAAAATATGCGCAAATGAAAGGGTAATTCTCCAATATGAGGGGGTATTTCTGCTGGAAGGTGTAGCTAGTATAGAAACCCCTCACATACACCACATCAATATCCTAAAGTCGCCCTGGACTAGCTGTCTAACTCACACCTGTGAGGGTAAAAACTAACTGCTACTTCAAGGTGTCAGGGTACCTGAAGTCTCTACCTCCTGGGATCTTATAAAATCAATACAGACTGTCTATACAGACTGTTTAGAGGGGGGAATGGACAAAATGATTCAAATCATAAAAATTTCAATCAATAAAGAAAAATGTGTACATAAAATAGAATAAACACTAAATGTAAATTAATTTGATGGATTTTCTATATCTAGTAAGATACAGTAAAGACACAGGTAGGGAGAGAATATGCATAGAAAGTGAAATGTCTATGTCAAATGGAATGGGTATAGACATAGGCTCGTCACTCAGCAGAGTTGGAAGTCAATTACTCAATGTATAGATTTGACCAAGGGTTGAGTAGCCAATCAGATAAACTGTTTAGTGGATAAACGCAATATTGGTTAGAAAGTGGTACCATAAAATTATAAGGATTTAATGCTAGAAACTGGGTGAGTTAAAGAGGGAGGACTGTCTCATTCAGATGAATGGAGAGAAAGAGAAGCCCTCATTCAGCCCCTTAGGGTTGAGGGTCTTCAATTTAAAAATCCACCTACATTCCTTTTGGCGCAGGATTTTATCGAAGTCCCCCCGTCTCTGTTCTCGCTTGACTAGTTCTAACCCACAGAACCGTATGTCTTTGGATGAACCCCCATGCTTATCTTTGAGATGTCTGGAGATTGGTGTCTCCATGCGTTTTTTTGTGCATCTCGCATGTTCTTTTATGCCTTCCTTAAAGGGCCGGAAGGTCTTTCCAACATACATTGTGAGGAGGTAAATCACTCCTGTAGAATTGCAGTTAAAAAAATGCTTTATTTGGAAAGACTGTTTTCCCTCACTGTCCTGGACTCTCTTAGAGTCTCTTAAAATAAACTTACAGGCTACACATCTGCCACATTTATAAGTACCAACTGGGATCGAACCGCTCAGCCAGGTGGTCTGAGGGTTTTGTTTGACCACAAAGTGGCTGGGGACCAGAATGTCACGTAGGTTTTTTCCCCTACGGGCTGTGATTGTAACCTGTGGCGCCAATACTGTTTTGAGATGGGTATCTTTGAGTAAAATGGGCCAGAATCTTTGGAAAGACCCTTTTACTACAATCCAGCCGGTGTCGAATGTTCCGATCATTCTGATAGTTTTGTTCGAGGTGATTTCGGAATTAGATGATTCTGATAGGAGGTCCTCCCTATTGGTGAGAAGGGCCCTTTTATAAGCCTTTTTCAGGCATTTATTCGGATATCCCTTCTCTTTGAATTGTGATCTCAGGGATTTGGCTTTTATTTGAAAATCCTCTAAATCAGAACAATTTCGTTGGAGTCTAAGGTATTGTCCGGTCGGGATCCCTTGCTTGAGAGCTCTCGGGTGGTGGCTCTCCCATTTAAGGAGAGAATTTGATGCTGATGGTTTCCTAAACAGAGTTGTTTTGAGGGAACCATCCTCACAAATTGAGATTGTTAGGTCCAGGAAATTCAGAGAACTACCGCCAAATTCAGCGGTGAATCTAAGATTGTCCTCGTTATTGTTGAGAAGAGAGACAAAATGGTCAAATTCGACACTGTCACCTTGCCAAACCAGTAGGACATTGTCGATATACCTGTACCAGGATGTGATCCTAGACATAAAGGGCGCTAGTAGATCAGAGACCTTTATTTGTTCCTCCCACCATCCCAGGTGGAGGTTGGCATATGATGGCGCACACGCCGTGCCCATTGCCATCCCTCTCACCTGGTGGTAGAATTTTTTATGGAATAGGAAGAAATTGTGTGACAGAATAAACCTCAGTAATTTTATGGTAAAGTCGGTATGTGCCTGGTATTCACTTCCCCTTTTTGCTAGAAAGAACTGGATATGTTCAATTCCCCTTTGATGCGGGATAGAAGAATACAGAGCCTCAACATCCAAACTGCATAGATTGGATGTGGGCGGGATATGGAGGTTCGATAGGAGATGTAACGCTTGTTTAGTATCTCTGATGTACGAGGGAAGGTGTTCCACAAATGGTCTGAGGATCTGGTCAATATAAAGGCTCCCATTTTGGGTCAAATTATCGATCCCAGATACTATGGGGCGGCCTGGTGGGTCCTCCAGACTTTTGTGGACTTTTGGCAGGCAGTAGAAGGTTGCTATCCTTGGGCAGGGGTTGAGGATAAAGGAGTATTCCTCATTAGATAGCAACCCTCTACTGCGGCCCTCGTCTAGAATCACTTTGTACCCCCCAAGAAAAGTATTGGTGGGACGTCACACAAAATATGACCACTCCCCCTTTCCTTTTCCCGAGTGGACGGCACTGGATGGGAGGAGCCGACTAGCACCACGTGGTGCGTTTTGGGAACGGCCCCTGCACGCGGATTGGTGGCCCTCCGTCAATGGGAGGGCTCTTTTTCCCCTTAAAACCGGCAATCAGTCCAGTCACTGTTCAGCTCTTGACAAAGGCGTATTTAAACACAGTCGAGCGATTTTTGAGCCGATGCTAATTACTAATTTTTACTTTTTCACTTTGGTTCCTATCTGGTTGGGCATTTATTTTGATTTACTTTTTGTATATGCTGTATTCACTAAGTGGATGGGAGAGGCTTCGATATAGCATTATGGTATGCTGAATCTACGGTGAGATAGGGACAATTTGAGGCTGCCTTGAAGTAGCAGTTAGTTTTTACCCTCACAGGTGTGAGTTAGACAGCTAGTCCAGGGCGACTTTAGGATATTGATGTGGTGTGTGTGAGGGGTTTCTATACTAGCTACACCTTCCAGCAGAAATACCCCCTCATATTGGAGAATTTCATTTGCGCATATTTTATGCAGGAATACTATATAATATTAGAGGTATATTTATATACTGTATACCATTCCAATATATGTGCACCCTTATCCTCTATACACCAACTTTGATATAGTTGCCATTTGCAGTGACCACAGTTCTCTGACCTTCTGTGACAAATTATTTCTGCCAAGCAACCTACATTCCCCCTCACTTTACCTATATGTATATAGTGCTCCATATTTTTGTGTCAACACTTTTGATATATGTGTTCACATTATATATATGAGCATTTCTTCTCCCCTCTCTTGCCTCTTCCTATCTATTAGTTATTCAGGTACTCATATCCTGGAGACACTCTTTGACTTATGAACAGCATTCATTTGATGACACTCTACATACCCACCATCTAGGTCTAATCACCTATTGGTAACGTGTTTGCCAATTTTTATCATACACATATATATTTCTCCCTTAATAAAGGTTTCAAAACCCCTCCCCTTTTCAATGTGACTTTCACATTCAGAGGTATATATTTGAAAACGAATTAGGACCACACCCATTGTATGGGATTGTGTCTCCATTTTCGTTTTTACCCCCTTTTTTTCTCTTTATTATTATTATTATTATTTATAAAGCACCAACAGATTCTGCAGCTCTGTACGATGGGTGAACTAACTAGTATTTGTAACCAGATGAGTTTGATGCACAGGAACAGAGGGGGCTGTAGGCTCTGCTCAAATTAACTGACATTCTAGAGGTAGTGGGGTATAACAACACAAAAGCTACGTGTTTGGTAGAAAAGTAGGTTTCTAGAATAGTTTTCACTGAGTGCTTAGTGTTTTGTTAATTTCTTTGTTGGGGCGGCAGTTGCATTATTATTGAGGTTAGGTAAGTAAGGGCAGCATTACGTAGAGATTTGTAAGTAAGTACCAGAATTTTAAATTGAGCCCTATATCTTATGGAAAGCCAATGTAGGGATTGACAGAGAGGTGGAGGCATGGAAGTTGTGGGCGGACAGGAAGATGAGCTTTGCCGCTACATTCATTATAGTCTGTGATGGGACAAAAGACCACTGAGAAGTGTAGTAGTCAAGGTGAGAGAGGATAGTGGCATGCATCAGCACCTAAGCCATGTTTGGCGTCAAATAGGGGCAGATGCGCATGTTTTTGAGATGGAATTAGCAGGAATTGGATGTTGACTGGACATGAGGGTTGAAGGAGAAGTTAGAGTCGAAGAGAGCATCTAGGCAGTGAGCCTGGGAAAGCCGTTGACTTAAAAGAAGACAGACACAGGAGTAGCAACACTTGAGGGAGAAAAGGCAAGAAGTTGTGATTTAAGCAGGTTAAGTTTAAGGAAGTGAGCAGCCATGCAGTTGCAGTCTGACATGAGTCAAGAGGAACGGAGAAAGATCGTGGGAGGACAGATAGATTTGAGTGTCATCTGCACAGAAATGCATTTAAATACTAATACATACCTATGAAGCACTTAACAACTATAGCCCCTGTTATATCTCTTCACTGATTCATAGATATGCCCCTTCCAGGTCTCTCCGCTCTGCCGATAACCTTCTCCTGTGTGCTGCTTGCACCCATACTGCAAACTCGCGCTTGCAAGACTTATCTCAGGCAGCTTCTTCCCTTTGGAATAGCCTGCCTACCACCATCAGAGCTAGTCTTCAATTGTTTAAAAGGTGCCTCAAACTCATCACTTCAGGAAAGCTTATGGCTTCCCAGAGTTGCTCTCTTCTAAATGGCAGCATTCTACCCTCTCCTCCTGTTCTGCTTCACTTTGGTTGCTATTACCTGTCCTATTGTGTTTTATACCCCAACTTCTCTAGACTGTAAGCTCGTTTAAGCAGGGTCCTTATCAATCTACTGTTACTGTAACATTTTGTACTTTTCTCATTTATTGTTAAATTTCCCCTTCTTATAATATTGTAAAGTGCTGCAGAATATGTTGGCACTATGTAAATGCCATAAAAAAATAGAATAAAAAAAATATATTGAAAGCCAAAGGAGCTGATGAGTATACCAAGGAAGGCAATATAGGTTGAGTACATAGGGGACCAACGGTCTAACTCCTATAAAATCCCCCTTAACAGCAACCATAATATAATAATATAAATATGACTAATTTATAATGCTGCAACCACCAAGACAAATTATAAATAGGGTGTTAGCCTCCAAACTCTCCTTTTACCTATCTCAAACTTCATCTTCCCTAGTTCTGCAATCTCCTTCTACAATTTCACCCTCTCCTCTAAACTAGACATCATGGCACCTCCTACACCTAAATGCAGCAATCACCCCCAACTACAACTTTGGCACACAAAGTTGATTCAATACCTCCAAAAATGCTCCAGAACTGCTGAACACTGCTGGAGAAAGTCTAACTCCGCATCTGACTTTCTCCACTATAAATTTATGCTGCTCTCTTACTGCTCTTTCCTCAGTAGAAGTAAATTACTTCAATACCCTCTTTCCTCTGGAAAAGTAAATTACTTCAATACCCGCATAATCACACACTCCCGTGAACCTACATGACTATTTCACACTTTAAACTCTCTTCTTCGCCCTGTTGCTCCTTCTCCTCCTACTGACTTGACCACCACAAACTTTGCAACTCACTTCACTGACACAATCTCTACAATCAGGGAAGAGATCTCTCATATCTCTCCTTCCCCTTACAATACTTCCCCCAACCGCACTCTCTCTGCTGTTCTGTGTTAATTCGCTACACTCGCTACAGAGGAAGAGGTTTCTGCTCTGCTCCAGTCCTCTCGCCCCACCACCTGCTCCCTTGATCCTATTCCTTCGCATCTCATCCGTACTCTGTCTCCTTCTCTTGCTTTGCCTCTTACTAAAATTCTTAATCTCTCCCTCTCCTCTGGCATATTTCCATCACCCTTCAAACATGCAACTGTAACCCCAGTTCTAAAAAAGCCCAACCTTGACCCTAACTCCCCATCCAACTACTGCCCTATCTCACTACTCCCTTTTGCATCCAAGACCCTTGAAATACTTATGTATGTGAAATTGACAGATTTCCTCGAGTCCAACTCTCTGCTTGACCCACTTCAATCCCGGTCTACGAAATATGGCTCTCTCCTGGCAGGGCTGGATTAAGAGCCCAGTGGGCCTGGTGCTGACAATTATGATGGGCCTAATTACGGAAT
Source organism: Pelobates fuscus (assembly GCF_036172605.1). Taxonomy (NCBI): domain Eukaryota; kingdom Metazoa; phylum Chordata; class Amphibia; order Anura; family Pelobatidae; genus Pelobates; species Pelobates fuscus. The sequence continues at coordinate 89,028,981 of NC_086323.1, forward strand.
CTTATCGACCAAAAACACTAAACCAGTCATACCTCCCAAGCGTCATGTATCTGATGGAGATGGTGCTGGAGGGAAAATCATAGGATGCAGCTATAAGAAACACATACTCTATGCTAATCTCTCTCTAACTTATGCTTTCATCTTTCAAGTAAATCCATAACCACTAACAGCAGTGTCCAGTGAAGCAGGAATTCAAAGGGTGGGGTAAAAGGGTGTGCCACTGGTGCGAATCATGTGACCAGACATGCCAAAAGGGGGTGAACATGCCCAAAAAGGGGGCATGTTTATCCAAAGAATTGGAAGGTCAGCCTGGCATGAATGCATGTCAGGCTGCCTACCAATCCTGCAGGCTGTCCAACTAACGGCATACTATGCAGGCAGCACCCTGAGCTTGACATAAATGCGTCTAATGATGCACTCACTCCATGCTTTCTAAGGACTTTACCCTAGCACTCGCTGGTCCACTTGTCTCCTTACCTTCTTACTAGCAGGCAGAAGTTCCTGGTATATAGTCTGAGACAGAGAAAAGGTGTATGTAGTGAGTATAGAAGAAAGGGAACATGCCACAGTGTTAGAGAGACCAACGTCTGCATTACCTAAACTAATTTTATTGTCAGCCAGTCCACACAAGTTTGTTCCCATACATCCCTCTTAAGCTTCCAAACTTAAAGGGACACTATAGTCACCAGAACAACTACAGCTTATTGTATTTGTTCTGGTAAGTAGAATCATTCCATTCAGGCTTTTTGCAGTAAACACTGTCTTTTCAGAGAAAATAACTCCTTTGGCCGCTCCTTAAATGGCTGCTAGAGGTTCTTCCTGGGGCAGTACTGCCTAGTGTGCAGCACTGCCATTCAGTGTCTCTACCCTCTGCATGCAGACACTGAACTTTCCTCATAGAGATGCATTGATTCAATTTATCTTTATGAGGAGATGCTGATTGGCCAGGGCTATGTTGGACGTGTGCTGGCTCTGCCCCTGATCTGCCTAGTTGACAGTCCCAGCCTTGGGCACACTAGGGACACTGGCTGGGGGACATGGGGACACTGGGAGACAATGTCTCAGTGTCTCCCAATGTCCCTATGTCTCACAGCATCCCCATGTGTCTCAGCATCCCCATGTGTCTCAGCATCCCCATGTTTTCCAGTGTCTCAGTGTTCCCAGGTCTCCCTGTGTATGTGTCCCCATGTGTCCTAGTGTCTCAGTTTTCCCTAGTGTCTCAGTTTCCCCTAGTGTCTGTGTCCTCTAGTGTCTGAGTGTCCCCATGTGTCCCTGCTGCCTCCCCCCCCCCATCCCTCACTTACCTGAGCTGTAGAGCTGCTGTCTGGACTCTGTGCTGTGTTGCTGCTCCCCCATAGATCAGTAAGTAGTAGAGAGAGGCAGGGATATGCTGTAACTTCCTATCCCTGCCTCTCTCCACAGACAGTGACCCCTACTGGCTGGTGCTGGTATTACAGAGTAATCTCCATTTATTCTGAGAAAAATACCTGCATTTGTACTATAGCCGGTATTACTGCAATACCAGCACGGCCAGGCAGCCTCAAATACCGGCTGTGCCAGTAAAATACCAGTCAGGTGGCAAACCTAGAGTAGTGTGTGTAAAAAAATATATATATTTTTTTTAAATGGGCCTATTCCATGGGCCTGGGCCTGGAGCTGCAGCTCCATCAGCCCCTATGTTAATCCGGCCCTGTCTCCTGGTGCTCCTCCTACCTCTCCCAGCTTGCCCAATTATGAGCGAGGCTCATCTTCCTGTCTGCCCATACCTCCCATGCCTCATCCCTCTGTCAGTCCCTGTATTGGCTTCCCATAAGATATAGGGATCAATATAAAATTCTGATTCTTGCTTTCAAATCTCTACATAATGCTACTCCCACCTATCTATCCTCCCTAATATACAAGTATGTCCCGTCTAGGGCCATATGCTCTGCCGAAGACCTACGTCTATCCCCTGTTCATACTCCCGCCTCTGATGCTCACCTTCAAGACTTCTCCAGGGCTGCACCGTTCCTGTAGAACTCCCTTACCTTTTCCGTTAGATGCTCACCAAGTCTCCACTCCTTTAAAAAGTAATTAAAAACTCATTTTTTCACAAAAGCATATCAATTAAACTGTTAATGGCTCCCAACTGATTCATTTCCTGCAACTGTCATTAAAACACAAAACAAAAAAAACACAATAAGTCTTTGGTAAATACTATTCTACAAATCTACTTCCCTACACTTCCCTAACCTTTTGTGTCACTTTACCCCACTCCCTCTAACATAGGGCCCTCAACCTCATGTTAGTCCACCCATTGTAAAGCACTATGGAATTTGTTGGCGCTATATACACTGTGTGCAGAATTATTAGGCAAATGAGTATTTTGACCACATCATCCTCTTTATGCATGTTGTCTTACTCCAAGCTGTATAGGCTCGAAAGCCTACTACCAATTAAGCATATTAGGTGATGTGCATCTCTGTAATGAGAAGGGGTGTGGTCTAATGACATCAACACCCTATATCAGGTGTGCATAATTATTAGGCAACTTCCTTTCCTTTGGCAAAATGGGTCAAAAGAAGGACTTGACAGGCTCAGAAAAGTCAAAAATAGTGAGATATCTTGCAGAGGGATGCAGCACTCTTAAAATTGCAAAGCTTCTGAAGCGTGATCATCGAACAATCAAGCGTTTCATACAAAATAGTCAACAGGTTCGCAAGAAGCGTGTGGAGAAATCAAGGCGCAAAATAACTGCCCATGAACTGAGAAAAGTCAAGCGTGCAGCTGCCAAGATGCCACTTGCCACCAGTTTGGCCATATTTCAGAGCTGCAACATCACTGGAGTGCCCAAAAGCACAAGGTGTGCAATACTCAGAGACATGGCCAAGGTAAGAAAGGCTGAAAGACGACCACCACTGAACAAGACACACAAGCTTAAACGTCAAGACTGGGCCAACAAATATCTCAAGACTGATTTTTCTAAGGTTTTATGGACTGATGAAATGAGAGTGAGTCTTGATGGGCCAGATGGATGGATTGGTAAAGGGCAGAGAGCTCCAGTCCGACTCAGACGCCAGCAAGGTGGAGGTGGAGTACTGGTTTGGGCTGGTATCATCAAAGATGAGCTTGTGGGGCCTTTTCGGGTTGAGGATGGAGTCAAGCTCAACTCCCAGTTTCTGGAAGACACCTTCTTCAAGCAGTGGTACAGGAAGAAGTCTGCATCCTTCAAGAAAAACATGATTTTCATGCAGGACAATGCTCCATCACACACGTCCAAGTACTCCACAGCGTGGCTGGCAAGAAAAAGTATAAAAGAAGAAAATCTAATGACATGGCCTCCTTGTTCACCTGATCTGAACCCCATTGAGAACCTGTGGTCCATCATCAAATGTGAGATTTACAAGGAGGGAAAACAGTACACCTCTCTGAACAGTGTCTGGGAGGTTGTGGTTGCTGCTGCACGCAATGTTGATGGTGAACAGATCAAAACACTGACAGAATCCATGGATGGCAGGCTTTTGAGTGTCCTTGCAAAGAAAGGTGGCTATATTGGTCACTGATTTGTTTTTGTTATGTTTTTGAATGTCAGAAATGTATATTTGTGAATGTTGAGATGTTATATTGGTTTCACTGGTAAAAATAAATAATTGAAATGGGTATATATTTGTTTTTTGTTAAGTTGCCTAATATTTATGCACAGTAATAGTCACCTGCACACACAGATATCCCCCTAAAATAGCTATAACTAAAAACAAACTAAAAACTACTTCCAAAAATATTCGGCTTTGATATTAATGAGTTTTTTGGGTTCATTGAGAACATGGTTGTTGTTCAATAATAAAATTAATCCTCAAAAATACAACTTGCCTAATAATTCTGCACTCCCTGTAAATATCAGAAGAAAAAGAAGAAGAAAAACCCACCAAATACAATTTAACACATTATCTATGTAATTTCAAAATATCAGTGATCTAATCAGGTAATGAGAGTCTTTATCAGACAATGGCATAATGTAATAAAACAAATATTTATTATGAACAAACAATAGTCATAGTGCATATAAAAATAGATGGCAAACAAATGACTTACACTAACAACAATTACAAATAAAAAGAGTATCGGCACACTTCCAGTACATCAGAGGGGTAGGTAGGCAGAATTATATTTTGGAGGGTAAAATATATCTAGAAGATAAAAGGAGAGAGAGAACAAGTGTCTGTTTGTGATTATTTATTTGCATTCTGCAAAAGATTGGGCACTAAAGGGTCATTCTTTATGACCGCAGCAGCTAAATAGCTAGTAAATTAGTAAATGTATAGATTTGCAGAAAAGGATATTACTCTACAAATGTTTCCAGCCAGGGGCTTAACCATAATCCACTGTATACCAGTGCAAGAATAAAAAAAAGAGCCCCCAAGTTACCCCCTGACTCCTAAGAAATACTCCTGAGTGGTATGTGTGTGGTTGCTGAGTGTGATTGTGGTGGTTGGTTAGTTGTTATATGTATTAGACATGTGCATTTAATTTCAAACACAATCATGATTCATTTAAAATTTTGAGATATCATCGAATTGTCCAAAGTCTGTAACTCTGAATTGCAATATTGCAATTGCAATGCCAAAACACAAAACAAATCAAACAGAAAATTTTATCATACTTACTGTCATTTTCCTGGCTATTATCCATGGCAGCATCACTTATGGGTAGCTCCGCCCCCAACAGGAACAGGACAGGAAACAATTATTGAATTAGAACCAGACTATAAGAATAAAAGGCCCAACAGTCTAGTTTAAAAGCTCTGAACAAGCAAGGGGGGGTTGCTGATGCTGCCATGAATAATAGCCAGGAAAATAAAATTACAGTAAGTATGATAACATTTTCTGTATTCCTGGCTAATCATGGCAACATCACTTATGGGTAATACCCAAGCCAAAACCCATGGGTGGGAAGAAATTAATAAACAATGATTCTGAACTTGCTGCCACAATATGTGTATTTGTGAGATACAACTGAGGATAATATACCTCTACCCAATGCTGTAGAGGAAGAAGCCAAATCCAGCTTATAATGCTTGATGAAGGTAATTGGAGAGGACCAGGTGGCTGCCCTACTGAGGTCATCAGATGAAACCTCTGCCCAATTAGGCCAGGAGACTGCTTATGTACTTGTAGAATGAGTCTTTATTTTCTCAGGAGGAGATAGATTTCTCAAATGATAGTCATTTATTATTGTTAGAGATCCAACGTCTCAAAGTAGAGGTTGAAGCTGTTTCTCCTTTTCTGGATCCTGTTGGAAGAACAAATAAATGTTGAGACTTCTGAAGTTATTGAGTGACCTCCAGATATTTTCTTAAACTCCAGTTTCTACTCTATTGATAAAGCATTTTATGGTGAAACGCATTTGGATGTATGTTATACTTGCTTTTTAACTAATAAATAGATTTTGGTCACTTTATCCCTTGTGCCATCATCTTTTATTTCATTATTATTTTTATTTTTTATTATCAACCTGGCATCTACAATTTTTATCCTGTTCTACTCCAAAGAATCCTAGGTGGGGATCATACAACCTACTCTGTCGTCATAGAGCAGTTAGCTAGTTATTATACTTTTATCTAATATTTTATATTTTATACGGACGTTGAGGATATGTAAGGAATATCCTTGTCTGACTCTTAAACCTTAGTGGTTTCAAGCATCCTGCACAAGACTTTGTAAAATATATATTAATATACCTATATTGTATTGTTGCATTGGGGCGCAGCCGTACCCTACCTTTGTGTTCCTTTCTGCTATTGTATTCAAGGGTAACTTGAGGGAAACCCTTGCATTGGGTTGCTGCCTAACCCACACTGTTCAACTTTTACTTATTAGCGCTGACCCCTATTGTTGATGTTAATCTCTAACATCTAACTGATTATGTTTTTCTTTCTCTGCAGAAGGATTTGGATAAAAGAAAGGAATGATAACATCCTGGAGAATGTGGAATTGAGAAACCACCTTTGGTAGGAAATCACTCTATCATAGAAGGTCGGAATATGGTCTTCGTCACTAGAAATGACTTGAATCTTAGACATTCGTTTAGCTGTGGTTATTGCCACTAAGAACAAGATTTTATATGTCAGAAATATGATACCCAACTTGTCTAATGGAGCAAAGGGGGTATCTGACAATAAATCTTGAACTATAGGCAGATCCCAAATAGGTAAATATTTTCTAGCTGGAGGTCTTATACGTACAGCTGCTTTAAAGAATCTTGCAATCAGGGGATCTGATGCCCAGATGAGATTTTTCCTAATACAGATAATGCTGATGACTGAACCTTTAAGGTGCTTAGACTTAAACCTCTCTCCAGTACTTCATGAAGTAAATTTAGAATATCAATATTGTTTGGATTGAGGAAGTCAATGGAATTTTGGTTTGAGCATGAACAAAAAGTGTCCCATATTCTGTGATAGCAAGCTGGTGTGGAATTCTTTCTGGATTTTAAAAGTGTTTAAACCCCAGATTCAGATAAACTATGTTTTAGGAGTCTTTTTAAAAAGCCAAGCCCCCCCTTTTTAAAAGCCAAGCCCCCCATTTCAACTGGCTGGGATTTGGATGAACTGCTGGTCCTTGAATTAGTAAGTCCGGTCTCTGAGGAAATGACCAAGGAGGATCCAGGATCATTCTGTTCAGGATTGGATACCAAGGTCTCCTCAGGCAAATCGGGATGATAGCAGTAATCTTCCTTCCTTCCTTCCAAATTATTCTCTGTAAACGGTGAATTGTTGGTAGGCGAGGGCTATGCATACCCCAGATCGAATTCCCAGGAAAGAGAAAGGGCATCTTGGGCTGCTGATTAATTGTCTGCTCGGAAAGAGAAATATATAGGGACTTGGGTATTCTTGTTCGAAGCCATTAAGTTGGTCTGGGGTGTACCCCATCGTATTGATATCATCTGAAACACTTCTGTATGTAATCTCCATTCACCTGGGAGAATCATAGTCCTGCTCAGGTAGTCTGCCAATACATTCTCTGGACCTGGGAGGTAAAACGCTTTTAGATCTTGTAATTTGGTCTGGACAAATGTCATTAGAGGAACTAATTCCTACAAAAGATGTTTGCTTCAGGTTCCACCTTGGTGATTTATGCAGGACGCCACAGCTCTGTTGTCCATTTAGATTCTTACCCAGGAGTCTTTCGGGTACTGATGAAAACCCATCAGAGCATAGTAAATTGCTCTCAGCCCGCGGAGCTGGTGGAGCGATGACATAGTTGGCATAGCTGCTTCCTCATGGAATGCAGCTGAGGGGGATCCGACAGAGTGAGGAGAGGATTGCCTGGTGTGCTATGCAACTCATGGGGAAACAGAGAGGTAGGGAGTGGGAGAGCAGACGTCCAGATTTTTGCTACATAACCAAGGTTATTACAGCTGAATGTGAGGCAAGGAGCATCGGAGGGAGTACGAATAGAGAACGCCCATACCACTGGTCGACAGGGAAAACTTCCCAGCAGCACCTAAACAACAATCTACACTGGAGTTTAAAAGCTAAGTGCCAAATAATACTAAACAGTTTACCTTTAATTTACAAGAGAAATAGAAGAGAAATAGAAGTCAGGGAGCAATATATACAAATACAATCTATAAAACAATATAACAAAAGGATGGTGTAGAATGTTTAAAACACCATAAAGTGCTCAGATATATAATGCACTCACAGAATGGATAAAATTGCAGACGGAAAAAAGTTTCTTTATAATTCAATGAAGGTCAAAATCTTCTTTTCAAGATCCGAAGTAAAATGCCAGCATGTCACAAATCTCAAAAGAAGTTCAGCTCCAAAGGCGACCTCAGCCTTGGTCTCTCCGCCTAACGCGTTTCGTCCTGAATAAGGACTTCCTCAGGGGCAAAATCAAATATCTGATTTTGATCTGATTTTGCCCCTGAGGAAGTCCTTATTCAGGACGAAACGCGTTGGGCGGAGAGACCAAGGCTGAGGTCGCCTTTGAAGCTGAACTTCTTTTGAGATTTGTGACATGCTGGCATTTTACTTCGTATCTTGTTTAATAGAAGATTTTGACCTTCATTGAATTTTAAAGAAACCTTTTTCCGTCTGCAATTTAACTCCATTCTGTGAGTGCATTATATATCTGCGCACTTTATGTTTTTTTTAAACATTCTACACCATCCTTTTGTTATATTGTTTTATAGATTGTATTTGTATGTATACTGAAGTAGAAGACTGAAGAGATCTTCTTACAATCTTATTTAGGGTAAATCTTATTTTATATTTGTTTTACCCACTGGGGCGCACGTGTGTTATATATATATTTTTTTCTTGTAGGGAGCAATATATGTTTTGAAAACTACCTGATTTGCTAGCAGTACTGTGCTAGTTGTCTGATCTACTAAACTGTGTCCTGCAAGGCAGTGTCTTTTAGTTCAGTGGGTTTTTTTTGTGCTTCCTCTTTCTCTCCCTTCTTGTTTTTCTTCACTTCATTTGTTTTCTCTTTTACCGCAATATGCCTATTATGTTACTAACTTCAAGGAAAGGTAGATAAAGAGAATAAGAGAGATACATAATCGCAGTGTATTAAAGCAAAGAGGGGAACCAAGGAAGGGTAGAGTCTAGGAAGAAGGAGAAGAAAAAATCCAAAGACATCTCTATTTCAAAGAGCTTATAACCTCTAGCGAGAGAGTAAATAAACTAAGAAAATAAATGGCCACTAAAAAACACAAAATGGTAAACATTTGAAAAAATAAATAAAACCTGAAAACAAAACAGAAAACACCTTTCCTTTTTCTCATCACATCCCCCAGATAATAAGTCAGACCTGGAGGAATCGCTCCTCTCAAATATCCCACTAGGATATATTAGAGGACAAGCAGAGGAAAATCAAGAGTCAAGAAGTCAAGAGAAGGAAGAAATTAATATGACCACCTACTCAGACACCTAAATATACAGTTTGGGAAATTGAGAGAAGAAATCCAAGTTAATACCCTGGACATTAAGAAAGAACTGCTGACTCTTAACCTACGAATACAAGGCATAGAAGAGGAACTAAACGGGATGAAATACAAGGAAAAAGTCCACAAAGAAGAACACCTGGCACTGGAAAAGAAAATGGCTGACATGGAGAACAAATTGATAAACCTGGAGAACCGGTCAAGACAGAACAACGTAAGAATCAGAGGAGTTATCAGAACAAATAATCGCAAAAAATCTGGAGCCAAATATAGAAGATTTTATAACACACCTGGATGTGGAATGGAATGCCAGAATCCCTATGATGAAGAGATGCCATAGAGTGAATAAACCTAAAGGTGTCCCAGCAGCAGGAAATGCTAGCAGAATGCTTGGTTGTGTAGGGAGATGTATTAGCAGTAGAAAGAGGGAAGTGCTCATGCCATTGTACAGAACACTGGTGAGACCTAACTTGTTGTATTGTACGCAGTACTGGAGAGAAGGATATTGATACTTTAGAGAGAGTTCAGAGAAGGACTACTAAACTGGTTCATGGATTGCAGGATAAAACTTACAAAGAAAGGTTAAAGGAACTTAACATGTATAACTTGAAGGAAAAACAAGACAGGGGGATATGATACAAACATTTAAATGCATAAAGGAAATCAACACAGTAAAAAAGGAGAAAACTACCACAACAAGAGGACATGGTCTTAAATTAGAGGGGCAAAGGTTTAAAAATAATATCAGGAAGTATTAACTTACTGAGAGGATAGTAGATGCATGGAATAGCCTTCCAGCTGAAGTGGTAGAGGTTAACACGGTAAAGGAGTTTACGCATGCGTGGGATAGGCATAAGGCTATCCTAACTATTAGATACGGCCAGGGACTAATAAAATTATTTAGAAAATTGGGCAGACTAGATGGGCCGAGTGGTTCTTATCTGCCGTCACATTCTATGTTTCTAGGTTTCTATTTTAGACCACCTTCCAAAAGATGTACTGATTTGCTGCGCCTCTTCTAAACTTAAGAGACAAATACTGAGACCGACAAGAAGTAACAAATGCGCAGAAGAATACGAAACCCTGAAAATATTTCAGGATCTGTCATGACCAACCAGACAAAAGAGGAAAACCTTCTCTGATGGTACATCAATTCTGAGACATAATAATATCAAATACAGATGGGGGTTCCCTGTGAAAATCATGATAGCACATGAAGGAAAGATTACTCCTATAGATCGAGTAGAAGATCTAAAAAGCTGGCTAACCGCAAACAAAATTGGGAGTAGCTCCAATCACCAGCCACCAAACAGCGAGGCCCCAACTATCTAATAAAAAATAAATAAATACAAATTTGCTCTTGATATGGTGGAACCCTTGCAGTTCTGTTACTGGTTTCAGCCTACCTGTAGATTTTGCCAGAGGTATGTTTTTATGTGCCAGTTTCTCACTCAACATCTTCTCTGGTTACTTTTTCCTATAATTTTCTATTGCTTTAGACCAGGGAAGATGTTGAATGAAGTGCAGGTGCACCTGGAAAATCTAAAGCCTCATAAAAAACTGATATTGAATATAGTCTCCTTTTAGACTTCTCCTTTATGGTGTGCTTGCTCTATATTCAGTGGTAATGCCAGTCTTTCCATCATATGACGTCATGTTCAATCTTTGAGGAAAATAGTAAAATGTAACAATGCTGATGCCATAATCAGCTAGATCCAAGATGTCCAAACTGGTTTGGTTAAACAGAAAATATATTCTTTGTTTTACTTTACAGTCTTACATACTTAAAGGACCACTCTAGGCACCCGGACCACTTCAGCTTAATGAGGTGGTCTGGGTGCCAGGTCCTTCTAGGGTTAACCCATTTTTTCATAAACATAGCAGTTTCAGAGAAACTGCTATGTTTATGAATGGGTTAAGCCTTCCCCCTATGTCCTCTAGTGGCTGTCTCATTGACAGCCACTAGAGGCGCTTGCGTGCTTCTCACTGTGATTTTCACAGTGAGAGCACGCCAGCGTCCATAGGAAAGCATTATGAATGCTTTCCTATGTGACCGGCTGAATGCGCGCGCAGCTCTTGCCGCGCGTGCGCATTCAGCCGACGGGGAGGAGAAGAGGAGGATCGGAGGAGGAGAGCAGGAGGAGATCTCTCCGCCCAGCGCTGGAAAAAGGTAAGATTTAACCCCTTTCCCCTTTCCAGAGCCGGGCGGGAGGGGGTCCCTGAGGGTGGGGGCACCCTCAGGGCACTCTAGTGCCAGGAAAACGAGTATGCTTTCCTGGCACTAGAGTGGTCCTTTAATATATACACAATTATTTTTCAAGTCAATTACAATTCATACTGATATGGTGTCACAACACTGGGTTAGTCGAGATGTTCTCAGATTACAAGTGGATTGAGCATAATTATTATTGAGATTAAGATGAGCAAAATACTTTCAATATAAAATTAGATATTATGCAAAATGCTACCGAATTGAAAATTTTTAATAGACCATGTTGTGATTTTATTACAGTGCTTTAAAACTTGACAACTTGAATGTATTGTTGATTTTACATTTTTATTCTGCTGCTAAATCAGATATTTCCTAAGATATTTTTGTGTGAAAGAATTAATCAAATATTAATGAGGGTCAATATACTCCTTTCCTTTCATTATATTCAACCACATCTTTGATTTACAAGCAATTAAGCAGGTTTGAAGGCAATCTAAATTTGTCCAATTCATTATTTATCTAAATGTGTAATGAAATAGCTGGACAGCTAATCGACTGGTGAGTTTTACATTTATTTTCCATCTGTTGCACGGTATAAAAAGTCACTTTACTGAAAACAAGAAGCAGATGAATCCCTATGATGTTCTGCAGCTAAACATTTTAACTGCATAAAATCAAATCCTAAACTCAATCACTTAAAATGCCAACCTTACATGAGGCACTATTTTGAGAGCAAAAGGTTAGCAGTCTCACCATGTAACTTTGTTTGAGGACTTGACATGTTTTATCTGGAGCTTATGTGTATTTAGTAGATGTCCGATTGAAATCTATCACTGACAGTGGGGGCAGAGCTTAACACGGCCCCCATCCGCTTCTGCTACTGCTGCACATGGAGGGGAAGCAAGAAAGTCCCTGCTTCTCCAATTAACAGACTTCAGGGAGAGACTTCAGAGAATCCACTCCTCATCCAGCCCATGTCTGTAAGTAAGTGAGAGAGAGAGAGAGAGAGAGAGAGAGACAGTGTGTGTGTGTGTGTGTGTGTGTGTGTGACTGTCTGCATGTGTGTCTGCCTGTAAATTTGTGTGTGTGAGACAATCTTCCTGTAACTGTGTGATACTGTCTGCATGTAACTGTGTGTGTGTGTGTGTGTGTCTGTCTGTCTGCCTGTAACTGTGTGTGTGTGTCTGATCATATGCCTGTAACTGTGTGTATAAATGCCTGTGACTGTATATGTGATTGTCTCCATGTGACTGTGTGTATGTGTGTGTGTGACTGTCTACCAGTAACTGTGTTTGTGACTGTTTGTGACTGTATGTGTGACTATCTGCATGTGACTAAGTGTGTGTGACTTTCTGCCTGTGATTGCTGGTGCAAGACTTTTTGGCTACACAGGCGAAGTTGCATGTTGCTGCCCCTCCACCACAAATGCATCTTCACCTGTGTATCTCATAACCCCATTTAGTGTATTTTATCCCCCCTTTAGTGTGTCTTACACCACATTTAGTGTCTCTTACTTATCCCAGCCTCTTTGTTTGTCTCTTTCTTTTTTCCAGCCATACAGACACACATAGAGACATACAGACACCGATAGGGTCTGTAGTAGAAGATAAGGGCTGCATGTGGGGGATAGAGGCTGTAGTTGGAGGGATATGCAGAATGGGAGTTAGGGATAGTAGTGGCGGGGAGTGGATGTAGAAGGGGGGACACGGGCTGTGAGGGGGTTGGGACCACCTTATCCCTGGTGGTCTGGAGCTATAAAGTGGGGCAAAGGGGCTTTAGAAGGTGGGCAGGGGTTTAGGTGTGGGAACACAGGATGTAGAGAGGGGTCAGGGGCTCTAGAGGTTGGTGACAGGGGCAGTAGAGGGGGGAACAGGGGCTGTAGGGAAGGGTAGGCTGTAGAAGGGGGGCAAGAGATTCAGAGTGGGGGACACTGGAGCTGTAGAGGGGGGACACAGGGGCTGTAGAGGGGGACACATGGGCCATAGAGGGTGGACACAGATGTTGTAGAGGGAGGCAGGGGTTTTGGTGGTGGACAGGGGATATAGAGGTTGGCGACAGGTGCGTAGAAAGGGGAACAGGGGCTGTAGAAGGGGAGACAAGGGATGTAGAAGGGCGGACACAGGGGCTGAAGAGGGTGGACACAGTGTCTGCAGAGGGGGCACAGGGGCTATAGACGCTGGGCACAGGGGGTATAGAAAGGAGGCAGGGGCTGTGGTGGGGACACAGGAGCTGAGTGAGGGCACAGAGGCTATAAAAGTGTCAGTGGCTATAGTAAGGAGGGGCGGGGCGGGGCAGGGGCTGTAGAAAGGGGGGCAGGAGCTGTGAAGGGGGATACAAGGGCTGTAAATGGGTAATGGGGGCACAGGGGCTGAGAGGTGGCTGAGACCACCTTGTCCATGGACATCATGGAGAGGGGCACAGGGGCTGTAAAAGGAGGGCACATGGGCTATAGAAGTGGGGCACATGGGTATAGAAGGGAGGCAGCGTCTGTGGTAGTCTATAGAAGAGGGGCAGGGGCTGTATAGGCAGGCACAGGGGCTCTAAAGAGGGCAGGTGCTGTGAATGGGGTAAAAAGCCTGAAAGGGTGCACATGAGCTATAGAAGGGGGAGCAGGGCTGTAGGCGGGAACAGAGGCTGAGAGGAGGGGGTAGGGGCTGTAGGGGGGTTTAGGGACTGTATATGGGGAGTTAGGGTCTATAGAGGGGTAGTTAGGGTCTGTAGAGGGGGAATTATAGGCTGTAGAATGAGGGCAAAGGCTGCTTAGAAGTAAAAGAAAAAGTGTATTCCCCCTTCCCTGAGTCTTACCTTGGACCAGGGAGTGGGAAGCCTTGTCCCTGGTGGTCAGGTGGGACAGGAACAGCCAGCAGCCAGCACACAGAGGCAGCCAGGGAAGTCTGTTGGGTGGCCCCTCCTGATGATGTCAGGAGGAGGGGGCGGGATTTCCACTGCTCTACTCCAGGGCTCCATAGCACTCCGCTGGGGAGTCTGGGAAAAGAGCAGTGAAAGTCATGGCCCCTCCTCCTGACATCATCATGAGGGGCTGGACGACTTCACTGGCTGCACTGCGCTGGCTGCTGGCTGCATGGAGAGAGAGGTAAGTTGAAAGATCCAAGTCCCCAGCCAGAGGCAGGGGATTCAGATTTTCGCGCTCCCCTGCTCACTGACAGACACATATGCTTGCGCCAATCAGCATTTAGGGGAGGGAAGAGTTTCGCCGCCCAATCCGAAGAAAGGGCACCAATGTGTTCTCGGGGAGGAGAAGGGTTTTGTGGCCCAATCAGAAGATAGGGTGCAAAACCCGATGGCACCAATCCGCTGAAAGGCGCGAAACCTATTCGCACCAATCAGCGCCCAGGGACGAGAGGGGTTTCGCTACCTAATCATAAGAAAAGGCACAAAACCCTGTTTGAACAAGAGCTCCTTCTCTGATTGGTCACCCGCTCTCTGCGGCGACCAATCAGTGCTTTACTCGTGCCAACCAACCAGGAGAATGGCGCGAACCCAGTCTGAAGGGGCGCTCCTTCTCCCATTCGTCAGCACAGACTTCCATGCAGCCAGCGGGAACTCTGCGGCCGTGAGACTGACCCAGGGATTCCCTGCTGGTGCACGTCCCTCTCACTGGTGGATAGCCTAGCCTTGTATCGAAGACAGTGTACGCAGGCCGGTTCAGGAGCCAAATGCTCCCTCTGGTAGGTGTTCGGTAATGTGAACCGGTGGCAACCCAGGGGAAGTACGCATCACTTGTTCACTTGTGGTCTGAGGATTTCACACCTCGTTAGTGAGGTGTGAGCATTCTAAGTAAATGTTATAAATTGGGTATCGGGGTGGTCCGGGGCACGGGGCTCATTGGTCAAAAATAATATTACAGGATTTTATGGTAAAAATACAGAAAAGTGAACATTAAAAAGGGGGAACACACATGGGAGGGCACATCCACACATAGAAACAGGGCAATTCACAGTTAGGCAGCGGTCCCGTCACACTACATATATAGGTACACTGTCAAACAATCACAGACATACAGAGACACACAGTGAGATACAGACCCAACTTACAGAGATATACACACACACAGAGACACAAATTATGTTATTCAGAGACATAGGCATGCAGAGACATATGGACACACTTATACAGAGACATACAAACACAGGCATAAAGAGAAACACAGATACATATATGCACAGTCACTCAGACACAGTCATACATAGACAAAGAAACGCAGTGTCACGGTTCTCCCTGTGCCATCCAGACAGCCATGCGTGGTTACCCCCCAAGTGGCTCTAAGGGCATTTGATCGTGGATCCTTCGGTGTCTAGGGCCTGCTTTCTTGCCTCTGAGCCAAGCTGAACCTATTCATTTTGTGTGGTTCTACACCTGTTATCCTTGCCTTGTCTGCTGCACTAGGGGGCTGGACATCACCTGTGGCTGCTCCTGTCACTCTAAGTCCACCTGAGGCAGATTGCTGATTATCCAGGTATTTAACACTGCCTCTCCCTGAGGACAGGGTCAGTTCATTGTTTCAGGTTGAAGTATTTGGCTCCAGCTATTTTGTCTCCTGAGCTTATATTCTCCAGACTGACCCCGGTTTTTGATCTTGGCTCCTCTCCTCGTTTATTCTGACCATGGCTACTCCTCGACTATCCTTTTGTTTGTGCCCTTGCCAGCACTGCGAATTGGAACACGTTTCCTGCCAAGCCCCCGTGCACAGATTTACAGCCCAGGTGGCTTCTTACCTGGTCACCTTAGACTGTGTATATCTGCAAGGGTGAGCGTACATCTCTGCACTTCGGACTCCCACCTCCAGGTAAGACCCTGACAAGCAGGCAGTCATACATGCAGTCACAATTGCATACTTATATCTCAGCTCTGTGCAGTCAGGTCCCTGCTATCCGACTCTGTGTTCTGTGGATCCAATTCAGCTGCCCAGCCCAATTAGTAGATGTTAGTCACTCTGTGTGCTCCACAGGGAGCAGGGATAGGACAATTCCTATTCTTGCCCCCTCCACTCAGCCTGCAGCATGAACCAAAGTAGGAGGCTGGGCCTGATGGAGGTACTAGAAAGTGACCTAAAAGTGAGGAGCACTACAAGAAGGGACCGGCAGGAGAGAATCGATGTGCACTTCCATTGTGTCGATCACCCTGACATTGTGTCCCCGGGTCAGTGCGCCCTAAGGCAGCTGTTTGTGTTGCCTTATGGTAGCACTAGCCCTGGACATAAGATGCATCACTGGGAGTCATTAGTGCAGACAGGACTTTTAGAGTGACAGGCCCAGTAGCAGATGTGACCCATATGATCATAGTAGCTCTGCCACTGTTCAGCTACTGCACCTTGTTATCAGAGTTTGGATGTTCCTCACCCATTTTTATTCCTAAACGACATGTTTCTGTTAAACTTACTAATTGTCTTCTAACTATACTTTTATACTGGTGATAATTAGCATCTGTTTACACCAAATATTGGTTTGATTAAATTTTTTATTCTGTGCATTTTGTTAATTCATACAAATGAACTATTACAATTTATTTTTCTGAAAGCATTCTTAGTTTATATCATTTTTTTTAAGACCTACCTAAATGTTTGCACAGTAATGAAAGTAATTCAGTATGTGGGATAAATGAGACGAGGTAGCTGGTTGTATCTGACTGTATAGGGGTTTAAAAAAACAAACAAAAAGGAGACAACACCAAAATCAATGACAAAGAGATTTATTCTCTTATGCAGTGTCACGGTTCTCCCTGTGCCATCCAGACAGCCATGCGTGGTTACCCCCCAAGTGGCTCTAAGGGCATTTGATCGTGGATCCTTCGGTGTCTAGGGCCTGCTTTCTTGCCTCTGAGCCAAGCTGAACCTATTCATTTTGTGTGGTTCTACACCTGTTATCCTTGCCTTGTCTGCTGCACTAGGGGGCTGGACATCACCTGTGGCTGCTCCTGTCACTCTAAGTCCACCTGAGGCAGATTGCTGATTATCCAGGTATTTAACACTGCCTCTCCCTGAGGACAGGGTCAGTTCATTGTTTCAGGTTGAAGTATTTGGCTCCAGCTATTTTGTCTCCTGAGCTTATATTCTCCAGACTGACCCCGGTTTTTGATCTTGGCTCCTCTCCTCGTTTATTCTGACCATGGCTACTCCTCGACTATCCTTTTGTTTGTGCCCTTGCCAGCACTGCGAATTGGAACACGTTTCCTGCCAAGCCCCCGTGCACAGATTTACAGCCCAGGTGGCTTCTTACCTGGTCACCTTAGACTGTGTATATCTGCAAGGGTGAGCGTACATCTCTGCACTTCGGACTCCCACCTCCAGGTAAGACCCTGACAAGCAGGCAGTCATACATGCAGTCACAATTGCATACTTATATCTCAGCTCTGTGCAGTCAGGTCCCTGCTATCCGACTCTGTGTTCTGTGGATCCAATTCAGCTGCCCAGCCCAATTAGTAGATGTTAGTCACTCTGTGTGCTCCACAGGGAGCAGGGATAGGACAATTCCTATTCTTGCCCCCTCCACTCAGCCTGCAGCATGAACCAAAGTAGGAGGCTGGGCCTGATGGAGGTACTAGAAAGTGACCTAAAAGTGAGGAACACTACAAGAAGGGACCGGCAGGAGAGAATCGATGTGCACTTCCATTGTGTCGATCACCCTGACATTGTGTCCCCGGGTCAGTGCGCCCTAAGGCAGCTGTTTGTGTTGCCTTATGGTAGCACTAGCCCTGGACATAAGATGCATCACTGGGAGTCATTAGTGCAGACAGGACTTTTAGAGTGACAGGCCCAGTAGCAGATGTGACCCATATGATCATAGTAGCTCTGCCACTGTTCAGCTACTGCACCTTGTTATCAGAGTTTGGATGTTCCTCACCCATTTTTATTCCTAAACGACATGTTTCTGTTAAACTTACTAATTGTCTTCTAACTATACTTTTATACTGGTGATATTTAGCATCTGTTTACACCAAATATTGGTTTGATTAAATTTTTTATTCTGTGCATTTTGTTAATTCATACAAATGAACTATTACAATTTATTTTTCTGAAAGCATTCTTAGTTTATATCATTTTTTTTAAGACCTACCTAAATGTTTGCACAGTAATGAAAGTAATTCAGTATGTGGGATAAATGAGACTAGGTAGCTGGTTGTGACTGTATAGGGGTTTAAAAAAACAAACAAAAAGGAGACAACACCAAAATCAATGACAAAGAGATTTATTCTCTTATTCCGGCAATGTTTCAACAAAACCTCAAGGTCTTTATGAGGCTTGGGACAAAACATTGCCGCTTCCACACAGGAGGAATAAATCTTTGTCATTGATTTTGGTGTTGCGGCTCCTTATTGTTTTAATATCTATTATGAGGTACTTGGAAGGAGACCATGGAGATATGTGCCCACATTTTGAGTTGAGTGCTGGCCCTTCCTATCTGCTTTGTACTTGTATAAGGGGTGTATGACAGGATGTGTGGCTCGGCAAGTGTGATTGGGTGATGTTATGTAACAGGTTGTATGTATGTGAGAGGATGCATGACAGGTGAATATAATTAAATGCTTTCCTGTGGAGATTCTGGCAGCCACTAGAGGAGGACTTAAATCTGCAAGGTAATTATAACAGTTTAAAAAAAATGCATTGTTGACACTTGCAGTGTAAAGGGTGGTGGGAGTTGGCACCAATGGGCAGAAGTGGTCTGGGTGCCTAGAGTGTCCCTTTAAGTGCAATAAAAGTTAATCTTATTTTTGAGGAAATTTAAACCTGACATGTCTGCGCACAGGCGCAATTGTTCAGTTCTTCTCTTATGAATCAGTATGAAATTCCAATAACTTTCGTTTTTTTTTTGTTTTGTTTTTTATTCTTTATTTTTGTTGTGCTTGAAGGTTACATATACGCTTGCTCTGCCCCAACAGCGGTAGCAAGGGAATCAGCATACATTGTTTAACAACACAGGGCAGTTAATAAATCAGCACATTTTGTTTTTGTAGCAGTAAAATTGATAACACAGACGTTTGAAAACTATTACACTTGATAAGGAATTCTAAGCAAATATTTAGCATGGTCAGACGTGAGAACAGAAAAGTATTTTGAGAGTGCATGACATTGGCATTAGGTCTTATATTGCTCTAGCAGTACTCGTGGGTACAGGGTAAAATATAACGCATGAAACCTAATTGCTAGGCGGAGAACTATGTACATAAAAAACTTAGGTTAGACATTTCCTGCTTTGTCAGATATCAGACATACAAATTGCTTAGGTAAAATATAGTAGGCTGCAAGACTTAGGTTATATGCTAGGCGAACAGATTTTAAGTATGACAAGCTTTATATATGCTACAAGCTTAGACCACCCAGAGGCCTTCCCAAGCAAGCCATGAGTAAAAAACATAAGATTAGAGATTAGCATTGACACATAAGCTGTTTCGTTGTCTAGATGTACTGCCTGGGAGTCCTGTCATATAGCATTTCTCGATAGAGCCCTGGAGTCAACCTCTGTCTCGCAGGGGCCGTGTACAGACCTTCCATAGACATCTCAGCATGGGGCTTAGTGGTGTACTTGGTGACGTCGGGTTGCTGTGTGTCATTCAGGTAAGTCCTGTGTGGGTAGTGGGGATCCCCTCAGTGGTCTCTTGATTCTGCAGTTCTTGCAACTCATGGTGGGCCTCGGCCTATAGCTTCAGTCCCCGTTGTAACAGGAGCCTCTGTCTCCACTTGTAGCCGCACTCTGTAAACTTTGAGGTGGTGCGCTGTGTCGCTCAGGAGAAGTGTGCATGCAGCTGGAATTACTGTGGATGCCTCTAAGAGGGATAGAGTGGGCCTCAGGAGCGTGATGGTGCTTTCCACAGGCACAGCGGAGTTTTTCCACCAGATATATATGCTGCAAACAGCACCTTGTTTAGCCCAGTGTAGTGAGCCGACACACCCCTGGAGCAGGTTACTGTGGTGGTCAGATGGCACTGGATGGTTTTCTCTGTGGGTAGTTCGCACATGTGACTGGCGTGCGGCGGCCATCTTGGAGGGGTGCTGCCGGTGAGTGTTCCCCAGCAGGGTGATTGTTTGTCACCCAGCTTGGCGTAAGAGCGGTTGCTTGTGTGGACCGGGATCACCCCCCCAGTCCAGAGGGGGGGGGAGGCCGGGCACCAACCGGAGACCCAGGAGAGCGGCCGTCTCTTCCCGGCTCAAGCTCTTGAGGGGTATCTCCTCGTACCCTAGGGTCTGGGGCTCTGATTAGTCTCCTTTACCAGCTGCTAGAATTATTTCGCCCCCAGTTTGTGCCGATTTTCCGTCCCCAAAGCGGGAGCTCATACAGGACATGTCTGATCCCGTTGGCGGTCCGGCCCCGCCCCCTCAATAACTTTCGGTTTTGAAGAATTTTGGTGGAAAAATGTTTGGTTTGATTTGAAATTTCAGTTTTATTTAAAACATATTGGTTTGAACCGAAAATTGCCTAAATTGAAGGAAGAATGGCCTATAGTCTCCCTTTAACAAAAAAAAAAAACACTGCTACATTGTAAGTTAGTGATTCAAAGTTAGTGCTAAGTGGCAGTAGCTGCTAGCAGTAACCACTAGTATCTGATCGCAATAGCCACCGCAAAACTAATTCTGAATTCCAAATGAACCAGCCATCACATTATTTAGTTTAATCGAAATTCAGATAAATTGTGATTCAAATGCATCAGATTGGTCAAAATTTATCTGAATTGCAATTCTGCCTGAACTGAATCTTCATGTGTAGAATAATAAAATGCAACAAGCATTTCTGAACAGTGGTACTGCTGTAAAGACTAGAATATATTCAAAATATATGTTAAAATTAGTATAGGACCTACTGATATCAGGGTACTGTGAAGTAGTGGTAGGCTTTACATGACATGGCAATATGGTGTAACCAAATCCCAATATTAGTTTGCTAAGATAGGTGATTTAAAGTTACTTTGTAATTTAAAACTGAATTATTTCATGTTTGTGCTATTCCTTAATTTGTATGGTGCAAAGCCATCATTCACTGATTGCTATTGATTTAGACTCTTATTGACCTTTATTAGTCATAATCTTAATGTTATAGTTAAGTAGTTTAGGCATATTAAAAATCCAGGTGAAATAAACATACCTACTTTTTTAACTTTCCCCCAACAGCTCGTAAAATTGGGTACACTGTGCTCTATTACACAGGTGCATACTGAGTCCTAACAGAAAGGGCAGAAGGAACCTCATAAAAAGGAGCACAGTGAGCCACATGAGTCACAACAACTCTTATCAAAAAAGAGCGGAAGAGCCTATAAGGAAAATAAGTATGATTTTTCCAACAAAATAACTGGTGCATGTGAGGAGAATCTTAATCTTAAGTGTCTGTTGGCTAACACAGAAGGTAGGGGCACTTTAACAGTGTACACATAGTGGTGTATTTAGGTTTTGTGCTGCCCTAAGCAGGCAGGTGCTTGGGCACCCCACCCAATTTAAATTTTCCACACCCCTTCCTGTCAAGGCCACACTTTGACTGATAGACGCTCACTCACTGACAGACGCACACACTCATTGGCAGACACACACTCTCATATACACTGACAAACAATGACATACACACACTCACTGATTTGACACACTGATAGACAGACATACACTTACTCGGACACTCACTGACAGATGCACACACTGACTGACAGACGCACACACTCACTCAAACTCACTGAAACACACACACACTCACTGAAACACACACACACACTTACACACATTCACTGAAACACGCACACACTCACATTCACTGACACACACATTCACTCACATTCACTAACACTCACATTCACTTACACACAATTATTATTAATATTATTTTTCTAATTTAAATCCACCCAGCCTCCCTACGTTTGGGATAGCTAGGTGGATTTCTCACCTGCGGTCCAGTGGGCTGCTGGGCAGAGAGGCGGCTGGACGGTTTTCAGCGAGTTTTCAGCGAGGGAGCACTTTCCCCTGAGCTCTCTGTTCAGCTCCCTCGCGCGCTGCAGAGTGATGCCGGGAGCCGGAATATGACGTCATATTCCGGCTCCCGGCAATACTGGGGGATGCGCGAGGTAGCTGAGCAGAGAGCTCAGGGGAAAGTTCTCCCTTGCCACCCGCCCGAGAAATAACCGCCTGTGGCACCAGGGGCTCCCATAAAATGAGGCAAACAAGGTATTTGCCTGGGCATTTGGGGACAAATGCCTTGTTTGCCTCACGGTAGACACGCCCCTGTGTACACAGCTGTCATTATGCTAAGCTCCTTGACCTTGAATAACACAGAAATTCCTGAAAACTCCTGGCAGCAGTGAGAGTTGTTTGCACTAATGAAAAGAACACACCTGTTTCTATAAACCTGTTTGCTAAGGGCACGGCAGTTTCTAAGCACACAGCACACTCTGAGGTCTAACATGTTTTACTGCACTTCAACAAGATTCTTCTTATTGTGATACTACAACACATTTTTGCCATTTTTATCATGAAAGATTTAAGTTAGAAACATAGAATGTGACAGCAGATAAGAACCATTCGGCCCATCTAGTCTGACCAATTTTCTAAATACTTTCATTAGTCCCTGTCCTTATATTATTGCTAGAATAGCCTTATGCCTATCCCATGCATGCATAAACTCTTTCACTGTGTTAACCTCTAGCACTTCAGCTGGAATACTTTCTGATATTATTTTTAAATCTTTGCCCCTCTCATTTAAGACTATGTCCTCTTGTTGTGGTAGTTTTTCTTCTTTTTTAATATAGTCTGCTCCTTTACTGTGTTGATTCCCTTTAAGTATTTATATGTTTCTATAATATCCCCCTGTCTAGTCTTTCTTCCAAGCTATACATGTTAAGATCCTTTAACCTTTCCTTGTAAGTTTTATCCTGCAATCCATGAACCAGTTAAGGAGCCCTTCTCTGAACTCTCTCTAAAGTATCAATATCCTTCTGGAGATACGGTCTCCAGTACTGCATGCAATACTCCAAGTGAGATTTCACCAGTGTTCTGTACAATGGCATGAGCACTTCCCTCTTTCTACTGCTAATACCTCTCCCTATACAACCAAGCATTCTGCTAGTATTTCCTGCTGCTCTATTGCATTGTCTGCCCACCTTTAAGTCATCAGAAATAATTACCCCTAAATCCTTTTCCTCAGATGTTGAAGTTAGGACTCTATCAAATATTCTGTACTCTGCCCTTGGGTTTTTACGTCCAAGATGCACTTATCCACATTAAATGTCAGTTGCCAGAACTCTGACCATTTTTCTAGTTTACCTAAATCATTTGCCATTTGGCTTATCCCTCCTGGAATCATCAGCAAAAAAAGACATACATTGCCATCAAGATCGTCTGTAATATCACTAATAAAAATATTAAAGAGAATGGGTCCAAGTACAGATCCCTGAGGTACCCCACTGGTGACCAGCACATGCTTTGATTATACTCCATTGACTATAACCCTGTTACTCAGCCACTGCCTTACATGTTCAACAATATTGGAATCTAAACGTAAAGATTGCAGTTTATTGATAAGCCTTGATAGATAAGACTGTGTAACAGTGTCAAAAGCATTACTGAAATCTAAGTAAGCAATGTCTACTGCACCACCATGATCTATTAATATAGTTACTCAATCAAAACAAATCAATAAGATTAGTTTGGCATGATCTCCCTGAAGTAAACCCATGTTGTCTCTGATCTTGAAATCCATGTGATTTTAGATGTTCAACAATCCTATCCTTTAACATGGTTTCCATTACTTTCCCCACTACCGAAGTAAGGCTTACTGGCCTATAGTTACCCTACTCCTCCCTACTACCATTCTTGTGAATGGGCACAACATTTTCTAACTTCCAATCTTCTGGGACTACTCCTGTTAACAAGGATTGGTTAAATAAATCTGTTAATGGTTTTGCTAGTACACCACTAAGCTCCTTTTAATAACTGTGGGTGTATTCCATCAGGTCCCATTGACTTATTTAGAAAAATAAGAAAAGGGTCAGCGCTAATAAAATTAAAGTAAG
Source organism: Pelobates fuscus (assembly GCF_036172605.1). NCBI lineage: Eukaryota > Metazoa > Chordata > Amphibia > Anura > Pelobatidae > Pelobates > Pelobates fuscus. The sequence goes on from NC_086323.1 coordinate 89,053,123, forward strand.
GTAGGCAGCGGCCCAACAGAAAGTAACCCTCAAACCCTCTGAGGAGAGAACATGTAACACAAAGAAATACAGGAAAAGGCTGTACCAATAGTTAAAAGGTACAATAGTTCATTAGAATAGGTAGGGCAATATAACGTAGTTGGTCTCACTCATATGGTGGGACTAAAGTTCTGATGGAGTAACTGAAGGTAAAGACCGATAATATTGAGGTCTCACTCAGAAGTAAGTATCTTTATAAGGTTCCTGTTTTAGGGTGTAGGGTCCTCAATGTCCCTAGTGGTCCAACAGTCCCGTTTATATGCAAGACAAAAACGAGGAGACCCAATGGTGTTGTATTGTATTGTATTCAACACTCAGGAGAGGGATATATAAAAGACAGCCAATAGTGCTCTCAGTAGAATAAAATATGCAGTAAACATAAATAAAAAAGTACTCACAAGTGAAGTGCAGGCAAACTGCAGGAATTGCACTGTAGGAATTGTTCGCACATAGAAGATTTTAATGACCAAGCTCTTTAAAAAAAAAAAAAAAATTCTCTCCTTCTAAATTAAACTATACCATAGAGCGTATTAGAAACCAACAAAGAGACAATATTTTAATCTATAAAGAGAAAAAATCTTTAGATTCCCCTTCTCTCCCCATTATTTTTAACTACAACAACAAAAATGGTTTTATAAAAAAGATAGTAAAAAAAACATTTGCACCTTTTAATGCAAGATGATCTTGTAAAATATATATTACCTCAAAAACCAAATATCGTTTTTAGAGGTGCACCCAATTTTAGAACTATCTTAACTAAAAAATGACACAAAAAAAATAAACCAATTACTAACTGCACATTTTTTAGAAGGAGTGAAAGGATTTTATAAATGTAAAAAGTGTATTGTATGCATTATAGATTCCTCTACTCAGTCCAATGTCACACATTTTAAATCAAACAGAACTAATAAAAGTTAGAATATCAGAGATTTTATTGGGTGCAATACCAAAAATGCCTTTTACCTACTGGAGTGCCCATGTGGCCTCCAAAATGTAGGTATGACTACAAGATGCCTAAAGACGAGATTAAGTAAACATTGTAGAATAGTGTTGTCGCGAACCCGAAATTTTCGGTTCGCGAACGGCGAACTTCCGCAAATGTTCGCGAACCGGCGAACCGCGCGAACGCCCATTGACTTCAATGGGCAGGCGAATTTTAAAACCAACAGGGACTCTTTCTGGCCACAAAAGTGATGGAAAAGTTGTTTCAAGGGGACTAACACCTGGACTGTGGCATGCCGGAGGGGGATCCATGGCAAAACTCCCATGGAAAATTGCACAGTTGATCACCTAACATTGACACCTGTCCTCAAAGCCCTGCCCTGATACACACTGACACAGAGCAGAATAGAGACTGTTCCCCGTCCTCAGAGATCATGATACACACTGACACAGAGCAGAATAGAGACTGTTACCCCTACATAGGGTCACTTGGCAGATATGGCGGGGTCGTGGGAGGGGGAGGATGACTTTCACCTCTTCCCCTGTTACATTCCCGTTGTGCTGTGACATCACCCTTATACGCTGTGTAAAGCATACTATTTAATTTGATCAGCATGGCCACTTGAGTTTTTATAGTTTTCACGCTGCTTGTAGTTTATATATGGTTCACAAAAATCAAACAAACGATAAAGTAAACGTGTAAGGATTCAGAATATTCTTTCAAACCCTTACACATTGTGTGCACGCATTTTTTGTCTTAAGTTTGTGGCTTTAAAGACGTTTGTTGCTATGATGTGCATAACATGTTCTTGTAAATGTTTGTTAAATTTTTACTGGAATTTTAATTTTTCAATCTGAATAAAGATAGTCAAATCCCTGATACACACTGACACAGAGCAGAATAGGGACTGTTCCCCCTACATAGGGTCACTTGGCAGATATGGATTGACACCTATCCTAATGATCCCTGATACACACTGACACAGAGCAGAATAGAGACTGTTCCCCCTACATAGGGTCACTTGGCAGATATGGATTGACACCTGTCCTCAAAACCCCTGATACACACTGACACAGAGCAGAATATGGACTGTTCCCCCTACATAGGGTCACTTGGCAGATATGGATTGACACCTGTCCTCAAAACCCCTGATACACACTGACACAGAGCAGAATAGGGACTGTTCCTCCTACATAGGGTCACATGGCAGATATGGATTGACACCTGTCCTCAAAACCCCTGATACACACTGACACAGAGCAGAATAGGGACTGTTCCCCCTACATAGGGTCACTTGGCATATATGGATTGACACCTGTCCTCAAAACCCAAGATACACACTGACACAGAGCAGAATAGGGACTGTTCCCCCTACATAGGGTCACTTGGCAGATATGGATTGACACCTGTCCTCAAAACCCCTGATACACACTGACACAGAGCAGAATAGAGACTGTTCACCGTCCACAGAGACCATGATACACACTGACACAGAGCAGAATAGGGACTGTTACCCCTACATAGGGTCACTTGGCAGATATGGATTGACACCTGTCCTCAAAACCCCTGATACACACTGACACAGAGCAGAATAGGGACTGTTCCCCCTACATAGGGTCACTTGGCAGATATGGATTGACACCTGTCCTCAAAACCCCTGATACACACTGACACAGAGCAGAATAGAGACTGTTCCCTGTCCACAGAGACCATGATACACACTGACACAGAGCAGAATAGAGACTGTTCACCGTCCACAGAGACCATGATACACACTGACACAGAGCAGAATAGAGACTGTTCCCCGTCCACAGAGACCATGATACACACTGACACAGAGCAGAATAGGGACTGTTACCCCTACATAGGGTCACTTGGCAGGTATGGATTGACACCTGTCCTCAAAGCCCATGTTACACACTGGGGGGAGCTACTGTCCTCCCCAACCCCTGCGCGGTGGGTGGGGGCCATAAATCACAATGGGGGGGACTGTCCTATCCGCCTTGGCCCCCACCCCTGCACGGTGGGTGTGGGCCATAAATCACAATGGGGGGGCCTACTTTCCTCCCCCCGGCCCCCATCCCTGCGCGGTGTGTGGGGGGCATAAATCACAATGGTACGGACCTACTGATAGGAGTGGAGTATTGTTCATATCAGTTTAATACCTTCCGCGTCTCCTATCAGTGGACGTGTATATGGCAGCCATTTTAGGAACCGCACACCTGGGACCCGAGCAAGGTCACCTCGTTCAAGCTGCTCTGGTTCCTTGATGAGCCAGCTGCCCGTGAGTTAACATGTCCCGTGGAGAAGCACTCTGTCCTGTAAAGCCTCACCACAAAAAAATTAAATAAATAACAGCACTCGGAGTGGTGAGTTTAGTAAATGTTCATATCAGTTTAATACCTTCCGCGTCTCCTATCAGTGGACTTGTATATGGCAGCCATTTTAGGAACCGCACACCTGGGACCCGAGCAAGGTCACCTCTTTCAACAGGCGACATGATTTGGCCCTGTAAAACTATCCTGGATATTCTCTACAATTTCTATGGATATGGCATTGATTTATGTAACAGGGAAATGGAAGAAGATGCTTGGTCGGTCCTCTTACTTGAAATTTGGGGCACTGCGCGGGCAAGCTAATGTGCCACCAGATAGGAGTGGTGAGTTTAGTATTGTTCATATCAGTTTAATACCTTCCGCGTCTCCTATCTGTGGACGTGTAAATGGCAGAGATTTTTAATTGTTGAATCACCTCCACTTTTTAGGCCAAGGTGGGAAGATGCTTAGACCACTGGTATATTGGTGCCATCTTGGAGGATTTTTTTTGGGTTTGGTTTTTGAAGCCACAGTGCTGCACCAGTGGGCCTAAAAATTAGGCATGTACACATGCCTGAAAAATTTGGTATTGTTGCAGCCGCTGCTGTAGCAGCGGCCAGAAAAATTGATGCTTGTTTCACAGGCAGAAAGTGCCCTAAAACTTGGCGGCTTGAACCCTAGTTGGTGGCGGATAAGTCACGCAAGTCAAACGTCATTCAGAGCTAAAATACAGCAGCGTGTGGACCATTTTTAGCCCAAGGCAGCTCATCTCATCAGGCCTTTTTTAATCGAATGTATCGCCCAGTGTCAGTCCCTTCGGGATCCATCCCTCATTCATCTTAATAAAGGTGAGGTAATCTAGACTTTTTTGACCTAGGCGACTTCTCTTCTCAGTGACAATACCTCCTGCTGCACTGAAGGTCCTTTCTGACAGGACACTTGAAGCGGGGCAGGCCAGAAGTTCTATCGCAAATTGGGATAGCTCAGGCCACAGGTCAAGCCTGCACACCCAGTAGTCAAGGGGTTCATCGCTCCTCAGAGTGTCGATATCTGCAGTTAAGGCGAGGTAGTCTGCTACCTGTCGGTCGAGTCGCTCTCTGAGGGTGGATCCCGAAGGGCTGTGGCGATGCATAGGACTTAAAAAGGTCCGCATGTCCTCCATCAACAACACGTCTTTAAAGCGTCCTGTCCTTGCCGGCGTGGTCGTGGGAGGAGGAGGAGGAGGATGACTTCCACCTCTCCCCCTGTTAGATTCCCGTTGTGCTGTGACATCACCCTTATACGCTGTGTAAAGCATACTTTTTAATTTATTTTGCAAATGCTGCATCCTTTCCGACTTGTTGTAATTCGGTAACATTTCCGCCACTTTCTGCTTATACCGGGGGTCTAGTAGCGTGGACACCAAGTACAGGTCGTTCTCCTTCAGCCTTTTTATACGAGGGTCCCTCAACAGGCAGGACAGCATGAAAGACCCCATTTGCACAAGGTTGGATGCCGAGCTACTCATTTCCCGTTCCTCCTCCTCACTGATGTCATTGAAGGTATGTTCTTCCCCCCAGCCACGTACAACACCACGGGTACCAGATAGGTGAAAACGAGCACCCTGGGATGCCTGTTGTGTTTGGTCTTGCTCCTCCTCCTCCTCCTCAAAGCTACAATCCTCCTCTGACTCCTCTTCCTCACAATCGTCTTCCAGCGTTGCCGCAGGTCCAGGAAGCGATGCTGATAAGGCTGTTTCTGGTGGTGATGGTGACCACAACTCTTCCTCTTCCTCTTCACGCTCATCTACAGCCTGATCCAGCACTCTTCGCAGGGCACGCTCCAGGAAGAAAACAAATGGTATGATGTCGCTGATGGTGCCTTCGTTGCGACTGACTAGGTTTGTCACCTCCTCAAAAGGACGCATGAGCCTACAGGCATTGCGCATGAGCGTCCAGTAACGTGGCAAAAAAATTCCCAGCTCCCCAGAGGCTGTCCTAGCACCCCGGTCATATAAATATTCATTAACAGCTTTTTCTTGTTGGAGCAGGCGGTCGAACATTAAGAGTGTTGAATTCCAACGTGTAGGGCTGTCGCAAATCAAGCGCCTCACTGGCATGTTGTTTCGCCGCTGGATATCGGCAAAGTGAGCCATGGCCGTGTAGGAACGCCTGAAATGGCCACACACCTTCCTGGCCTGCTTCAGGACGTCCTGTAAGCCTGTGTACTTATGCACAAAGCGTTGTACGATCAGATTACACACATGTGCCATGCACGGCACATGTGTCAACTTGCCCAACTTCAATGCCGCTATCAAATTTTTTCCAAATTTTTTCACCTGTGCGTTCAGGGCGGACAGGAGTGCTTGTCCGGTGTGACTCTCTGCTTTCAAGCAAGTCAAACCCAAGACGGCGTGACACAGCCGTATCCGGGATGTGGAATAGTACCTGGGGAGCTGTGGGGGTGCCGTTGATGTGGAGCAAGAAGCAGCGGCACAAGAGGACTCAGCTGAGGAGGTTATGGAAGAGGATGGAGTAGGAGGAGTAGAGGAGGTGGCAGCAGGACTGCCTGAAATTCATGGCGGTGTCACCAACTCCTCTGCAATGCCACGCATTCCTTGCTTGTCAGCCGTCAGCAGGTTTACCCAATGCGCAGTGTAGGTGATATACCTGCCCTGACCATGCTTTGCAGACCAGGTATCAGTGGTCAGATGGACCCTTGCCCCAACACTGTGTGCCAGACATGCCATGACTTCCTTTTGCACAATCGAGTACAAGTTGGGGTTTGCCTTTTGTGAAAAGAAATTCCGGCCGGGTACCTTCCACTGCGGTGTCCCAATAGCTACAAATTTTTTGAACGCCTCAGACTCAACCAGATTGTATGGTAAAAGCTGGCGGGCTAATAGTTCGGACAAGCCAGCTGTCAGACGCTGGGCAAGGGGGTGACTTGGTGACATTGGCTTCTTACGCTCAAACATGTCCTTGACAGACACATGACTGTGGGCAGATGAGCGGGAACTGCTCAAGGCGGGAGACGGAGTGGCGGATGGTTGAGAGGGGCCAAGAAGGACAGCAGTGGTTGACGTGGCTGAAGATGCTGGACCAGGAGGAGGAGAGCGGCTTTGAGTAGGTGTGCTGCTTGTACTCATGTGTTGATCCCATAGGCGTTTGTGATGTGAGATCATGTGCCTACGCAAAGCAGATGTACCTAGGTGGGTGTTGGACCTCCCACGACTCAGTTTCCTTTGGCACAGGTTGCAAATGGCATCGCTGTTGTCAGAGGCAGACACACAAAAAAAATGCCACACTGCTGAGCTCTGCAATGACGGCATTCTGGTGGTGGACACAGCATGCGTTGATTGGCATGCTGTCGGGCTGACCCCGGGTGCCGATGCATGCTGTCTGACTGTGCCACTAGCTCATTGCGACGACCCCCCCCTGCTTCCAACTCGTCTCCTCCTCCTCTCTGTCTCCCCATCTGAACTTTCGCCCTGTTCTTCTTCTTGCCAAGCGGGCACCCACGTGACATCCATGGACGCATCGTCATCATCAACCGCTTCGCTTGTATCTGACAACTCAGAAAAGGAAGCAGCAGCGGGTACAACATCATCATCATCATCACACCGTACCTCCATGTGTTTAATGCTGCCTGCCTGAGACATATCCCTGTTATCTACATCCTCTAGCAATAATGGTTGCGCATCACTCATTTCTTCAAACGGGTGTGTGAATAACTCCTCTGACATACCACGTAAAGCGGCTGTGGTGCTAGTTTTGGTGGTGGCGGCAGGCGGGTGAGTGGTATCTTGAGAGGTGCCTGAAGCTAAGCTGGAGGAGGATGGTGCGTCAAGGTTCCGAGCGGAGGCTGTACAAGATTGGGTGTCCTGTGTTAGCCAGTGAACTATGTCCTCAGACCTTTTCAAGTTCAGGGTACGTGGCTTCTGAAAACTGGGCATTATTCTAGGGCAAAAGGGAATCACAGCACCACGACCACGACGGCCCCTGCGGGGTGGCCTGCCTCTGCCTGTCATTTTTTGGGGGATTAGTGGTACTATGCGTGCAAGCTACTGTGAGACCAGATATGATTGGCAATGTGAACTGTAACAGTTCTGCAGAGCACACACTGTAGGCCTGACACACCCGCTTGAAGACAAGTAACTGCCATTCAATCTATAACAGTGAAAAATAATTTTTGGTTTTAAAAGCACGCTATAGAGACACCAGATATGATTGGCAATGTGCACTGGAACAGTTCTGCAGAGCACACGCTGAAGGAAGGCCTGACACACCCGCTTGAAGACAAGTAACTGCTATTCAATCTATAACAGTGAAAAATAAATTTTGGTTTTAAAAGCAGGCTATAGAGACACCAGATATGATTGGCAATGTGCACTGGAACAGTTCTCCAGAGCACACGCTGAAGGAAGGCCTGACACACCCGCTTGAAGACAAGTAACTGCTATTCAATCTATAACAGTGAAAAATAAATTTTGGTTTTAAAAGCACGCTATAGAGACACCAGATATGATTGGCAATGTGCACTGGAACAGTTCTGCAGAGCACACACTGTAGGCCTGAGACACCCGCTTGAAGACAAGTAACTGCTATTCAATCTATAACAGTGAAAAACAAATTTTGGTTTTAAAAGTACGCTATAGAGACACCAGATATGATTGGCAATGTGCACTGGAACAGTTCTGCAGAGGACACGCTGAAGGAAGGACTGACACACCCGCTTGAAGACAAGTAACTGCTATTCAATCTATAACAGTGAAAAATAAATTTTGGTTTTAAAAGCACGCTATAGAGACACCAGATATGATTGGCAATGTGCACTGGAACAGTTCTGCAGAGCACACGCTGAAGGAAGGCCTGACAGAGCCGCTTGAAGACAAGTAACTGCTATTCAATCTATAACAGTGAAAAACAAATTTTGGTTTTAAAAGCACGCTATAGAGACACCAGATATGATTGGCAATGTACACTGGAACAGTTCTGCAGAGCACACGCTGAAGTAAGGACTGACACACCCGCTTGAAGACAAGTAACTGCTATTCAATCTATAACAGTGAAAAATAAATTTTGGTTTTAAAAGCACGCTATAGAGACACCAGATATGATTGGCAATGTGCACTGGAACAGTTCTGCAGAGCACACGCTGAAGGAAGGCCTGACACACCCGCTTGAAGACAAGTAACTGCTATTCAATCTATAACAGTGAAAAATAAATTTTGGTTTTAAAAGCACGCTATAGAGACACCAGATATGATTGGCAATGTGCACTGGAACAGTTCTGCAGAGCACACACTGTAGGCCTGAGACACCCACTTGAAGACAAGTAACTGCTATTCAATCTATAACAGTGAAACAAAAATTTGGTTTTAAAAGCACGCTATAGAGACACCAGATATGATTGGCAATGTGCACTGGAACAGTTCTGCAGAGCACACACTGTAGGCCTGAGACACCCGCTTGAAGACAAGTAACTGCTATTCAATCTATAACAGTGAAAAATAAATTTTGGTTTTAAAAGCACGCTATAGAGACACCAGATATGATTGGCAATGTGCACTGGAACAGTTCTGGAGAGCAAACGCTGAAGGAAGGACTGACAGAGCCGCTTGAAGGACACTGACTGGCTGCTATTAGCTTACACTAGAAACCTTTTTTCTTTGTAAAAGCACGCTAAAGAGACACCAAATATGATTGGCAACTGTCAAAGCACGCTGGAACAGGTCTACAGAGCACACGCTGAAGTAGGCCTGACACCCAGACGCTTGCAGACAACTAACTGCTCTTCTATTACAGTGAAAAAAAAATATTTCTTTTAAATCTAAAGCTTAAGCTATTGTAAAAACAGATATGAGTGGTGGCACTGGGCAAGAGGGCACAGTATCCACTGTGAACCTCACACAGAAGCTGGCAGGCAGGCAACTGCTCTTCTATTACAGTGGAAACAAAATTTTGGTTGTAAAAGCACGCTATAGAGACACCAGATATGAGTGGCAACTGTCAAAGTACGCTGGCAGGGTTGTGCAGGGCACACGCTGAAGGAAGGCCTGACAGAGCCGCTTGAAGGACACTGACTGGCTGCTATTAGCTTACACTGGAAACCTTTTTTCTTTGAAAAAGCACGCTATAGAGACACCAGATATGAGTGGCAATTGTCAAAGTACGCTGGCAGGGTTGTGCAGGGCACACGCTGAAGGAAGGCCTGACAGAGCCGCTTGAAGGACACTGACTGGCTGCTATTAGCTTACACTGGAAACCTTTTTTCTTTGTAAAAGCACGCTATAGAGACACCGGATATGAGTGGCAATTGTCAAAGTACGCTGGCAGGGTTGTGCAGGGCACACGCTGAAGGAAGGCCTGACAGAGCCGCTTGAAGGACACTGACTGGCTGCTATTAGCTTACACTGGAAACCTTTTTTCTTTGTAAAAGCACGCTAAAGAGACACCAGATATGATTGGCAACTGTCAAAGCACGCTGGCACAGGTCTGCAGAGCACACGCTGAAGTAGGCCTGACACCCAGACGCTTGCAGACAACTAACTGATCTTCTATTACAGTGAAAAAAATGATTTCTTTAAAATCTAAAGCTTAAGCTATTGTTAAAACAGATATGAGTGGTGGCACTGACTGTGCAAATGGGCAAGGCATCCAACCTGACACAGAAGCTGGCAGGCAGGCAACTGCTCTTCTATTACAGTGAAAAAAAATGATTTCTTTAAAATCTAAAGCTTAAGCTATTGTTAAAACAGATATGAGTGGTGGCACTGACTGTGCAAATGGGCAAGGCATCCAACCTGACACAGAAGCTGGCAGGCAGGCAACTGCTCTTCTATTACAGTGAAAAAAAATGATTTCTTTAAAATCTAAAGCTTAAGCTATTGTTAAAACAGATATGAGTGGTGGCACTGACTGTGCAAATGGGCAAGGCATCCAACCTGACACAGAAGCTGGAAGGCAGGCAACTGCTCTTTTATTACAATGAAAACAAATTATTTATTTAAAATCTAAAGCTTAACCAATTGTTAAAAACAGATATGAGTGGTGGCACTGACTGTGCAAATGGGCAAGGCATCCAACCTGACACAGAAGCTGGCAGGCAAGGAACTGCTCTTCTATTACAGTGAAAACAAATTATTTTTTTAAATCTAAAGCTTAACCAATTGTTAAAACAGATATGAGTGGTGGCACTGGGCAAGTAGGCACAGTGTCCAATGTGAACCTCACACAGAAGCTGGCAGGCAGGCACCTGCAATTACATTACACAGGAAAAAAAAAAAAAAAGCAGCCTGATGTTCTAGCCCAAAAGCAGCCCAAAAAGGGCTTTTTGGGGTGCTGTCCTTACAGCAGAGATCAGATGAGTCCTTCAGGATTGTAGTGGACACTGAATACCCTAGCCTAGCTATCAATTTCCCTATCTAATCAGCAGCAGCTAAACTTTCCCTCCTCTCACTAAGCATGCAGCTTCAGAAAGAATCGAAAATGGATGCTGGGAGGGAGGTTGGAGGGTGTGGAAGGGAGGGAGTGCTGCTGATTGGCTGGAATGTGTCTGCTGACCGAGAGGCACAGGGTCAAAGTTTGCCCAATGATGACGAATAGGGGGCGGATCGAACTGCGCATGTGTCCGCCCGCCGCAGCGAACGCGAACACGCTAAGTTCGCCGGGAACTGTTCGCCAGCGGACAGTTCGGTACATCACTATTGTTTAATGTGCTCTAATTTGTTCTTTAGGTTTTTCATGTTATTTCATATAGCTAAAATATATTCTTCTTATTTGATATGCAGGTAATTTGCTTTTGTTAATCTAAAGGGTTAGACCACTAAAAAAACAGTTTTTAATAAAACCCTTCAAAGCCTTGTCATCCCCTCCCCCCTTAAAAAAATATATATTATTAAAGCTGAAAACTTACCTTGGTTGCTGAGTTCTTCTCAAACTCATATCACTCCTCTTTAATGGAGGTCTGCGGGAGGCCATCTGCTTCAGATTGATTTATACCTGGTGGACTTCTCGCCCACAATTGTAAGATCCGCTGCGGCAATGTTGTTTTCATGGGTGGCACAAAAGCTTGTTGGCAACAGATGCCAATATTACCATATGATAGTAGGCCTAATATTTTGCTATAAACTCTCTTTACTAACTCCAATTTGCTGCACAAATGAGAGATAAAGTAAACCAATCATAAACAAGTAGAGTAATATGTAGGAACGAAGGGAAAGAAAGGATCAGAGGTAGAAAATAACTCATACATCACAAACCTATACTTTCCAAGTACAAGTGCAACCCATGAATTGAATTCCATTGTGATCATATTTAACTATTCTGAGCCAGAGGCAGAGCCTAACCTCGCAAGTGAATGGCTGCATAACCCCCGAGCTCCGCCGTGGCCTAGCCTAAATCCAAAGCCATCCACAGCACCTGAGCCCCTAAACACCCCAAAAACACCCCTCGAGATACCCCCGACAACTACACTCACCCGATGAATGGGAGGAGGGAAGAAGGTCCGCAATTCGTCCGTTGCACCAATCTTCAAGCAAAAGACGGAACAACAACGGGCTCCATCTTTGGAACCCTCACTGACGGACTCCAACTCCGAAATGAGTAGCCAAGCACACTCAGAGAGAACGGAGGCCCCGCTAACCAGACGTGTGTAGCGGTACTTACCTTATCCGGGGGCCGGACGCGGTCCTCTCTTCAAGCCGCGCGCGGTCCTGCGGCTGCACGAGCCGCGCGCGGCTCGTCCGACTGTTCAGACAGGAAGGCGGGCAGTGACCGCGGGAAGCGGTCACGTGTCCCGCCTGCAGCTAAGAGCGCGCCGCGAATCTCGGGCGCGCTCTTAAAGAGACAGTGGGAGCCTAAATTGCAAAAAGGCTCCCATTGGCTCCTGTCATGCCAATCACCCCATACACTTACCTGTTGGGGGAATGGAAGTGACAGGAGCCAATCACATTAGTTTGAAGGCTACTTATACTTACCCTTTTCCCTTAGTTCCTTGCCCTATCGTGGTTTCTGCTACAGTTCCCTTTAGTGCTTGTTGTGTTCAGTCGTGTTTCTCCGTATTTGACCTTGGCTTTGTATTCTGACTTCGTTTTCGCTTTATCCTATTCTGTACTGTTTGCCGGCTTGCTGATTCCTGTGTACCAGTCCCCGGCTAGTTTTCGTTTACGCTGTCTCTTTGTGCCCTTGACCTCGGATCGTTCCTGACTCTGTCTTATCCTATTACGTCGAGTCCGGCCACTCTAAGGTCCGGTAGACGTATCTCTCCTCTGTACTGTCTTCTGTTAGGCTGGATCCTGCGTGTAGGGGTATATACTCGTTACATTACGATAGGGCCATGGACCCCGCAGATTTAGCTCAACAGATGGCGACCCATGAGGCTAGATTTGTAGAGCAGGATCACCGTATGGATGAAATAGCTCAGGCTCTCCAGACGCTCTTAGCTAGAACCATTCCAGCAACCGCACCTAACCCTCCTGCACCCCTGCTTCCTGAAGTATCGACTATGCCTAACGCTACAGCACATTTAATGCCTCCTCCTAGGTATGGAGGGGATTCTAAGACATGCAGAGGGTTCATTAACCAAATAGAGTTTCATTTTGAAATGTATCCACGTTCATTTCCCACAGAGAGGTCTAAAGTTGGGTTCTTTATGCACCAACTTACCGACAAAGCACTTGAATGGGCAAACCCTATTTGGGAGGCTAATGGACCTATGGTGCATAACTTTCACAGTTTCCTAACAGCTTTTCGCAGAACTTTTGATACTATGAAAAGGTCTAAGAATGCCGCTAGAGCATTAATGAGGGTTAAACAGGGTTCTAGGTCTGTGGCTGATTACGCTATACAGTTTCGTACCCTTGCCTCACAGGTCGATTGGACCAATAATGGGTTAACTACGGCCTTCATGGAAGGTTTATCAGACTCTATATTGGATGAGGTAGCAGCTAAGGAGCTTCCTATTGCCTTAGAGGACCTTATTGACTACCTCATCGATATAGATAATAGGATTCGTGACAGGCTCTATACTAAGAACAGGAATAGACGTTTTGTTACACCTATTCAACCCAGAGTTAATATACCGGAGAGTGTTAAAGTATCTGAAGAGGAACCTATGCAATTAGGGGTTGCCAAACTCTCAGATACTGAGAAATTACATAGGAGAAGGGAGGGACTCTGCCTATATTGTGGTAAGAGAGACCATATGGTAAAGGAGTGTCCTCTGCTCCCGGAAAACTCTCGCACCTAAGACCTTATAGGGGACTGGCCTTGGGTGTGATTTCTAAGTCTCCTACATTGCCTCCTAACCGACTGCTTCTCCCTGTTTCTTTACATATGGGAGAGAGTTGTATAGTTGAAAACATAGACGCCCTGGTTGATTCTGGGGCAGCCGAGAACTTTATAGACTCTGGTTTTGTAAAGAGAAACAATATTCCCATCAGAGAGAAGGAGATACCCTTGGCCGTTGAGGCCATAGATGGTAGACCATTGATATCTCCTGTTGTTACTCACGAGACTGCACCGCTACACATGTACACAGGGGTTCTACACTATGAAACCATTCGGTTCCAGGTCATCACCTCTCCCTCTTCACAGTTGGTGTTAGGGTATCCATGGTTACGTGCCCACAATCCCATTTTTGACTGGGAGACAGGGCAGATAAAATCATGGAGTGAAGCCTGCCATGAGTCATGTACTATTGAAGTCACGCCTGTGAATTCTATTAACGTTCCTACTGTTCCTCCTTTATCTACGACAATACCCTCTCAGTATTTAACTTTAAAGACTGTCTTTGATAAAAGAGAGGCTGACAAATTACCGCCTCACAGACCCTACGATTGTGCTATTGATTTGTTGCCTGGTACTATACCTCCTAAGGGCAGGGTGTACCCCCTATCGGTTCAAGAAAACCGTGTCATGGAGGAGTACATTAAAGAGTCATTAGACAAGGGATTTATTAGAAGATCCTCCTCTCCGGCTGGAGCGGGGTTCTTCTTTGTATCAAAGAAAGAAGGTGATTTAAGACCTTGCATTGATTATAGAGGTCTTAACAAGATCACCATCAAAAATGCTTACCCTATACCTCTAATAACAGAATTGTTTGACAGGCTCAAACATGCTACGGTATTCACCAAATTAGATCTTAGAGGAGCATACAATTTGATACGTATTAAAAAGGACCACGAATGGAAGACAGCCTTTAACACTCGGTCAGGTCATTATGAGTATACCGTCATGCCATTTGGGCTTTGCAATGCCCCAGCAGTGTTCCAAGAATTTATTAATGATGTCTTAAGGGACTTTATTCACTCATTTGTTATTGTGTACTTGGATGACATTTTAATATATTCTACTGACATTCACGCTCATCACAGACATGTTACAACAGTTCTGAAGACCCTTCTTGCTAATGGTCTTTATTGCAAATTAGAAAAATGTCTATTCGACCAGTCCGAGGTCCAGTTTTTAGGGTATTTGATTTCCGCCGAGGGTTTTCGGATGGATCCCCAGAAGCTCGCTGCAGTCATAGAATGGCCTCTGCCGCAAGGTCTGAAAGCCATCCAGCGTTTTCTGGGTTTCTCTAATTATTATAGACGTTTTATCAAAGGTTTTTCGTCTATAGTAGCGCCTATTACTCGTATGACTAAAAAGGATGGCAATACACGTGTCTGGTCTACTGAGGCACTTCAGGCTTTTGACTTTCTTAAAACTACGTTCGCCTCTGCCCCTATTTTACAGCATCCTGTCCCCTCATTGCCATATATACTTGAGGTTGATGCTTCCGATATAGGGGTAGGTGCTGTCTTATCCCAAAGAGAGTCTCCTGACAAGCCATTGCATCCTTGTGGCTTCTTTTCTAAACAAATGTCCAAGGCAGAGAGGAATTATGATGTGGGTAATCGCGAACTCCTTGCTATCATTTTAGCACTCAAAGAATGGAGACATTTGCTAGAAGGAACTAAGGATCCTATTCTCATATTTACAGATCACAAGAACCTATCCTACCTTAGCGAAGCTAAAAGATTGTCTTCAAGGCAGGCTAGGTGGTCACTGTTCTTGTCTCATTTTAATTATATAATCACCTATAGGCCAGGTGACCGGAACACCAAAGCGGACGCTCTGTCCAGACAATTCGAGACTATTGACAAACAGGAGATTGATGTCACTCCTGTCATTCCCCCAGACAGGATAATAGCAACTACTATATTGTCTATTTCCTCGTCCCTCTTGCAGGCCATACAAGCGAAACAAGGCATGGCACCCAGCGAGAGGCCTAATGATAAATTGTTCGTTGACATTCCCGAGAGACGGGATATTCTGTCACTTTATCACGATACTAAGACTGCTGGACATCCTGGTATTTCCAAAACAGTGTCAGCCGTTTCTCGGTATTTCTGGTGGGATACCTTACGTAAGGATGTTACTGACTATATAAGTGCTTGTACTACTTGTGCATGTATGAAAACCTCTCGTAGAGTTCCTTGTGGGCTGTTGCATCCGTTGCCCGTTCCCGAGAGACCTTGGTCTAATCTATCAATGGATTTTATTGTTGAATTACCCCCTTCGAATGGTAACACGGTCATCCTAATGATAGTAGATCGGTTTTCCAAAATGGCTCACTTTGTGTCTCTTCGCAAGTTGCCCACTTCCAAGGAATTGGCTCTTATCTTCGCTAGAGAAGTGTTTCGATTACATGGTATTCCCTTATCTATTGTATCCGATAGGGGTAGCCAATTTATTTCCAGGTTCTGGAAAGCCTTTTGTTCGGAGATGGGTATTTCCCTCTCATTTTCTTCCGCTTACCATCCCCAGTCTAATGGAGCTGCTGAACGTGCCAACCAGTCTCTTGAGCAGTACCTCCGTTGTTTTGTGTCTCACCATCAGGACAATTGGTCTGACCTGCTTCCTTGGGCTGAATTTGCTCGGAATAATGCCACTCATGATTCTTCCGGCAAAAGCCCATTTTACGTTGTCTATGGCCAGCATCCCGTTGTTCTTCCGGCTGCATTCTCCTCTCAGGGCATGCCAGTTCTGGATGAGCATTTGGCTGGTTTGCGTAGTACTTGGGAGCAGGTTCAGCGTTCTTTGGTGGACTCTGCTGCCCGCCAGAAGGCTCAGGCTGACAAGCATCGCAGAGCGGCTCCTTCCTATGTTGTGGGGGACAGGGTTTTGCTTTCCACACGGAATATTCGCCTCCGGGTGCCTTCTATGAAATTGGCTCCCCGCTTCATTGGTCCTTATCGCATTATACATAAGGTTAATCCCGTTTCTTATGCCTTGGGTCTGCCTAAGAATCTGCGTATACCCAATGTATTTCACACCTCTTTGTTGAAGCCTTACGTACGCAACCGCTATACCCGGCATACTCCCCCTCCCCCTCCTGTCTCTGTGGAGGGTCATGAGGAGTTCGAAGTATCTGCTGTTATTGACTCTCGTTTTCTTAGGGGTCGGCTTCAGTACTTGGTACATTGGAAGGGTTATGGGCCTGAGGAGCGCAGTTGGATTTCTGCGGATGCTGTTCATGCTCCCCGCCTTGTACGTTCTTTCCATTCGTGTTTTCCTGCCAGGCCTGGTCCTGCCCGCCCGGAGGGCGTGTCCTCAGGGGGGGGTACTGTAGCGGTACTTACCTTATCCGGGGGGCGGACGCGGTCCTCTCTTCAAGCCGCGCGCGGTCCTGCGGCTGCACGAGCCGCGCGCGGCTCGTCCGACTGTTCAGACAGGAAGGCGGGCAGTGACCGCGGGAAGCGGTCACGTGTCCCGCCTGCAGCTAAGAGCGCGCCGCGAATCTCGGGCGCGCTCTTAAAGAGACAGTGGGAGCCTAAATTGCAAAAAGGCTCCCATTGGCTCCTGTCATGCCAATCACCCCATACACTTACCTGTTGGGGGAATGGAAGTGACAGGAGCCAATCACATTAGTTTGAAGGCTACTTATACTTACCCTTTTCCCTTAGTTCCTTGCCCTATCGTGGTTTCTGCTACAGTTCCCTTTAGTGCTTGTTGTGTTCAGTTGTGTTTCTCCGTATTTGACCTTGGCTTTGTATTCTGACTTCGTTTTCGCTTTATCCTATTCTGTACTGTTTGCCGGCTTGCTGATTCCTGTGTACCAGTCCCTGGCTAGTTTTCGTTTACGCTGTCTCTTTGTGCCCTTGACCTCGGATCGTTCCTGACTCTGTCTTATCCTATTACGTCGAGTCCGGCCACTCTAAGGTCCGGTAGACGTATCTCTCCTCTGTACTGTCTTCTGTTAGGCTGGATCCTGCGTGTAGGGGTATATACTCGTTACAACGTGACATGCAGGGATTTATGGCCGACTTTAAAAAATCTGTGGCCGAAGAACTTGATAAAAAGCTATGCCCAATCCTAGAAGGCATGGCGGATCTTTCCGCCTGCACACAGGCCGCAGAGTCCAAAATGGCGGCGACAGATGAAACGGTACAATCCCATGGCAGCGAAATACAATACCTACGGGACCAATTACGATCCCTCGAAGATACCAACGAAGATTTAAACAACAGGACGCGGAGGAACAACATCAGAGTGCGGGGTATCCCGGAATCGATATCCACCGACCTCCTCACCGATACCCTCACGGAGGTATTCCAAAACCTACTACCAGAGCCCACAGCTGCCGATCTATTGATGGACCGGGCACATAGAGCACTTTGAGCCCCAAGCACCAACGCCACCACTCCCAGGGATATTGTGGTACGACTCCACTTTTACCACATCAAAGAGCGCATAATGAGGGCTGCCAGAGGTACCCCCATTGATGTCGAAGGAGTACCGGTCCAATTGTTTCAAGATCTGGCACCGACTACCTTGAAGAGACGGAGAGAACTGCGCCCACTCACACAGCATCTTAGCCATCATGGCCTCCGATATGCGTGGGGCCACCATTTCAAGATGATTATCCGCAAAGATGGCAGATTCCACTCCCTCACGAGGCCTGATGAAATCCCTGCAATCCTAGACCAACTGGGCTTACCGCAGATCCCCGAGTTACTTCTCTCCAATACCGAGGCCCCATCACGACTGCCACAATGCAACAACCTGCCAGCCAGAAATGGCGACCGCCCAAACCGTAATACAGCACCTCAAAATGCAGACGCAGCACGACATTAGAGATGAAGAGACAAGGGGACAGTGCTACAAGAACAGCTACCAAATCCTCACATCCCAACACCCCGACCGGGACTCACCATAACACACAGAATGAATCAGCCCCACAACGCCATCACAAGCCTGAGCCACGCATAACACAAGCATACGATCACACAGCTGAAAGCAAAGCAAAAGAGACCTCCCTATGAGACTACTCAGCCTCCACCTCGCACTCCAGACCCTTAAAAAGACAGGCCGAAGAGCACAAAATAATAGAATTGGAAGACCGCAGCGAAACAGACACTAAAGCCTCTGAGTTCAGCCTCATTCCCAGCCGGAGCACCGCAAGTACCGGCTATCATTCTCCCCGGAGACTCCAAAACTACCCTGAAGCCCAAACCAAGGTAGCCCACGGAAGGATTCCTAACACTAAAGGTTTGGCCCGGGACTGCTTTCTCAGACACACCAACGACTGCTCTGACCGCAAGCGGAAAGAATGCGACGACCAACGAAGCATCTCCAATCAACACGGTCCAACAGCAACTGCACCCCAAGACAAGACCCCCCTCCAGGCCAAATACCCACAACAGAATCTTGTCGATAAGGCCAGGAATGGGACTCTGAAAATCGGACACTAAGCCAGACGCAGCAAGTATTTTACAAAGGGGACAATACACATCTGATTCCCTCAAGCACAGGGCCTGACCTCAGAACACAGGGTAGGAGGGAGACACCTGGGGAAGGGGGAAAGGGAGACAAACGAGGGGGACAAGGGGACCACCGACAGAGAAGTCCTACCTGAAACTCCTACATCACACAGGGGACGGGCAACATAGGCAACGTAGGCTTACAGGACGAACTGGGCCCCAAACTACAGCTGCTGGGGACAAAACACCTCCACACACCCTGTGAAACCACCGCACACCCTGACTCCATGACCTTACTTGATGGAAGTTGGAGGACCATAGACCCAGCCACCACGGCCCTACACACGACAGACGGCCCACAGAGCCACGGACACACCAGGCATGAGAACTGCGGGCACTGGACTGACACCATTCACACACAAGCACCTCATGACTAAAACAGACAGGGACGGATGGCAGATGAACCGGGAGACAATGTCCCGATAGCTGATAAGCGCCCTACTCAAGGCACAGGCACTATCCGACCCCCAATAAACCGACCGGACGACACACCGCACACAGGGCACAGTCGAAACGGACTACCTATCAGACGACCCCAGGGGTCACTGGGAATGGGGATGCAAGACAAATTATGTACGAGACAGGAAACACCTGCCAAAAAAAAACACTGTTCCCTTCCTTTTTTCCTCTTTTTCTTTAATGTATTATCCTTTGTTAACAGCAAATTGGTGAATTGTTATAATGTTGAAATGTAACTGTAACTGTAGGTATGTTAGTTGCATGTCATTGCAGGCACACACGGCCCGTTGCCACAGTGCACAAACCAAATCCCGCATGGGGAGGTGGAACCACACCCCAACAGGCCACTGTCCTCCCCATGGGGCGGTAGAATCACGGCACTCCAGTTGCTCGGAGCCGGTCGCACCCCCTACACATCTTACTTCCAGACACCACCGCACCACCCCTAACCGCTGGAAACACCACGGCACGACTAACCTACTAAACAGGGGATTACCCTACCTAAACTCTACCGACACGAGGCTGCCCTCCCACCGCCTCGACATGGCACAACCCACCAAAACAACGGGCAAGGACGCGGCAAAACACGCATCCGTAGCCCACATACACACCCCCGCATAGGAACACACAATTCTAGCGCATAAGCGCTTACCAACGCATCACACGCGACCACACTAGCAAGCCAGTCCAGCAGAACCAAACACCCACACAACGGAAGAGTCACAGTGCGCTTGAAACACAACATGGACACACCCACACACCACACAGCAGACCACACATACAAGGGTCACCTTCCAGGACCCAGCTCCCCCACCCTGACCCAATACCCGGCTCAGCCACAGCGACACGATCATGGGCAGGTCATAGGCGGAACCTGTCTTCACTTGCGAACACCCCCCCTACTGGCCTCGACTCTCCCAGGGATCGCTCCACGAGCCTTGGGTCAGATAACTGAGACCCCCGCCAAACCCAAGACTGGCCAGTTTGATAAGCCCAGTCCATCACCAATCGGCCCCTCGGGACGACTTAGCGACCCACAAGGCCCACGCAGGCAGGGCCCCACAGAGTCCTTTCCTCCCCCACTCCCCCATCCCCCCCCCTTGCAGTCTCCATACCGACCCAACTACCCGCCTGCTGCTACCACATACTGAAGAGACATCAAGCCACACTCAGCCCACTACCCCACCACCCGCATAGGGCCACCGGCTTACAAAAGAATGACGCCACGGAACCTCCAGATCTGCCTCACCTCCCTTAACGTCAAGGGACTGAACTCGCCAGGAAAACGGCACGGGATACTGCGATGGGCCAACCGCACGGTAGCAGACATCATTTTGCTTCAGGAAACCCATTTCACTGAACAGAAACAATTCCCACTAGTCAACCGACACTTTAAAAGATACTATCTGGCTAATTCGCCGGAAGCAAAAACGAAAGGAGTAGCAATCCTGCTGCGAAACTCATGCCCATTGGAAGACATACAAACTCACAAGGACCCTTCAGGGAGATTCCTCTTTCTAACAGGGCGTGTGGGCACCACATCGCTTACAATAGGCTCAATATACGCTCCCACCATCCCGGACGCATCATTCTGGAATACATACAAGACACATCTCGCCAGCCTATCAGATAAACACCTCATCATAGGAGGCGACTTCAATGCGATGCAAACGCCAGCCACGGACCGCAGAACACACGCACACCAGCCCCAACTAGAGATGACAAACTATATGCGGACTTCCTAACCGACACACCCTTACTAGACGCCTGGAGAATTCAGCACCCGTCATTAGTGATGTACCGAACTGTCCGCCGGCGAACAATTCCCGGCGAACTTAGCGTGTTCGCGTTCGCCGCCGCGGGCGAACACATGGGCGGTTCGATCCGTCCCCTATTCGTCATCATTGGGCAAACTTTGACCCTGTGCCTCTCGGTCAGCAGACACATTCCAGCCAATCAGCAGCACTCCCTCCCTTCCACACCCTCCAACCTCCCTCCCAGCATCCATTAAGGACAGCACCCCAAAAAGCCCTTTTTAGGGCTAGAACATCAGACTGCTTTTTTTTTTCCTGTGTAATGTAATTGCAGGTGCCTGCCTGCCAGCTTCTGTGTGAGGTTCACATTGGATACTGTGCCTACTTGCCCAGTGCCACCACTCATATCTGTTTTAACAATTGGTTAAGCTTTAGATTTAAAATAAATAATTTGTTTTCACTGTAATAGAAGAGCAGTTAGTTGTCTGCAAGCGTCTGGGTGTCAGGCCTACTTCAGCGTGTGCTCTGCAGACCTGTGCCAGCGTGCTTTGACAGTTGCCAATCATATCTGGTGTCTCTATAGCGTGCTTTTACAAAGAAAAAAGGTTTCCAGTGTAAGCTAATGCTCTGTGTCAGTGTGTATCATGGTCTCTGAGGACGGGGAACAGTCTCTATTCTGCTCTGTGTCAGTGTGTATCAGGGGCTTTGAGGACAGGTGTCAATGTTAGGTGATTTCTGCCCTTTATGGATTAAAAGCAGACTCTGCATCAACTGTGTAATTTTCCATGGGAGTTTTGCCATGGATCCCCCTCCGGCATGCCACAGTCCAGGTGTTAGTCCCCTTGAAACAACTTTTCCATCACTTTTGTGGCCAGAAAGAGTCCCTGTTGGTTTTAAAATTCGCCTGCCCATTGAAGTCAATGGCGGTTCGCGCGGTTCGCCGGTTCGCGAACATTTGCGGAAGTTCGCGTTCGCCGTTCGCGAACCGAAAATTTCGGGTTCGCGACAACACTACCCGTCATCCACGGATTTCACCTTCTACTCCCATACACATAGGTCCTATTCCCGCATTGACAGCTTTCTTATATCCCCAGCGGTACAACCCTGGACCACACATAAGCATATAGGAAATATTGCGTGGTCCGACCACGCAGAAGTAGCCCTAACGGTACAGATCCCAGTACAGGCACGACCATGGCATTGGAAACTCAACCCGTGGATACTCAAGGACGCGGCTACGGTCCACACCGTGACGGAGAATCTTAAAACTTACTTCGACCTCAACAACACCGACGATGTGGCGCCGACAATGGTCTGGGCAGCTCACAAAGCAACAATCAGAGGCAACCTCATAGCAATAGCCACGGCCCTTAAAAAGCAACGACTACGGAAACTTACGGACGCCCTGGCCGACTTAACGAAGCTTGAAACACTCCACAAACAAAACCCGTCAGACTCGCTCCTCATGCAGCTTCAGACCACACGAGAACTCATTAAACAACTATCGACAGCGGACGTGGTACGGAACCTCATGTGGTCCAAGCAACGATTCTATGAGAAGGGCAACAAAGCGGACTCACTATTAGCACACTGTCTCAGAAAACGACAGGACAACAAAAAAATCTCGAAAATCCGAACCAGTACCGGAGACACAACGACGAACCCAGACGCAATAGCCCGCAAATTCCTTCAATATTACACCAACCTGTACAATCAGAACGCCTCGACACCACAAGGAGGCAAGGACCAAACGGAATCCATCTCCTCATTTCTGCGGACCCTCAACCTACCCTCCCTACCCACCAGGGCGGAAACACCATTGAGGCTGAAGAAATCGCCCTAGTCCTCAAGACACTGAAACCCAGAAAAAGCCCTGGACCTGACAGCTTCACAGCCATATATTACAAGAAATTCCAGGCCATACTGATACCACACTTTTGCAAAGCCTTCAACTCGTTGCTACAAGGGCACGTACTCCCTCCCGATATGCTGACAGCAGACATATGCCTTCTGCCCAAGCCAGGGAAAGAGCACCTCGATCCGGGACATTATCGCCCAATCTCTCTCCTAAATACAGACCTGAAAATACTCACGAAGGCACTGGCTAACCGCCTCAACCCATACCTCCCAACCCTGATCCACCCAGACCAGGCAAACGACAGGCAGCGGACAACACCAGGAGAGCCTACGACACAATCTGGTACACAAGAGGCATCCCCAAACGACAGGCAGTGGACAACACCAGGAGAGCCTACGACACAATCTGGTACACAAGACACCGAAACATCCCATCGGTAGTGCTATCACTGGACGCAGAGAAGGCATTTGATCGCCTTCTCTGGCCATACATGTACGGGGTACTAGCACACTTGAAATTCCCACCAGGATTTCTGAACATCATACGAGCGATATACAACCGACCAACAGGGAAACTCCTACTCCCAAACGTCGAAGCCCAAACATTTACCATAGCTAATGGGAACAGGCAGGGCTGCCCCCTCTCCCCTCTCCTCTTTGCAATATCCCTGGAACCTCTGCTCCAGGCCATCCGCACTCACCCCACCATCCAGGGAGTGCAGATCAGGCAAGAAGTGTACACCGTGGCAGCATACGCAGATAACGTCCTCCTAACGTTGACGGACCCCATCCCCTCCCTGTACGCCACACTCACCCTCATCGCCGAATACTCCAACATCTCGGGCTATAAAATCAATCTAAACAAATCAACGCTAATGGCAATAGCAATGGCTCCCACGCAAATACAGCTACTTCACCAATCCTTTCCCTTCCGCATCACTACAACGGCCCTTACATACCTGGGCACCAAATTATCCCCAACACTGGGAGACATCTATGACCTCAACTACACACCACTCCTCAAGACGGCGTATTCAGACCTGCAGCGCTGGGACGGACAGGGGTATCGTGGCTGGGAAGAGTCACCACCATTAAAATTAATCTCCTCCCGCGGTTCCTCTATCTCTTCCAGACGCTGCCCGTCCCGATACCGAAACAGGATTTTACACACCTACAAGCGGCCATTGACAAGTTCATATGGAAAGCCAAGAGAACCAGGATTCGCAGAACCACAATGTACATCCCTAGACTCAGGGGCGGACTGGGACTGCTCAATTTCCAGCAATACTATAACGCGGCCCAACTAGCCCACATCCAACAATGGCACGCTCCCCCTGGCACCAAACGCTGGGTGGACCTGGAGCATGACATCCTGGGATGGGACCAACCCTCCTCATACATGTGGGTGCCGCGCACACACCACCCACTACTTCCACCTACATCACCGGCAATCACCCACACACTGACTTTATGGGACAAACCCAAAATACGACCTATCCTCCTTCCTATCCCCGGTAACAACGATATACCGCAACAAACTCTTTCCCCCAGGTATGATAGCGAAGCACTTTCTCGCATTTGACCAACAAGATATCTCAAGGCTACTTCACCTATACCACCAGGGAGAAATCTTCAAATACAACGAACTTCCGCACGTGGAAACTCTGAACACAGCAGATTATTTTCGGTATATACATCTACGGGACCTGGCGCAACAGCCCATTATCAAACAAGCAGGCACCTCACCACCAACAACATTCGAGAAACAGTGCTTTGACGCCCCCCTGCAACCAGGGCAAATTTCCGTCCTATATAACACGCTAACGACACACGCCTCACAAATCAATCTCACCTACATCGCCGCATGGGAACGTGACCTGGGCCCACCGGATGACCCGAGTGACTGGGCCGAAATCTGGGAAGCAACAAACTCCCTAACGGTGTGCATCACGCACAAGGAACAGGCATTCAAGACGTTGCACCGTTGGTACTTGACACCACATAGACTCTACAAAATGGGCCAAAAACCGGATGACGGGTGCTGGAAAGGGTGCGGAGCCACAGGATCGTATTTACACTGCTGGTGGACCTGTCCCAAACTCAAACCGCTCTGGACCAAGGTAAAAGACCTCGCTGAAACGATCCTAGACAAACCGGTCACCACACAACCGTGGACCATGCTTCTCAGCAAACCACTAGACTCGCTAACCAGGAGTGAAAACAAACTAACCGCCCGGATCAATCTAGCAGCACGGCGAGCAATTGCGGAACTGTGGGCTGACCCAAGAATCCCTGGACGAACTGACGGCACAGATAAACGACACGTACAAAGCGTTCCACCGCACATCAGATCTCTGGGATGCGAACCATGCGAAACTGAATGAGAACCCAACTAACTAATCAACCTCAGTTCAAACCAACAACCATACCGGACACCACCCTGAGAAGAGCGACCATCGCACATGAATGCCGACGCTAACACAGCGGACACAAACCACCCAGAAGGGACTTTACGCAGGGGCACTCCTTCTCTTAAAACCCCTCCTCCTCTTAAACCCCCTCCCCCCTCTTTTTTTTCTCTCCTCTCCCCTTCCCTCCCTCCCCCCATCCCACAAGGGCCCTGCATGCGTGGGTGTGGAGCAGCCCCTCCCGCCTGGCCCCTCCATAGGAGAGGAATCTACATGTGAGAACCCACACCCCCTCCCCCCTTCATCCCCCCCTGAAAGCCGCCCCCTCGCGCGGCAGGTACACATCACCCAATACAAACAGGCGCCTCCGGGGGCCACTGATTCATTGGCCACCGATGTAACACCGGGACACCAGTCCCCCGTGGGGTAGCGGACCGCTACACGCCCTTACTACATAGCACACCCCAACACCCCGTGCGACGGGGGAGTATTGAAAACCACCACCCACAACACGGTTACAACAGACCGCCGACAGACAACAATACAAGGTGGTGCACGAGCGCATATGCGCGCCAACCCGCCACCCCCTCTTCACCCATCCTAGCCTCCCTCGCGGACGCCCATGAATAGAAAACACGACAAAGGCACAATAAGGGACAAAACGACTGCGGGGGGAGGGAGGGTGGGGGAGAAATGGGGGGCGGGTGGACGGGGGGGGGGGGGGAAAGGGATAATTACCAATAGGACACTCCTGATACCTCCCCTTTCATTTTGTACCCTTCCCCGACCCTTAGATCTAGAGGCACAACAAAGGTTATGTGTAGAGCTATAAAGGATAAGCAATTGTTGGATAACACAACTGAAAAACGATCAGCAAATAGGCTTCATTAGCATGATTGTTATAACAAATGAAAATGAGCTCTAAGTACAATGTAACAAACCTCTTACTCCCTGATTACTTGCTGTACCCTATACCCCAATGCAAACGAAAAACTCAAAATAAAGAATTTATAAAAAAAAAACTATTCTGAGCCCCCATTAACATGATATAAACTGTATTCATCCGCTATATATTACTTCTATACACACTCAGGTAATACAGTGTGTGGGACTCAATTTGAGGCTTTATTCCTACTGTTATACTATATATCCAATGGAGAGGCCCTGCTGTAAACTGGACATTCCACTTGTCTACCTGGAGTAAGCCTTCTGCTTACTTATCTACCTTTTGTGTATCCATTATTGTCCCCTGCTGTTTGTTTTATGCAATTGTCCTCACAGGCAGTACACTTATGATGTGGCCCGCGTAAGAGCAACAAACAATTGGGAACACTGTCTTGACTTAACTCATTATTTCTGGGAAAGCCCCAGTTCTGAAAACAGGTTGATAATCCCCTATTATCAACCCTATTTCTAATCT
This sequence comes from Pelobates fuscus, assembly GCF_036172605.1. Classification (NCBI taxonomy): domain Eukaryota; kingdom Metazoa; phylum Chordata; class Amphibia; order Anura; family Pelobatidae; genus Pelobates; species Pelobates fuscus. The sequence continues at coordinate 89,080,108 of NC_086323.1, forward strand.
CTGCATTTCTACCTGACGGGCTGTAATCTTGCCATGGGTAACTATTAGTCATAGAGGATTCAATTGAGCACCTCAGTAACTTCAAGCAATCATCAACGTGACCTCGTTTTTGGAAAAGTTGCCATCTAAGGTACTCACACAACTACTTTCAGAACAAGTCCCACACCGGAAGACCTAAACTTGTCCTGGGAGGCAGAGGAAGTGCTGGAATATGAGGGGTCATATATATGAGGGGTCAGAGCAATACCCAAACAGGCACCTTGCCATCCCAAGGGAAAAGCCCAGATAAAATGAGCATGCCAGGTGGAGGATATAGATCCTGTTCTAACCCCCATACATTCCTAAGAATATTAGGATGAGGTTCCTCCACTCCTGTCAATATTTGAAGAATGGCGGGCGAGGACCACTACACTTCTAAATGAGGGTCGGCGTACCCTATGACAACTCTCCCTATGTTAGAGAACCTATGATGGATGACTCCCTAGCTCATAGTGGCTCACAACCATTATCTGCTCTAATGGACTAGGACGTTTTCTTAGATTCAAGCAGACACCCTCGCTTTGATCCTTGGAACATCAGACATCCATGCTACTCAGAGTGAGAGTTACCGGATCACCTGGCCTTCTATGTGCATTTTTGACTGTGGAAACATCTTGACTAGGAGGTACACAACAGGCGTTGTGTGGAATGTCCCGGGGCTGTTCTCCCAGATAAAGTTGCCATGACACCAGTGTTCAACTCTAACATTGTAAGTTTCATGTACTGCACTGAAAGGGACCTCCGTAATGGAATCAAGTAGGGCTTATGAGCCCTATGGCCAAGATTCTGTACATGGTCGGTGATGCCATGGAATGGAGTATCTCCTTAGATTCTTCTTTCCTGCATCTGCCAATGGTCCCATCAATATTTATGCTGAGTAATGCTAAAGTCATCTTATTTACCTAGGATCGACTTTAAACTGTCCAACCTGGCCACTAAGGAACTTCTGTTTTGTGAACCCTTTCTTAAAGAACTATAGAAACACATGAACCTGTTTACCAGCTTGGATAAGGTTCAGGTCTCCATTTGTCCTCACCAACCAAGTTTCCGAGTCAGACAGGCATCATTATTCTTCCTTGGAACTGCGGTCTGAAATACCTTTCCCTCTCAAAAAAGCCAGGATCAAGGTGAAGGTTCATGACAGATGAGCAACCTAATTCCACATGATTTACATTCTTTTACCACTGGCAGGCTTTTACTTTTCCTGCAGGAATGGAAGTAATTAATGTCATACACTAGGGTACTGCAGACTGTCCAAGGCTACATGATCGAATTTTATGTAGATCTGACTGCAGAAGACCCATGTTCTATTGTTATATCTGTAGAATGCAGAGCCTTTATAGATATAGAGATACGAATGTTTTTCTCCAAAGGTGTGGCTCATTTCATTACAGACTACAGTTTTTTCAGCAACATCTTTCTAGTGTCAAAGAAGACAGGAAAGTTTTATCCCATCATCATTCTCTGTCAACTCAACATTTCTGTGTACTACCAGAATTTCAAGATGAAAGCAATCCATCTTTTGATCTGTCTGGACCTGAACCATGGGTACTTCTCAGTGCTGGTGACTCAGAAAAGTCAACGCTTTCTTCAATCTGTGGCAGGATTGTATATGCCAATTCACTTGTCTACCTTTCAGCCTAAGTTCTACCCCCTGGTGTTTTACCAAGTTACTGAATCTGGTGATGTCACATGATGATGGCAAAAGGCTTTCACTGTCTAATCTACTTGGATGACCTTCTATTCTTTTGCGACACTACCTCAGATTTGCAAGTACACTTATTGGAAGGAGGGCCTACTGTCCTCTATAATTCAGTCAATCTACCCAGAACCACTCCACTTTAGAGCCCTGCAATGGCTGAAAGCCAGTTTCCTCAAATGCCCCTCTTACAATTAATTTATTCCACTCACTACAAATGTCAAGACAGAGCTTCGTTATTGGATATTTTACATGAAGGTGTGACATGGCAAAGTAATTTTCATTCTGTCACTGGAGTTTGTGGTAGAGTCCGATTAGGGTCCTGTGTGGACGCCTTGATGGGGTCGCTGGTCAGATGTAGAGGTAAACCTGCACATCAGCTGCCTGAAACTGATAGTGGGGTCATTTTACATTGTGATAAATCTGTCCAACTGATGTCTACTACTTTAGGTGGGCAACATGTCCACAGTACAGTATATAAATAAGCATTGGGGCACTTGCTTCCTTTTTCTTTCGGAAGTAGTAAAGTAGATCCATTATTTATGCTTTTGGTGCAATGTTACTGAAAGAGCAAAATATCTGCCGGGAGCCACCAATCTCACAGCAGATTAGTACTCCTGACATTAGAAGAACATTTGCTGAGAGTGGTGATTGGGCATTGTATGAAATTATCTCTCTTCATCTCAATAAAATTAGGGGTCCACTGGTGATAGAACTGTTCGCTTCCAGGACAAATGATCAACGTCTGTTTTTCTTCAATTGGCGATCAGATCCAGACTTTGCTGCAGTGGACACATTTCTGCCAGTGGGCATATGCATTGCCACCATTTGCGATAATATTGAGAATGCTTTACCACGTTTGCCTTTAGAAGGTGTCATTCCTATTGATCACACTGTTCTGGCAGAGTCAAGTCTGGTTTCTGACATACAGGAATTGACCAACTCCTGCTTCCATCCTTCCCTCTCCTTCTGCAAGATCATCAAAGGAACCCTTATTTGCTTCTACTCCAGGATCAACTTAATTTGGTGGCTGTCTCGGCTGCTTACATCCAGGTGCAAGGTTTTCCTGTTGGTCAGAACCTTTTGGTAGGTAGACTTTTATGGAACATTAAATTGGCTTGTCCACCCTAAATATTAACACTTGTGGGATGTGGACATGGTTTTATGGTCTCTACGTTGGTCAGGTACTAGGATTTGCCACTGCATGATTTATCATCAAAGCTTATGTTACTTTTGTGTCTGGTTTTGTTCTGACAGGATTAGGATGTTTGGGCTTTCGACATCATTGGTTTTGATTTTTCACAAAAGGTAGTGACATTTATGATTTCTCATTGGACTTAATCTGCATTGTCTTCCTTTTACTATCCATTTTTTTGTGATGTACCTAAACTTTGCATCATGAAGAGGAATGTGGACATTCTGGATCCTCTATGTTCTTCCAGGATGGACCAGCTACGGGTGTTTTATGTTTACCTACACAAGCCGGTATCTATTACTATGTTTGTTAGATGGGTTTTATGCCTTTTGCCCCTCACAGGAATTGATACATCTTTTGAAGTACACTCTGCTTGTGGTATAGTAGCCCTTCGACATTGTCGTGTCTTTGTCATATTTTGTCACATTGTCATATTTTATGTTTGGCAAATAGGACAATTGAAAATACATTTCAGACATTTTAATTTAATCCTGTTAATGCTTCTTTTTCTTTTCTTCCCCTCCCCCCTTAAAAACATATATATTATTAAAGCTGAAAACTTACCTTGGTTGCTGAGTTCTTCTCACACTCATATCACTCCTCTTTAATGGAGGTCTGCAGGAGGCCATCTGCTTCAGATTGATTTATACCTGGTGGACTTCTCGCCCACAATTGTAAGATCCGCTGCGGCAATGTTGTTTTCATGGGTGGCCCAAAAGCTTGTTGGCAAGCTTGCTATAAACTCTCTTTACTAACTCCAATTTGCTGCACAAATGAGAGATAAAGTAAACCAATCATAAACAAGTAGAGTAATATGTAGGAACGAAGGGAAAGAAAGGATCGGAGGTAGAAAATAACTCATACATCACAAACCTATACTTTCCAAGTACAAGTGCAACCCATGAATTGAATTAATTAAAACATAACCTTTAATCAATTAAATGTTAAAACAGGTATTTTAAAAATATCACAGCTATTTGTGCTGAAAATAAGGAGAGGGGAGGAGTACTGGAAAGAAAAATCAGCATTGCTCCGGATGCAGGAACATTCTTTTGGTGCTATCGATAGGCATTATTAGGATTACTGTCTCAATTCCTAGCCAAGCGCCAGTAAGGTCACCAGGCACTAGCTAATATGTCCTTTAGTATCTGTCAGTGTACTCAGCCCACTCCGCAAGGTGCGAATGCCATTTGGCTGCTGGGAGCTTGTCTGCTGAGTCTCAGGATGGCAGTCTCGTGGGTTTCTTCCGTGCTGGAGGTCCATTTCCGACTGCCGCAGTGCCTTCTCCAGCGGTAAGGTCGGCTGGGACTTTCCGATGCCGTGGCCTGAGGCCTGAGGCCTGAGGCCTTAGTAGGCGCTCGTGCCTGTTTGCCATTGATCCTATCAACAGGATCGTGGGCCCAGGGTTCCAACAGGTACCGATCTTCTCCCTGGGGGTATGGCAGGCTGTGGAGGTGTTCCTCCTGGGGAGCGCCCAGCTCAGATGAAGGGTGAGCGGTTAAATCCGCAGCGGTGTCCACGTGGGTGGGGCGTTGTGCTGGGACATTAGTGCCCTGCACCCGGTATATCTCCGGATTTGGGGGCTGCTGGGCGATTCGGGTTGTTTGCTGGTGCCTATTCACCGGGGTCAGCGGTGGCTGTATCTCTGCTGCACGGGATTCAATCCGGCACCAGAACGCTGTGCAGATTTTCTCAAAGGCTGCATTGAAGTGTGCCTCCCAAGCAGGCCTCCATGTGCTCTCTTCCGCTGGTGCCATTTTAGTTTCTGCTTGTCGTGAAGGAGTATTCTGGGGGTTTGGTGAGTCCTTTGTGCTTTTTAGTTGCTGCACCCCCGTGTGGGACCGGGATAACCCCTCCGGTCTGGGGGAGGGGGGGATCGGGTCGATTATAGTATTCTGACGGCGGGTGGCTGGAAGACCGGCCGCGTCTCTCCTCCAAGAGGTCCGCCAGTCAGGTAGGCCGTAGTGGGTAGTTTAGGTCGCGGACCGTGGACGGGGCTCCTCAGTCACTAGTGAGAGTTCCCCCTCGGCGTGTTCAGATTTAAGCTCTTTGGCTTCAGTTTGACGGTTGCTGGGTTGTCTTTTTGTGTGTTTTGCCGTGGTTGTATGAGGAGCTCCCCTCAAACACGTCCGTCGGCCATGCTTGCTTGGCCCTGCCCCCGCTCGATATTGCCTATTTTGATAGTTGCATTGATGTTGATGACATTGACTGTAGGTTGATATACTTAATGTTATATATTGAAATAATTTCCATTTGAGATACTTTTCTCTTTTGTTTAAGTTTAATCTTATGTGTAAATGTGTTCATGGAAGTCATTAAAAATCTGTTCAAATCTGATTTGACAGATAGATTGTTCAACTCCAGTTATACACTGCTCAGAAAAATAAAGGGAACACAAAATTAACACATCCTAGATCTGAATGAATTAAATATTCTTCTGAAATACTTTGTTCTTTACACAGTTGAATGTGCTGACAACAAAATCACACACAAATTAAAAAATGGAAATCAAATTTTTCAACCCATGGAGATCTGGATTTGGAGTCACACTCAAAATTAAAGTGGAAAAACACACTACAGGCTGATGCAACTTTGATGTAATGTCCTTAAATCAAGTCAAAATGAGGCTCAGTAGTGTGTGTGGCCTCCACGTGCCTGTATGACCTCCCTACAATGCCTGTGCATGCTCCTGATGAGGTGGCGGATGGTCTCCTGAGGGATCTCCTCCCAGACCTGGACTAAAGCATCTGCCAACTCCTGGAAAGTCTGTGGTGCAATGTGACGTTGGTGGATGGAGCGAAACATGATGTCCAAGATGTGCTCAATTGAATTCAGGTCTGGGGAACGGGCGGCCCAGTCCATAGCATCAATGCCTTCATCTTGCAGTAACACCAGTGGTGAATTTGGTGTTCTCTGGCAAATGCCAAACGTCCTGCATGGTGTTGGGCTGTAAGCACAACCCCCACCTGTGGACGTCGGGCCCTCATACCACCCTCATGGAGTCTGTTTCTGACCATTTGAGGATACACATGCACATTTGTGGCCTGCTTGAGGTCATTTTGCAGGGCTCTAGCAGTGCTCCTCCTGTTCCTCCTTGCACAAAGGCGGAGGTAGCGGTCCTGCTGCTGAGTTGTTGCCCTCCTACGGCCTCCTCCACGTCTCCTGATGTACTGGCCTGTCTCCTGGTAGCGCCTCCATGCTCTGGACACTACGCTGACAGACACAGCAAACCTTCTTGCCACAGCTCGCATTGATGTGCCATCCTGGATGAGCTGCACTACCTGAGCCACTTGTGTGGGTTGTAGATCTCTGTCTCATGCTACCACTAGAGTGAAAGCACCACCAGCCTTCAAAAGTGACCAAAACATCAGCCAGGAAGCATAGGAACTGAGAAGTGGTCTGTGGTCACCACCTGCAGAACCACTCCTTTATTGGGGGCGTCTTGCTAATTGCCTATAATTTCCACCTGTTGTCTATCCCATTTGCTCAACAGCATGTGAAATTGATTGTCACTCAGTGTTGCTTCCTAAGTGGACAGTTTGATTTCACAGAAGTGTGATTGACTTGGAGTTACATTGTGTTGTTTAAGTGTTCCCTTTATTTTTTTGAGCAGTGTATTTCGGTTCATTGCTCTGTTACATAGGCTGAAAAGAGACATGTCCATCAAGTTTAGCCTTTCTCACAGCTGTTTTTGCTGTTGATTCAAAAGAAGGCAAAAATAGTTTGAGGCACTTTCAATTTTGCAACAAACTAGGGAAAAATTTCTTCTTGATCCCAGAATGGCAGACAGATTTATCATTGGAGAAAGAAGCTGCTCACACTTGTTTCTATTAAATATAAAAGAAACAAATTTAAACCAATGTGGCTTAGTGGGAAAGTGAATCAAGAAATAAGAAAAATAAGAAAAGGGCATTAAAAGCTTTTAAATCAGACAAATCAGTCATACTATAAAAGATATTAGGAAGCCAACAATGTGTTCAAAAATGCAATTAGATTTGCTAAACTTCAAAATGAAAATATGATAACCAAAGAGAGCAAAATCAACCCCAAAGTGTTTAAGTACATAATTTCTATAAGAAATAAAAAATGAAAGTGTAGGTACACTAAAAACCGGGATGGGGATGTTCGTTAATGAAGACCAGGAAAAGGCAGACATTTTAAATAACTATTTCTTCATCCGGATATATATTAAGGAAGAACCTATGGCAATAGATATGTCAATGATTGCTGCAAAAAAGTGCAGAAAAATTGTAATTGACTAACTCAAGACATGATTAACATAAAGACCAAAAAAGTTAACATAAACAAAACTCCAGGGCCTGACGGTATTCATCCACGAGTACTTAAGGAACTAAGTGTGGAAATAAGTGAACCTCTGTTTTTAATCTTTCCAGATTCTTTTCTTTCAGGAAGTGTTCCAGAGGATTGGAGGAAGGTGACCTGTAAGCTTAAATTCTGTGGCTTGGAAAGTATTTGAAAGGCTATTAAGGGATAATATTCAAGAATTATTTGAGAAGAATGTGGTTATAAGCAAAAATCATCATGTTTTGTGAAGCACAGGTCATGTCAAACTAACTTGATGTCATTCTACAAAGAAGTAAGTAGAAGTATAGATCAGGGTGTTGCAGTGGACGTGATCTATTTAAATTTTCTTGTTCTTGGGTAGAACATTGGCTTAAAAATAGAGTACAAAGAGTTGTCATTAATGGTACATTTTCAAGCTGGACACAGGTGGTAAGTGGTGTTCCTCAGGTTTCTGTTCTGGGACCCCTTCTATTTAATATGTTTATAAATGATTTTGAAAAAAACATTGAAAGCCATGTTTCAGTGTTTGCAGATGACACAAAACTCTGTAAAGTAATACAATGTGAGCAAGATATTACATTGACAGATTAAATTTAATGTAGAAAAATGCAGTTATGCACTTTGGCATCAAAGAATGCACAAGCAAGTTATACCCTTGATGGAAGCAAATTAGGGATGACAACACACGAGAAGGACTTGAGGATTATTATAGACAACAAATTATGCAACAATGTGCAATGTCAATCAGCAGTGTTCAAGGCCAGTAAGGTATTGTCATGCATTAAAAAGAGCATTAAGGATGTCAAGATATAATTTTGCCTCTTTATAAATTGATGGTAAGACCACATCTTGAATATGCTGTGCAATTTTTGACTCCTTTTCTAAAGAAGAATGTTGTGACGAGAGCAATCTCGCCACATTGCCTTGGAGAAGCCTGGCTGCCCGCCTGCTGCCTTTGGACTATGGCCCTGGGAGATTGGGCCCTTTAAAAACAGTGGGGTCATTTGGTACTTGCCCTGTGTGAGCTGTGGTAACCCAGATAGCTATGCCATGGAGCCTATTCGTGTGATTAAAGACTTTGGCTCTATGGCGATTAAACTGTATTCGGTTGGTCTGAGTGCCATTCACCTAATAATGTGCACTCAGACCTGAGCTATCTGGGGATATGTGAAATGTCTGTGTGTTATGTGTAAAATGTGACTTTATGTATTTTAAAGTGTTTTATGTAGTTTTGCCACCATGTGGTTAATGGAGTCTGCCTCTAGTCCTGGATAATTGGATTACTTCTCCAATTATCTCCAGGGCAGAAGGGAGGAAACCAGGATGCATTGTGGGGATGTTTTTTTTCTGCCAACCAGGGGGAACAAAAGATACTTTTACTAACTTTTGAACCCCTGGTCTGATTCATGCCATTTTTTAATATGTTGTTCCCCTGAATGGATTGATTGAGGATATGTATTTTTATGTGAATGTGATGTATGGTTTTAAAGTTACAGAGTATGTGTGGAAACTGTATTTTTACTGTATGTATAATGGGATTATGTGTCACACTAAGGGGAGGGGATGTGTGGGTTGCACCCGTGATACTATTGGTTATTTTATGCCTCCCCCTGGGTGTGGCCTGTATGTGTACTCATGTAATAAAAACCAGGCTGGGTGCCCCAGCACCTCAGACCACTGCTTGACCTTCAACACGGAGCCTTGTCTCGTTCTTGGGGGGATTCACTGTATGCTGTTGGAGATTGATTGCTAGGAGTGTAAGCTGATGTCTGCTTTTCCTATTCTTCTGCTAGCAGCTATTCGTGAGGTTCCAGCTTGGAGTGCTATCTTATTCCCTGGTATGCAGTTCGGGAGTTTGATGCATTCACCTATATCCAATTCGTGAGTTTTGATGTTCTGCAGTAGCTGTGCCTTTCTGAGAAAAGGGGAATATCGCCTAAACGGATTTTAACCCCTCATATGCTGAAACGGTCCGTTACAAATGGTGGCAAGCGGCGGGATCGTTCCTACAGCCAAGATAAGTACAATTAGTTTTTGAATCTCTAGCCAGTATGTCTTCAGTTTGGGACAGGACCACCAGCAGTGGAGGTATGTGCCCTGTTCACCACAGAGTTTCCAGCAGTCTGTTGTCGGGAGTCGTCCCATTTTGTGTAGTCTTAGGGGTGTGAGGTACCAGCAAAATATTGTCTTGTAGGCCTCTTCCTTGTGTGTGACGCATATTGTCAGGGAGCTGGTTGTGTCCCATAAGTCTTTCCAGTCAGTTGGGTCAGTTGGGGGGCCTAGGTCTTGTTCCCAAGCTGGGATATATGTCAGTTGGAGTTGTGAGGTATGTGTTGTCAGTGATATGTATAGGTTAGAAATTTGCCCCTTTGCCGTTCAAATGTTGTGGGTGTTGCCGTGCCTGCTTGTTTGTCTGCTGGGTTGTGTGCTAGGTTTCGCAATTGGAGGAAGCGGAAACAAGATTACCTGTTAATAGCCCTTGCCCTCACCAAACAGTCATACATTTCCTCTCTCATTAGTTCATGCTCACACAATTCCAGGCGTCTCTTTGATACTTTACTCTCTTCTTCACACTGCTGTGGCCACCCCCCAAACTAACCTTACAGCGGATAGCTTTGCATGATACTTTACCAACAAGAATGAACGGCTGAGGAAATAATTCTCCCCAACTTGCCCCTCTCTTTCTCAATCACACATAGATCATACCTTCCTATTCTTTAGACTTTCTCCCCGACTACTACTGCACAAGAGGTGGCTGTGCTTCTCCTTCCCTCTCACCCCACCACTTGCCTGCTTGATCCTGCCCCATCTCATCTTATCAGATCTCTCTCCCCTTGTCTTGCGACCTTCCTTAACACACATCTTCACTGATCTCTCTCTTCTGGCATTGTCCCTGCTGACCTTAAACATGCCACTGTAGTAAACATCCTGAAAAAAACATCTCTTGACCCGTCCTCCCTTTGTAACAATTATCCCATATCCATTTTCACTGTTTCCTCAAAGCTTCTGGAAAGACTTGTCTTTACCCATATGTCTCACTTCCTCAATTCCAACTCTCTCCTTGACTTTCTTCAATCTGGCTTCTGTCCCCTCCACTCTACTGAGACAGCTCTTATCAAAGTTACTAATAGACATGTGAACCAGTAAAATTTGTTTCATACAAATGATTTCGTACTAAATAAAAATGTAATTAGTCAATCCCAAATTTCCTCCGCAAACCATTAGTTTTAGAACAAAATTCGTAAAACAATCATTAGTTTTCGAAAACCGCACTGAGCCTGCAGCGCTACCAGCTCCCCCCTTGTAATAAATAACTAAATGCTAAATGCAGTAAGGGCATGTCGCCTAAACAAATTTAAAAGTACTAGTGTTTGGGCTATTGCTGCCCAGTCATTAGTGCAATAAGGGGGGACCTAGCACAGGTTAAATCCTGCCTCATGCCCCTACTACACTGGGAGACATGGCATAGGTAGGGGCATGAGGCAGGATGCTGCCTAAACTATAACAATGTTGCAAAATGAAAAAGTAGCTATTTAGATTTAAATAGCTACTTTTTACACATACTCTTATCGTAGCTCTAACACTTCTATATAGGATTCATTTATATAAAGATTTTAATGACATTGATCAGCCAGTGGCTGCTAGCTGTCATTTCAAACTAAATATAAATCAGTATGGGGGTCACTGTTATATTGCTAAAATTATAAAACGGGGGGGACCTGGCACTCACGGGGGGACCTGGCATGGGTAGGGGCATGCAGCAGGATTTAACCTATGCTAGGTCCCCCCTTATTGCACTAGTGACTGACTGTGCAGCAATAGCCCAGTCATTAGTAATTTAAATTTTGTTAAAGCGACATGCCCCTACTTGCGGCATGTCGCGAGTAGGGACATGCGGGAGGATTTAACCTCCATTTTATCAATAGGTGGGTCATAGTGACTCCCATACTGATTTATATTTAGTGTTAAATGACAGTGAGCAGCCACTGGCTGCTCGCTGTTTAGGCGACATGCCCCTACTCATGGCATGTGGGAGGATTTATTTTTTTAAATTCTTTATTTTTTCTGTGCATGAAAATAATAGGCATGTGTAATGTGCCACAACAGCACGCATATATTATCCATCGAGGTTCAAGATTTGGCACTAAAGAGCTGCAATTTTTTTCTTTTTGTTATCGTTTGGTACAAGCTATACACATTTTATAAACATATATGAACTAATATTAATGGTATGTGTGTATATCTTTTGCATTTCAAAGAAAGAACTCAACAATTTAATTAAAGAACTGCAAGCTGGAGCATGCGGGTGATTAGCTAGTTTAACGTAACAGGGTGGAGCAGTACATTTACCCAAGGTACCCAGGATGGTGACTTATTAGCCGAACAAGATAAAGATCATTAACTATGCTCGTGTGTCATAAGTGTTGCTCTCATGAGCGGTGAATGCTGATGAGCAGTATAACATATATGTTATTGTGTCGGGTTCTGTAATAGACCATGCCTTAGAGACAGCATTTCTAACTGCACAGAGCTGGGCTGTTTAGCAAGTCGGCCTGGCATCTACTGGCTAAACTGTCTCAGTGCATATTGTTTAAATTAGGCTTATGGTGCTTGCAGGCTATTGCAATAGGCTAGTCTGTTGCGGCGGACAGAAACGGTAACTCACACTGCAAAACATATGCGGTAGGTATAAACACATATTGCTTATTGACACAGTAATTATAGGCTCATTTTGTAAAGATTTACGTTTTGGTGGGTCACTGTTTAAGAGGCTGCAGAGTGGCATAAACAGCGTCCGTTGTAGCAGAGGTTTTGGGTATGAGCATCTGTGAGTCCCGACATGTGTGCTTTCTGTCAGCCTATGCCCAGCACAGAGAAGGATGGTAGGGTTACTTGGCAGTCCTGCTGGGGCATAGGTAGGGGTAGTGTCACTGGTTCCAGTGGCTGGCTCGTCCATCCGTCGCTGTGAGGGCCTGCTTTGATGCTGCAGGTGAGTGGGGTATCTTTCAGATTGGGTATGTACTTGCTGAGGGCTGATGGTGTTTCTTGGGTTGCGGAACGGTGGGGGCAGCACAGACGCCCTGTCGGCCTCAGGCCGGGTTGAGGGTCTGTACCTTTGAGCCATGTGTCTGAGGGATCGTAGAGGTCATGTCCTGCCCACCATGTTGGCGGCAGAGGGTCCTAGCGCTTGATCGCCACTTGCGGCAGTGTGTTCTTCGTCCACGAGGTGGGTGCAATGGAGTATGTACCCCGGAGACCCTCGGTTTAGACGAGTTGGGCTTGGTTTTGACAGCTTGTCGAGTGTGTTCCATGCCTATGTGGAGGCCATCCTTTCCCGGACCTGTGCTTTCCTGGGTTCTCCCTTCAGTTGGTAGCTGTGGGAGTGTCACCCGCCTTTCTATCTTGGCCCAGAATCAGGCAAACAGCTTGTCTAGTCGGTGGAGTGTTTGCTCCATGGAGTGCGTTGGAGTCTGTGAGCTGTGTGCGACCGCCATCTTGGGCGCCCCGGGGGTCTGTGGCTGCTGGTGAAAAGTACCTGACGGGTGCTCCACGTGAAAGGTTTCAACTGCCTGGTTGTGTCGTGCATGCCATGTAGGACCCGGATGGAGTCCCCCAAGGCTCTGTCCTTGATCCCCTTATATTTTCTCTTTAAACTGCCTCTCTTGGCAAACGTATTACCTCATTTGGATTCCACTACCACCTGTATGCTGATGACACCTAGATATATCTCTCCTCCCCAGACCTCTCCCCTGCCGTCCTGCAACGTGTCACTGCTTGCCTTTCTTCCATCTCTGACTGGATGTCCTCCCACTTTCTGAAACTCAATCTCTCTAAAACGGAGCTCCTTTTCTTTCCTCCTCCTAATACTGATCCTCCTCTTTTGCTCTCCCTTCATGTTAGTGGTATCCACATCAGTCCATCCTTGCAAGTGCGCTGTCTTGGCATTACACTTGATTTTGGCCTCACCTTTGAGACTGTCAGGCTTACCTTGCTGGGAGTCCAACATGCAGAGATAAATGCTCACACTTGCAATTAGACACAGGCCAAGGTGGTCAAGGTAGAACTCACCTGGCCTGTGAATCTGTGCACGGGGGCTGTGCAGGTGAATGCTTGAAGTCGCAGTACAGAAAAGGAAATCCAGGAGAATAGTCGTAGGTAAGCCAATGGTCAGAGGATGCCAGAAATCAGGAGATACGAGTAACAAGCCGAGGTCAAGGGATGCCAGAGGTCAGGGTACAAACGAGTAGCAATCCAAGGTCAGGAGAATACTGGAACGTGGAATAGCAATACTCCAACCAGAGTAATTGAACTGAGACTGCCCTTAGGGAGGGGCAGTGTCTTATACCTTGTTGATTAGGAAACAGATTCAGCTGGAGAGTAACTGACAGGTCTGAGCCAGGTGAAGTCCAGCCCCCTAGTGCTGCAGGCAATTCAAGATTAGACGGGAATTATCCAAAGTCCTGAAATGGTTCAGAGGTAATAGAGCAGGTTCAGAACTGCCGAGTACACAGGTTCAAATCCCTCTTCGGGCAATAAAGGGGCGACCCCGTCTGGCAGTCTGGAGGTCACGGTGTGAATCCTGACAGAGACTCATCTCCAGTATGTTAACAAATCCTGTAGAATCCATCCTTAAAAACATAGCCCGGATCTGCCCCTTTCTTTTGCAAGATGCTCCTAAGGAGCGTGTCCATTCTCTAATAATTTCTTGCATGGATTATTGTAACCCTCTCCTAATTGGTCTTCCCAAAAGCTGTATTGCCCCGCTACAGTCTGTAATGAATGCTGCCACCAGACTGATTTTCCTCTCCAGTCGGTCCTCTCGCACCTCACCCCTCTGTCAATCCTTACATTGGCTTAGAAACATAGAAGGTGACGACAGATAAGAACCATTCATCCCATCTAGACTGCCCAGTTTTAAAAAATACTTCCAGTATTCCTGTACCCTATAGGGGTAAATTCAAAGTACTAGTCCATACCTATAAAGCATTGAACAATTCTAGCCCCTCTTATATCTCCTCACAGATATGCCCATGATCTTCCTTTGTCTGCTGCTCGCACCCATATGGCCAACTAACACTTGCAGGACTTCTCGCGGGTGGCTCCCTTCCTATGGAATAGCCTGCCTACCACCATCAGACTGTCCCCTAGTCTTCAATAGTTTAAGAAGTGCCTTAAAACCCATCTCTTTAGGGAAGCTTATGGCCTCTCAGAGTAACCTCTAGCACACATACCTGTCCCTTGCTCTCTCCTAAAGGACAGCACTCTACTCGCTCCTCCATCTCTGCTTTACTCCCACCTTATTTGATTGCTTCTACTGTCCTATTGTGTTTTATACCCCACCTTCTATAGACTGCAAGCCTGTGTGAGCAGGGTCCTCTTCTAACTATCTTTCCTTTTATTTTTTTGTAATTGTCCTATTTACAGTTAAATCCCTTCCCCTTATAATATTGAAAAGCGCTACGGAATCTGTTGGCGCTATATAAAAGGTAATAATAATAATAATAATAGTTATCATGTAGTGAATATTGTGCCAAGAATCTTGCTTTCATTTGTTAGTGAATCCTTCTGAAAATTAACTCGTTTGTATATTCTTTCAGCTACCCTGAATGTGCTTTAAATTGCAAGATTGGAATAAGGATGACTCAGTTTTGGTAACAGAGACAGGGAATTTATTATTTATTATTGATGGATACTGCAAGATAGTTAATGCTACAGTGCAAGTTTGTGTTATGCATCATAAGGCTAGAGACCTGCAGTGGAATTTCATCTGATGAAGTCATTTTGATATTCCTTGTAAAATATTTCTGAGCAGTACATCCAATCCTCGCATTAATTGTCAACTCTTTGAATAGAAAATAATTTGTGTATCTTGCCTGCAGTGATGTTTTCTGCAATACATTTTTTCACTAGGGACTGCAGAGTGATATAAACCTGTATGCTGCTTTATTAAAAAGTGAACATTTTACATTGCTACTGAACTGAAAATAATAAGAATGATCAGGTGGTAAATAATATTTTCCCTTATTGCAATTCCTATCCTCCCACGCACAGATCTCTCCAAAGAATTATTTGTGGTAATATTTTTGAGGAAATGCCAGTATCCTATGTTGATTGAACATTAATTCTAAATTCGGAATGTATATAAAGCAAAAATCATATACTTTTTACTATTCTTGAAATCTCCCTGCAGAATTAGTATGCTTGGTGCATACTAAAGATGGAGATTTTACTATTTTCTTTTTGCCTTTTATAGCACTTTCCTGTACAATAAAGCTGTGCAAATTTGAACACTAAATGTTATGACATAATTTGCATTCATGAGTATAAATTGAATGTTAAATATGTATAAACAGTATTACTACTTATGCAACAGGAATAATTTTGCAAGGAAATCTCCTGAGATTAGTAAAGCACTAGTTAATACCATATCTAAAAATAAACATGCTGTATTTAACATACTAAAAAAGTACACTATAGTCACTATAACCATATAATCTCATTAAATTGATTATAGTGTATGATAGATTTGTGCATGGTGGAAAAAATCATTTTGGCTTAATCACTTCTGCTGCAAATATACATTTTCAGGATTTTCAAATTTTGACCATATGGCGATTTGGCTCAGCAGAGTTTAATTTTATAGAAAGACACAGAGGCTCATATTGCATATCCCTTTATTTACTGTCCACCAATAGTAGCAAAGAATACAAACAAAATAAAAAAATAATGCATACATATTGACATAGGCCACTCCCTATCTAAGCTCCACTATAATAGCAAGCACTTCCCTAAGACCTTCCTCTTTCTTTGCTGCTCCACAGTGAGTTAAGTACCTATTTATCTGTCTCTGTGGGTTTTTTGGCTTGTATTTTTTGATTTCATTACATTTGTTACAGAATATTCTATTCTATTATTTTTTGTGCTCGGGGTGCCAGACCAGCTGTGGGGTATTTTCAGTGTATTTTGGGGGTCTGTTCCCTCTCTTGTCTTTCTGCTTTCTCTGTTTGGCTTCTCCTTCTTGCTGATGTTTCTGTTCTTCTACCCATAATTGCCTATCGATTTTTCCCTTACTTTTTCCTTATTTTTCCAGGCTCTCCCTGGTTCCTGGACCATTTTGACACCTCTTGGTGACTTTTTTGTGGTGCCATTCGGCTCCATTCAGTCCTTTCATTCAGCAGTTTTTTTTAAGGAACGCCGACGGTTTATCTCACAAATTGTTTATTTGACGGCGTTCAGTTTGTGAATGCTGTTTCGTTTGCAGAATTGTGTTCGAACGTTCGGCAGTTTTTTGTTTGTTTGTGACATTTGCCTTACTAGATGCATTTAGTGCACAAACGCTGTTAGTTAGCGAGCTATATGCACCCGTTCGGTAGTTTTTTTGGGAGTATTCTCATGGTTGTTCTCTTACGTTTTTTTCCTCCCACCTCCTTGGCCTCTGCCTCTTCCTGCCTTGTGTCTCTACTGCTGGTCTGTGCCCTGGGCCTCTTGTTCCCTTCCCTGGTTTTAGTTTGGGTGATTAACTTTTGCTACTCTATTTTATTACAGCCATTTAGTTGTTAGTGCCTAAATATGTTACCTTTTGTATTACCTGGGTAATTACTACCTGGGTGACATACTGCTCATGGCACAGGATTGCTCCACCCTCATGCGACTATAAGATCACACACCGATGCAAGGGCACGTCTTATGTGGACCTAATCACCCTGGATGGCAAAACAAATTGAACTGTTGAAATCCACAACCCATCTGTGTGGAACTGCAGGGCAATCTTCTCAACCGGAGTTAACCATAGACTCAGACGCGAGCCTCCACGGCTGAAGTGCCCGCTGTAAAGGTGTGTTGGCGGGAGGTCATTGGTCAGATTTTGAGTCCCAGCTCCATATCAATGCCTTGGAACTTCTGGCGAGTTCCTTTGCGATTCGGATTTCCACGAGGGAGAAGGCATGCATTCGCCTCTGCATGGACAACGTTTCAACTTTGCGACATGTCAACCACATGGGCGGCACCCAGTCTGTGGTCCCGGCTCAGTTGGTAAAAGAATTTTGGGAGTTATGTCTGGCATGGAATTTTGTGGTCCAGGCATCTGGTATCTAACGGGTCTGCACAACGTCCAGGAGGATTGGAGTTCTCTTAGATGACAGCAATTGGAGATCGAATACAGAGGTGTTCTCAGCTTTATTGTCTCTCTGGGGACCTTTTGCTTTTGACCTATTTGCATTATGGCTCAACACACAGCTTCCACGATTCTTCAGTTAACGTCAGGACCCGGCGGCGGAAGCCTTGAATGCCTTCCTTCAAGACTGGCACGGGAACCTCCTGTACGCCTTTCCTCCATTCTCCATGCTTCCTTCACTCAGGATCGAACTGGTTCTGCTGGCCCCTTTTTGGAGGATGCAGTCTTGGTTCTCACAACTTCTGGAGATGACGGTGGATTGTCCCGGCTCTTACCCGGATCTTCTTCATGACCCATCCAGATGTTGTCACCCTCTACTTGTGGACAGGTCACTCCAGGGAGTTTCGGAGGCTATTCAACTATAGTTGGCAGACGCATACCCGCCACTGGGTCAGCTTGGCGAACTTGGGCTGGCTGGTGCATCACGTTTTGGACCCTGTGGCTGTGATTCAACAATTACTAACATCCCTCTTTGAGGCTGGTAGGGCTTACCGGATGATCAACCTGTACAGGCCTGCCCATCAAGGCTTCAATGGTTGTACCACGGGCCAACACCCCTTGGTGTATTGCTTTCTATGCGGCTCCCACCTTTCTAGTCTGGCCAAGCCTCTTTGTTCCTCTACTTGGGATGTCTCTGTCATTTTGCCTTTTCTCAGTTCCTGGCCTCCTAATTTGGATCTTTTGTTATGTCAGTTGTCGTCCAAATTGATTTCTCTCTTTTGCCTCATCTCTTGCAAGGGGGTGTTTGATGTGCGTGCCTTGAATTTTAATGCTCTGACCAACACTCCGGATGGTGTGAATTTTAACATTTCCAGGCATACTAAGGCTTCTATTAAATTAGAGTTGTATCTGGCTTTTCCCTCGGCGCTGGCTTTATGTCCGATGGCCTGCTTGAGCAAATATGAGGATCGTACCAGACCGCATCGTTCCACATCTACACTTCAGCTTTTCCTATCTTTTCGTCCTCCCTTAGCTCCGGTGGCGAGTGCTACATTGTCTCGTTGGTTGAAATGGGTGTTGGGCCAAGCAGGTGTGGAGACTTCAGTTTTTGGTGTTCATTCTGTTAGGGATACTTCTGCCTCTTCAATTATGGCGTTGGCCATGGAGAATATGATGAGGATGGCCAACTGGTCATGGAAAACTCGTCAGGTTGCTCTGTTTTCTGCTGTGGTTGGTCAGCTTTAAACTTGCAATATGAGCCTCTGTGTCTTGCTATGAAATGACATGATTTTGCTCTTACATGACGAAAAGTCCTGTTTTTATTAGAGACACAGAGACGAGTATTGTCCCACCCAATATGCATTTCATTGTAATCGTTTATGTGTTTTCCCTTCCCCTATGTTGTTCTTTTGTGTCTGATTGGACTTGATGCTACGGTAAGTAGGGCATTGTATATACAGGGTTTTTGGTTGGCGTTATCTGTATAGACTCTGTTTGGGTGTACACTGTTGGCCGTTTTGGAGTGCATTATAGTGCCTATAATTTTTCTCTGGTCTTTATGTTGGTTTATGGCACCAATTTAACCCTGATCTGGACCTGTTCAATGCTCCTTTGTTTGTCTTTAGGAGGTGTCTTCTTGGTTGGAGCTGTTTCATTGCTGTTCTGAATTTGTTTACTGTTATTTGCTCCATTTTCCTGGATTAACCTAGTGGACTTAACCGTTTTCTTTTGCTGTTGGATTACATCTTCTGTTTCCTGTCTTAAGGACTTTTGTGATGATGTGTCGCATCTAAAAAAAAGAGGAAGGTCTTAGCGAGGTGTTTGCTATTATAGTGGGGGCATGGATGGGGAGTGGCCTATATCAATATGTATGCATTATTTTTCCATTCTGTTTGTATTCCTTGCTGCTATTGGGGGACAGTAAAGAAAGGGATATGTGACGCCTCCTTTAATAAAATCATGACTTTTTGTCATGTAACAGCAAAATTATGTAATTAACAAAAAAAAGATTTGGAAATTCGAATTAGATTATCCAAAATGCACGAAAATGGGCCAATCAGTGTACTTTTTTGAAGACATAAGCAGATAATCCAATGAGGTGTGTACTGCTAGCCACTGCCACATTATACTGACTTGGAATCGCCAAGTATAGAGTTTGAGAGTTTTTTTTCTCTTTTTGTTGTGTTTGGAGAAAGAAAAGTGTTTTCTTGTCCAGTGTGTGCTGTGTAAGTGTGCAAGCTCTGTGCAGTTTTTTTTTTTTAAATACTATTATACAGTAGTAAATCCACCAACCCATTTTGCAACACAAACACCTTTTTTGTTGTTGAAAACAATTGTGTTGCTTTACACAATAGATATTCCTATTCCCCAACCCACCATGAGCAATAGTGCCATGGAATCTGAAAGGCCACAAGGACTGCTAACACATCTGCCACTTCTGCTTCCTCTACCACCACCACCACATAACTAGTAATAGTATTCAGCCTCTGGATAGTGGTTTTAACATGTCTGTTAAGTCAGAGTCACCACCCAGTAGGCAATTAAACATTTGTCAGCCTTTTAATGCAGCAATAACTTGTACTGCTGCTTCCATTGGCACCGTAGCTTTGTCTGTCAATGCTTGTTCAATCATTAATTTCTGTTTTATGGTACTCAGAGCAAGGAATTGTAAAACTAGTGGATTTGTTGCAGTTGCCTGTGTTACCCTCTATTTAATTTAGTTCCCACAAGAAGCAACTAAGGGAGAGCTCAGCAGAGAATTTCTAAGTGCTTTAAGTGCAACAGTTTACTGAAGAGGTATAGTAGTATAGCCAAGTAGTGTCCTCAATGTCTGATCTTGGGAGTTTGTATTGGTATTAATATAATGATTTATGTCAGAAAAAATAAAGCATAATGAGGTTGATGATTTAGAGCAGGCATAGGCAACCTTCGGCACTCCAGATGTTTTGGAATACACCTCCCATTATGCTCTGCCAGCAATATGGGTGCATAGCATTATGGGGGATGTAGTCCACAACATCTGGAGTGTCGAAGGTTGCCTATCCCTGATTTAGAGCAAGCATGTCAAACTTGCGGCCCACAAGGACCATCTTTGCGGCCCTGCGAGCCGCGAGTACATGCTGGTGTTATAGCAGAGTAGGCACCTGCTTTCCCCACATTGCAGGTACCTACTCTGCTAAAACTTACCCAGCAGGGAAGGAAGGCCAGTGAGGGAGCTCAGTGTTCCAGCTCCTCACTGCTCCCTCGCACGAATGGTCTGTAGTGAAGTCGGGCGCCGGAATATGATGTCATATTCCGGCACCCGGCATCACTAAACCGCGCGAGGGAGCAGTAAGGAGCAGATAGAAGGACCCCAGGTAGATGCCCCACATCGGCTCCAAAAGGTAGGGAGCAATAAAGTAAAGTATGTGTGTGTAAGTGTGTGTGTGTCTGTCAGTGAGTGTGTGTGTCTGTCAGTGTGTGTGTGTCTGCCAGTGAGTGTCTGTCTGTGAGTGAGTGGGTGTCTGTGAGAGAGTCTGTGTATCTGTGAGTATGTGTCAGTGAGTGAGTGTGTGTGTCTGTCAGTGTCTGTGTGTGTCTGTCAGTGAGTGTGTCTGTCAGTGTCTGTGAGTGTGTATGATTGTCAGTGTGTGTGTGTGTCTGTCTGTCAGTGAGTGTTTGTGCGTGGGTAGCGACTGGACAATGGAGTACCTTGAGGTGCGTGGAGGCACGCAGCGCCACATCACATTCCGAGGTGACATCAACATGCTCCACCTTCACAGGGTTTCAATAAGTATCGGGAGGACCAGATTTGGCACAGGGTGTGGACGGCGCCATTTGGGGTAAACCAGAGGCCGGTCTCCGGAGTTGCATACTGGCAGCGGTAATGTAAGTGGAGTCTGCTTGTTGGCTAGATGGGGGTGCTGGGTTTAGTAGAGGGGGAGGACTGGGATTTAGTATATAGGAGGGGGGGCTGGGATTTAGTAGTGGGGGAGGACTGGGATTTAGTATAGGGGGGTGCTGTGGTTTAATAGAGGGGTATGATGTTTCTATGAAAATTAGAGGATTTTTTTTTTCCTTGTTTATGTGGCCCATGCTAGACTTTGAGTTTGACATGCTTGATTTAGAGGCACCATTAGGAGCAGTGTGTAGGATTCCTTAAGCCATGTGCTTCTGGCAGTGACATCACAGGCCTGCCTACTTAGGAATATAGTGAATAAAAACCAGATATAGGAGGGATTAAGGCTCTCTTTTGCTCTCACCTTGACTGCCTAAGAATGTAGCAGCTGACTGTTTAGCCCCAGAAACTGGAGCCTGTGTAAGTTTGTTCATGTTTTGCATTATACCATGTGATTCCATTGTAACATTTAGCAACTGTTATTGTGGTGGAATCTCAGTAAAAATAAATTTACTAGGACAAGATTGCCACGTGGTATGTGCACTTGCATATGTTGATGTATCGGTCGGTTGGTTGCACGTGGCAACAATACAATCAGTAGTGTAAGGAGCATGTGTAGGAATACAGGATATACGAGTATTTCCCCTCCTCCATTGTGCTGGGCAAGCCATGTGGTCAAACAGGAATTTAGTCTCTATTCGGTTGATTGAATAAGAGTATGTGTAGGTTGAACTGATTATGGGAGGAGCTACATGCCTATATAAGGGACCTACACTGTATGATCAGGGCTCAGACTTTGCTGTTTTTTGGTGACATTAGTCCCTCTGAGTCCCGGTCGGTGAATCGAATAAAGAATCTCTTCCTTCCTGAAGAAACCTGTGTCCATCTCTCTGTGCTTGCCTTCCGTCAGCTTCTCCGGCATCATTATAGCCTTTTGTAAGTACCGTATATACTCGAGTATAAGCCAACCCGAATATAAGCTGAGGACCCTAATTTTACCCCCAAAAACTGGGAAAACGTATTGACTCGAGTATAAGACTAGGGTGGGAAATGCAGCAGCTACTGGTAAATTTCTAAATAAAATTAGATCCTAAAAAAATTATATTAATTGAATATTTATTTACAGTGTGTGTATATAATGAATGCAGTGTGTGTGTATAAGTGCAGTGTGTGTATGAATTCAGTGTGTATGAATGCAATGTGTATGAATGCAGTGTGTGTATGAGTGGAGTGTGTATGAGTGCAGTGTGTGTGTATGAATGCAGTGTGTGTGTATGAGTGCAGTGTGTGTATGAGGGCAGTTTGTGTATATGAGTGCAGTGTGTGTGAGTGCAGTGTGTGTATGAGTGCAGTGTGTGAATGCAGTGTGTGTATGAGTGCAGTGTGTGTGTGTGTGTATGAGTGCAGTGTGTGTATATGAATGCAGTGTGTGTGAATGCAGTGTGTGTGTATGAGTGCAGTATGTGTATGAATGCAGTGTGTGTATGAGTGCAGTGTGTGTATGAGTGCAGTGTGTGTATGAATTCAGTGTGTATATGAGTACAGTGTGTATATGAGTGCAGTGTGTGTGTATGAATGCAGTGTGTATGAGTGCAGTGTGTATGAGTGCAGTGTGTATGTGTGTGTTGCAGAGCCTTGGTGGGGAGTGGGCATTTTTATTATTATATTTTTTGTAATTATTTTAATAATTTTTTTTATTATTGTTATTTTTAAAATATTATTTTATTTTATTATTATTTTATTTTATTTTATTATTATTTTATTATTAATTTTTTTCGTCCCTCCTCCCTGCTTGATACATGGCAGGGAGGGGGGCTCTCACTCCCTGGTGGTCCAGTGGCATTGGCGGTTTAGTGGAGGGGGCTGGCAGGAAGCACTTACCTCTCCTGCAGCTCCTGTCAGCTCCCTTCTCCTCCGCGCCAGTCCGTGCAGCTCCCTCTGCCAGCTCACACTGTAAGTCTCGCAAGAGCCGCACTATGACCCCGCGGCTCTCGCGAGACTTACACTGGGAGCTGACAGAGGTGCTGACCGGACCGGCGCGGAGGAGAAGGGAGCTGACAGGAGCTGCAGGAGAGGTAAGTAAACGCACACAGCCCCCAGTCTGTATTATGGCAATGTAAATTGCCATAATACAGACATTGACTCGAGTATAAGTCAAGTTGGGGTTTTTCAGCACAAAAAATGTGCTGAAAAACTCGACTTATACTCGAGTATATACGGTAATATGTTGTAGTTTTGTATTGTATAATTATTCTAGTACATTGACATTCTGCTAGCCTCTGTTTACTTGTTATTATAATTATATTAGATATACATTTAATATTATAAAACATTGTGTATTTTCTATACATATATTTGACCATAATACCAAGAACTATAAAAAATATTAACGCTGTCAATTATTGCTTAATTATTATATATTAATTAAAAGCGTAATATTCATTCTTAAGTCACGGCCACAACACGGTTGATGTATTGAGGAATCTAGCAATGATTATATCGCACTTTCTATCATCACTCTAGATATTTGTTTAAGTCTGTACCAGGAGGACATTGACTATGATACAGAGAAAAGTACAGAGAGGAGAGGCAGAAGCCCATTATTTTCTGCAACTACTGTGATATTATTATTAACACCACTACCTCCCTGCCATTAGCATTAGTCCCAAAGATGCTAATCCACCTGCATCTTCATTAACCTCAAGGCCAAGAATTGAGGCCAATCTATTGCTCTGAAGCAACGTTTGGCATTACTTTGACAGCCTCCCAGAAGAATGAACTGCGCAGAAAGCAAGTGAGTGAGAGTGTGAAGGGTCATCTCACTTGTGCCGGTATAAACCAACAGCTGCAAAGATCCCCCTTAAGTCTTTTTTACTGAGGGAAGAATCAGAAAGAGAAAGTACTAAGGCAGGCAGCAGGTCCACTGGTGCTATATCTGATTTCGGTACAACCAACAATGGTACGTCCTCCACTACTAATGGCACCAACCTGCATATTAGGTTCATAGTGATCGACAGAGCTGCTAACACGGTCAAAGCTTTTCAAGATGATTTGTTTGTAGGTGTGCACACATCCTACATCTTGTGGCACTTTGATCCAATACCTGACATACTGAAGGAGCAGACTTATTAACACAGTCCATGATTTTAAATGAAAGTGTGGTGGCTGAGGACGATGTATGCATTGAACCTACCATATTGCCATTGTCTGCAAGACAGAAGAAAGGAGCCGCAACATTTTGGGTTAATGCTGTGGGTGGTGTGGGGGGAGAATGTGAGTCCATAAGCAGCTGAAAGGAGGATAGTACCTTTTAAATGGTCAAAGGTTACATCTCTGAGCATTTTCTGCTTTCTACTGATGAATCTCTGAGATACTGTGATGAGAAGAAGAGTGTATGGTCTGCTCTGTGTCTGGCTGCCCAGCAGCTGTTGTCCACTGACCACTTTCTATAGTGAGTAAGTGTTCTCTAATCATTTTAATCTCCAATGCTCACAAATGCCTTTGTAACTGATGGAGAAAATTGCCTGTTTCAAGTTCAATCTCTCTGAGTTGGGCTACTCTTCTATTTACTCTATAGATACTTGAGGCATCATCATATGCTAGCTGAGATTCAGTTGCCCACTCACCTCTCTATTTAAAGGGATACTATAGTCACCAGAACAACTACAGCTTATTGATTTTTTTCTTGGTGAGTAGAATCATTACCTTCAGGCTTTTTGCTGTAAACACTGTCTTTTCAGAGAAAATGCAGTGTTTACATTACAGCCTAGTGATAACTTTGCTGGCCACTCATTAGATGGCTGTTAGAGATCCTCCCTGGGTCATGACTGCCTAAACTGCATCCAAACATCCAGTGTCTCCTACCTCTGCATGCAGACACTGAACTTTCCTCACAGAGATTCACTGATTCAATTCATCTCTATGAGGAGATGCTGATTGGCCAGGGCTGTGTCTGAATTGTGCTGGCTCTGCCCCTGATCTGCCTCCTTGTCAGTTTCAGCCAATCCTATGGAGACGCACTGTGATTGGATCAGGCCACCACTTCTGATGATGTCAGCAGACAGCTTGCTGTTCTGAGGCAAACAGCATGCAGAGTTACAGTTTCAGGCTTGAATACAAGTAAGATTTTGCTATATTTAGAGAGGCATGAGGGGCACATGTTTGTGTTCCTTCCCCTATAGTGTTCCTTTAAAGTTGATTCTAAATTTGTAAAACTATTCTAAAATCTCGTGGGGAATAAAAATAAAATCGAATTACATTTCTTCTGCTGCTGCAGCTCTGCCTTTTTTTTAAATGCCTTTCATTTTCATTGTGTGGCTGAATCTTGCTGTGTGACTATCTTCATAGATGCAGTTAGGAGAAGCTGACAGTCCGCAGTTTTTTCCCCACACTGATGGACAGTCACTTACACTGCAGACTGGATATGTGGGAAACCTTTCTTCTTATTGTGGTGGATGGATTGATTGGGTGGTCAATTGCCCCTGATATTTTCTTTTCAGTTTTGAATATATATACAATTGTCTACTTGAAATGACTCTTGCTTCCTGGTTTTCATCAATGCAATAGTAAAGGGAAAAATATTACATTCAATCATTATAAAATGTATCTTCCGATTTTTTTTTTTAATCCAGATATGTAATTAATTTATTTTTGGCAACTTGACATTGCAAAAATGCCTGATAGTGCATAGCTATTCTAGCCATTTCAGCACAATCATATTTAGAAATATAGAAACATAGAATGTGACAGCAGATAAGAACCATTTGGCCCATCTAGTCTGCCCAATAAATATTTAAGATTTTTCCTTCTGTTTCATCTGCCTGAATTGTCTTACCGTATTTGTATCACTACTGAAATTTGTCTCAGCTGAACAGTGATGCAATCTAAATTTTTCCGACCTGACTTTTTTTTCTCTGCCTATGTGGTCTAGAAGTACCATTTTTAATTGTCTTTTACATGTTTCATTTCTGTTAAGCATTAGGCTTATTTAAACGATTACTCCAAACACCATCTCCACTTCAGTGACTTGAGGTGATCATGATGTAAAAACCTGTTTCATTTTGACATGCCCCACAAACCAAGACATAATAGTTTGCTACTGGAAGTGTAACTCCATCTCTGGCAGCTTTCACTAACAAATGTCCATTTTATGTGCACTGAGGTTCATGCATTGGATAAAAGAGCTCAGATAATGCTCTCAGCCAAAGAAAGAATCTGTCTGGGATGTGATTCTAGGGTGCCGTCAATGTGTTCCTTTGCCCGTGGTACAATACAGTTGCAGCCCGCCTCTTCTTCTGATGAGTTTAAAGCAGTGAAGCGCTTAACACGTGTGTGGTGTATTCCTCTGTTATGGTGTGCATTGGCCTGGTTATTCTATCCACAGAATGTAAATTGCAACAGGTTGGCAGGACCAGCATATACTTTTAGCAGCTTTGCAGAATATGGATGCCAGTTCAGCCATTATCAGGGAATGGTGCCAGGGGACTTCTGGCATAATAACCACTAAGACAGTCTATAATGGCTCTAATGCTCAGATTAACTCTTTAAATGTTACAGCTTATCAGATTCTCATACAAAACATTCGATACATAGAAATGGTAGATAAAAAAAATCTTGGAAACTCATTTTTATTATCTACTGTCATAGTTTTTGCACATGTTGACTGAACCCTTATGTAACAGATCACCTGCCACCCCAACTGGGTACCTCTGTTGAGGGATGCTCCTAGCGCTTCCTGAGGGCTCCAAGCACTCCTGTCGACACCATAACCACCGTAGACTCCTTCAGAGAGCAAGACAGGAACAAGCTCTTACAAGAGCTTAGCAGTGAATATAGCAAGAGAGTATGCAGAGCATAGCAATCCCTTGTAGCAGATTCCGCCAATAAGAGACGGCACTCCAAATTGAGGGTGAAGTAGAACTGACTGTACTGGCACATACAGCCTATTTTATTCACATTCTACAAACATAGTACTGCCCACAGGGTTTTGAAGAACAACCAATCAACACATTACAACACAGCTAACACTCCCATTCATTACATCAGAAATCCTCCCCTCTGCCTGTGATACAATTATCTTAACACAATAGACTAACTTAATTATCACAGGCAGGAAAATACAGTATTATAAAACATATCACAGGGACCCCAAAACATGCAATAATCCCATAAAAACATCCTCGGAACCAGGGGATCTGGGTGAACCACATATCCAAAATTCACCCAGATCCATTCAGTAGTTTGGAAGATATGGCTTAATGCAGATTCCACTGAACATATACAGGCTATATGAAAAATAATTACTGTTAAATGTGTCCCCTGTTCTGTAGTTTAAAACTACTGAATGATGTCTTTGTGCACGAAATACCGGCGAGATGGCACCGTGTAGAAAAGTCAAAACAGTGTCTGTGAGTTAAAATGGCCGCCATCCATTGTTCTCACCATGTGCTTCATCCATTGCTCTTACCATGTGCCTCTGATACATGAAATGGTGGCCACCCAGTAACTGCACAGTAGTCTATACAGCCGAACCAACAGATGAAACACATGGGGAACAGTGCAACAAACAAAGGGAATCATACAAAATATGGACAATAGTCATATTTGTGCACAATCTCCAGTTTTGTCACAGGGCACAAATAGTGTTTTCAAATGCCATATATCCCAGGGCCATAGTCAGAAGGTAGGAGGCGGGCAAGCAGCCCCCTCCAAGAACACGTGGCGAGGTCTGTTCCGCCACACCTTATTTATCACAAACTTGAAAATAGTAGGAAAACCTAGAAAGCCAACTCTTCCCTGGTTTATTATTCTACATAGTCTGTGATATAGATATTTAAAAAATGTAGTGGTGGGAGTACTAAATACTGCTTCATTAGCCTGTTTACTCCTGCATTTATTGGTTCTTTATCTAATCTCACACATACACAATATAAAGAAGAATGTCCAGGACTTTTCTGTTCAAATTGAGAGATTCACTGGAGTTGGAGAATTCATTCATGCACTCAGCGGGCTTTACAGAGTCTGGATAGTAACACTTTTGAGAATGATTAATGCACAAACTGCATTTCTCTTCATTTACTGGGAATAACCAGACTTTGTGTTTTGTCCTCCAGATGAAATGAAAGATCAGCAGAACACTGTCCTACATCCTCATCAATCCTTCACCAGACACCAGACTGGAACTGAGTGATGTCGTGTAAATTGACAGAGCAAAGCTCGGATCTCATACACTCTCTGTTTTTCATCTTGCAACAGTTCATTTCTTGTCTCTCTCTCATCACCATCGCATAAAACTCCACATAAAATTGTTGAACACTTTCTTTGGCAACAGTAAAAATCCAGAAAAAATACTGATAGACAAGAACAGTTAAAAGAGCACTTTTTACAGTTTGATGCATTGCATAAGTATACGATATATTGTACAATGTAGACAAATGATTATTTTCAAATGCTTTTCTATAAATTTTTGCAAAACAATTATAAGGAAAATCAACAATGGAAAATCATTCAAAAGGGTAAAATGTGACAAATAAATTATCCAATCACAATCAATTATACATTTATGCATATAAGTTATTATAGGACACTTCAATCAATCATGTAATATATCAAGAAATATAAAATACTAATTTTAAGACGATACCATGCATTGTATTAATTAAATGGAAAACAGTTATATACTTTTTTTAAATTATATTATAATAATTTTTATGTCCAGATCCATAGTTTATTCTTATCTATGTACAAGTTTACACCCCAACCTTATTGGCCTGTTAAGTTTTTGTTATTTTCCATATTCTCCCAAAGCCTTCTTTTTTTGTATATAGTTTGTTTGTTTCCCTCCTGTCTTTTTTCTCTTCTCCCAGATTTTTTTTTTTTATTTTTCTATGTTTTTTTGTGGACATAGGATATTTTAATGTGAAGATCCGATATATCAATGTTTTATACAATATGAGACATCTCTATTTATAAAAATAATTCCATTCATTAAATGATTCCTATATAATGTGAAATGCTCTAAACTTTGAGCTTTAATGAATTGACCACAAACTTGCTAAATGTAATAAAATAAAAAAAAAAACAAATTGGAAAAAATATCCAACTTTATCAGTCAGATAATTTTATTCAACTCATTTTTTTGACCTAACATTTTTCAAGACTTTTTTGTCAACTTACTGTGCAATACAAGTTATTCCTCACAAGAGGAAGTGTGCAAAAGCACATGAAAAGTAGAGCCAGAAATGTATGGGGCTCTGTATAAGGTGAGCTTAAATACATCATCTCACCTATAAACTTTGACTAAATATATTGCACTATTATTGCCCTTCTGTTCTTCATTTTTGAGAGTAGAATTTTCAAAAAGCAAGGTGTGGTGCTGCCCAAAAAGCACAATTGTGGAAAAACTGAGCCCCACGTTAGGGCTCTAACCCATCTAAGTGGTTGTAAATCATTACCCTGCACTTGTCACTTATAAAAAACATCTGCACTGTATGTTTTTTTCTGTATTTTATATAGCATTGCAATGAAATCTCCCCCACTATAATCCTTCTCCCTCTACTCCCATCGGTGTATTAGCATTAGTTCCACACATAGGAGGGGAGGAGTCTAAGGGAAGAGCTATACTTTACACGACCCACCTCTCATAATCTGTGATAGGCTACTACAATCACGTGCCCTTAGACCTCAACCTTTCATAAGCGGCACAGAACGGCAGTCTCGATTCAGTGCCCCGGACAAATGCGCCGCAACGCACGTTGGACAATAGCGGTAGGCTATTTCTTCTATATAGCTCAATTAGCTTTTTCATTATAGTTCAATCTTTGTAACAAGGTTATATTCCATTTCTATATAGCCCCACTTACTATTGCTACATTTTGCAACTTTCATTTACGAGTGTGCTGCTGGGAGCAATGTGATTTTATTGTATATATTCCTTTCTTTGCTGTCCACCAATAACAGCAAAAAATACAAATCAGAATGAAAAAATAATGCATACATAGGCCACTCACAGCCAAGTCCCAGTATAATAGAAGGCACCACTCTCACACCTTCCTTTTTCTTTGCTGCTTCACAGCCAGATAACTACCTATTTTTTCTGTTCTGTGGGTTTTGTCAATTTATTGTGGTTTGTAACTATTTTGCTGTTATTTTACATGTATTTTCAGTTTCTGTTTACTAAAGTGTTTAGAGTTGACTCCGAGTCCCAGACCAGCTGAAGGATTTTCCCTGTTTGGGTTTTTTTGTTGTACCCCTGTCCTTCTCATTTTCTCTATGTATTTTGCCCCTACTTGAGGCTTCTGGGTTTGTTCCCTTTAGTCTGGTTCTGCTCCTGTCTTGTTTCTTGCTCTTATTCCTGTTTGGGGTCTCCCTGGGATCCCTGGCTATTTTGGCACAATTTGGGGCCCTTTTTAGCACCCCTGTTCGGCTTAATTCGACCATTGTGAGACTGACGTTTGGCAGTTTGCTCATACGAAGGACAGAAACGTGTGTTTTGAACTCGCGTTCGGTTTGTGAACGCTATTTCGTATTTGTGGACTTCTAGACAAACGTTCGGCTGTTTTGGACGTTCGCGTGATATACCTTACTGGATGCATTTGACTTGAGAACGCACTTTATTCACGAGCCGAACTCGCTTGTTCCGTAGTAGTTTTGGCCACGTTTGCTGGGTTTTTGCCTCCCGTGACTCTCGTGAGCTGTGGGGACTGTGTTTTTCCTTTGTTTTTTCCTCCTCCCCCTCCTTTGTTTTTGCCTTGCCTGCCTCGTGTGGTTACTGCTAGTCTGGGCCTTGGTCAGATCTTCCCTATTTACCTTTCCCTGGATTGTTAGTTTGGGTGATTAATCCTTATTGTTCTGGTTACTTTGCAGCTCTTTAGGTGCCAATAACTATATTTTTATTAACTATATAGTGTGGGTCATTCTTGTTATATAAGACGAACTGCAATAGTGGATCCTAAATCTGTCTGCATGGAAAAGCAGGGCAATCTTTGACTCGCAACTGGAGTTCACCATAGACTCGGACGCGAGTCTCCACGGCTGGGATGCCTATTGTGAAGGTGTGTCGACAAGGGTTAGTTGGTTAGACTCCGAATCCCGGCTCCACATCAGTGCGTTGGAACTTCTAGCATGCTCTTTCGCGATCCAGAACTTCGAGAGGGACCAGGCACATGCGTGAGACAACATCTCAGTGGTGAGATACATCAATCACATGGGCGGCACCCAGTTGGTGGTTCTGGCCAGATTGGCGAAATCATTTTGGGAGTTTTCTCTGGCTCGAAACTTGGTGGTCCAAGCAGAATAACTATCGGGCCTATACAATGTCCAGGCAAATTGGAATTCACGGTATCTCTCGGAAATTGGAATTCACGGTATCTCTCAGACAGCAGCGACTGGAAATTGGATGAGGAGGTGTTCTCAACTGTGTCATCTCTCTGGGCTCCTTTTATTTTTGAACTATTTGCCTCTAGGCTCAACACTCAACTCGTAAGGTTTTCCACCTGGAGACCAGACCCGACGGTGGAGGCAGTGGATGCTTTCCTGCAGGAATGGCATGGGGACCTCCTGAATGCATTTCCCACTGATTCCACTGATTTCTCAATGATTCCATGCACGCTTATTGAGGTTTGCTGCCATCAAGCCGAGGTAGTACTTGTGGCTCCCATTTGGGGGATGCTGTCATGGTTCCCTCAACTTCTAGAAATGTCGGTGGATTGTCCCAGACTGTTACCATCTTTCCTGGGCCTGCTTCGCGATCCAGCGGGAGGTTGTTACCCTCTATTGGTGGAATGATCCCTCCTTCTCATGGTGTGGCAGATTTCAGGGGACCCTGGGAGGTCCAGGGAGTTTCAGAGACTACTCAAAGATTGTTGGTGGATGCATGGGCTCCCGGAACTAGACGATCATAAGTGTCAGCTTGGCGAGATTGGGCTGGCTGTTGTCTGGCTGTTGTCTGGCTAGGGACATGACATGGATCCCATTATAGCCCCAGTGACATTGATTCTGGAATTCCTGACTATTTGAAGCCCGCATTGCTTACCGGACGATCAATCTGTACAGGTCGGCTCTTTCTTCGACCCACCATGATTTTGATGGTTGTCCCGCAGGCCAACATCCATTAGTGTGTCGCCTTCTACACAGTTCCTGTCTCTCTCGTCTGTCTAGGCCACATTATTCATCTACTTGGGATGTCTGTGTTGTTCTGCCTTTTATCAATGTGTAGCCTTCTAACCAGGATCTCTCGTTACACCAGTTTTTGGCTAAATAGTTTGTCTCTTCTGCCTTATCTCTTGCAAAAGGATGTTGGGTGTCCATGCTTTGGATTTTGATGCCAAGTCGTACACTCTGGAGGGTGTGCCTTTCAATATTTCCAGGTGTACTAAGACTTCTATTAAGTCTGTGTTGTACCGGCATTTCATTCGACACTGGCTTTATGTCCGGTAGCATTTTTCTTCAATTGTAACCTTTTTTATATATATATATATATATATATATATATATATTTTTTTTTAAATGCCTCCAGGACATGCAAAGTCTTTGGTAGTTTTGCATTAACTGCACGTTTGAGATCTCCCCAGAGTGACTTGATGACATTTAGGTCAGGAGACTGTGAACCTTTACCTTTTTCTGCTGTAACCACTGGATAGTCAACTTGGCCTTGTGCTTATGGTCATTATCATGCTGGAAACTCCAACAGCATTGTGATGGTCGTCACCATCACTGTGAACATATGATGGACACTTCAGTTAGATCCCTGGATGACTCCTATGATGTTTAAGTCACCCTGTGCCCATTGTAGGTGCAGGATGTGTGTGTATTGTAGGTGTATTATGTTCAAACAGCTACTAGATGCATACTTGCAAAAATAGAATATTCAAGGATATAATCTTTCAATGTTGGGTAATAACTGCTTGATCCAAGGATAAATCTGACTGCCATTCTGGGGTTAAGAAGGAATTTTTTTCCTAGCTTGTTGCAAAATTGTGCTTCAAACTGGTTTTTTTTTGCCTTCTTTTGGATCAACAGCAAAAAAACAAATGTGAGGAAGGCTGAACTTGATGGACGCAAGTCTCTTTTCAGCTATGCAACTATGTAACTATGTAACTATGTATTTATTGTTAATTGTTTGTGTGCTCTCCTGTCCTGCTGATGCTTGCTACCAAATAGGTGGATTTGAGTATGGAGCCTGCATAGTGCCCTCTGTTGGTAGCAACAGCTCTAAGCACTACCTGAATAGCAAGGCGTGTTCATTTGCATTTGCATTTTGCTAACTCTGCAGGTAGGAGAGATATGTTGTGTTAATTATTGTCTTCCCCGCCCCTATATATATATATATATATATATATATATATATATATACACTGCTCAAAAAAAATGGAACACTTATGCAGCACAAACACACACAATCAATTTCACATGCTGTTGTGCAAATGGGATAGACAACAGGTGGAAATTATAGGCAATTAGCAAGATGCCCCCAATAAAGGAGTGGTTCTGCAGGTGGTGACCACAGACCACTTCTCAGTTCCTATGCTTCCTGGCTGATGTTTTGGTCACTTTTGAAGGCTGGTGGTGCTTTCACTCTAGTGGTAGCATGAGGCGGAGGTAGTGCAGCTCATCCAGGATGGCACATCAATGCGAGCTGTGGCAAGAAGGTTTGCTGTGTCTGTCAGCGTAGTGTCCAGAGCATGGAGACGCTACCAGGAGACAGGCCAGTACATCAGGAGATGTGGAGGAGGCTGTAGGACGGCAACAACCCAGCAGCAGGACCGCTACCTCCGCCTTTGTGCAAGGAGGAACAGGAGGAGCACTGCCAGAGCCCTGCAAAATGACCTCAAGCAGGCCACAAATGTGTATGTGTCTGCTCAAACGGTCAGAAACAGACTCCATGAGGGTGGTATGAGGGCCCGATGTCCACAGGTGGGGGTTGTGCTTACAGCCCAACACCGTGCAGGACGTTTGGCATTTGCCAGAGAACACCAAGATTGGCAAATTCGCCACTGGCGCCCTGTGCTCTTCACAGATGAAAGCAGGTTCACACTGAGCATGTGACAGACATGACAGAGTCTGGAGATGCCGTGGAGAACGTTCTGCTGCCTGCAACATTCTCCAGCATGACCGGTTTGACAGTGGGTCATCAATGGTGTGGGGTGGCATTTCTTTGGGGGACTGCACAGCCCTCCATCTGCTCGCCAGAGGTAGCCTGACTGCCATTAGGTACCAATATGAGATCCTCAGACCCCTTGTTAGACCATATGCTGGTGCGGTTAGCCCTGGGTTCCTCCTAATGCAAGACAATGCTAGACCTCATGTGGCTGGAGTGTGTCAGCAGTTCCTGCAAGACGAAGGCATTGGTGCTATGAACTGGCCCGCCCATTCCCCAGACCTGAATCCAATTGAGCACTTCTGGGACATCATGTCTCGCTCCATCCACCAATGTCACGTTGCACCACAGACTGTCCAGGAGTTGGCAGATGCTTTAGTCCAGGTCTGGGAGGAGATCCCCCCCCTGGAGACCATCCACCACCTCATCAGGAGCATGCACATGCATTGTAGAGCGGTCATACAGGCACGTGGAGGCCACACACACTACTGAGCCTCATTTTGACTTGTTTTAAGGACATTACATCAAAGTTGGATCAGCCTGTAGTGTTTTTCCACTTTAATTTTGAGTGTGACTCCAAATCCAGACCTCCATGGGTTGAAAAATGTGATTTCCATTTTTTAATTTGTGTGTGATTTTGTTGTCAGCACATTCAACTATATAAAGAACAAAGTATTTCAGAAGCATATTTAATTCATTCAGATCTTGGATGTGTTATTTTTGTGTTCCATTTATATTTTTGAGCAGTGTATATATATCTATATATATATATATATATATATATTCATTTTGTTATAATAAGTTGCTGTATGTTGTCTAAGTTTGAATTTTTATTAAGTTTGCCACAGCAAGGTTGATGTAATAAACATATGGGATAGTCCCATGTAAAAATAAAGTTTTGTATGTTAGTTCCATTTGGGACTGGATGTGTTGTGTGGATTTTTAGGGATCCCAGTGACAGTCTTCGAATTCCTCTAACCCTGGGATGAATCAAGTGTGCTAGTGCCTTTGTAAAGGCAATAGCAAGTGTCTTTGTAAAGGCAATAGCAATTACTGGGAGCAGAGCTGCAGAGGAATAGGCAGATGGGATTATACCTGCCTGGAAGTAAAGCTGCAGAGAAATAGGCAGAGGGGACAATCCCTGCCTGGACAGAGAGCTGCAGTGGTATAGGAGAGGGGACGATTCATGCCTGGAAGAAGGGCTGCAGCGAAATAGACAGAGGGACAATACCTATCTGAAAGGAAAGCTGCAGTCTTGTTGGTTGGAAGAGCTCCTGGAGAGACCACAGTCAAGCTTTATGTGACTTCGGCTGAAGTGTTTCAGGATCTCTGAAAGTGGCTAGGAAGCGGACTGGGTGGAGGTACTTTGTCAGAGTACAGGAACTTTGTCACAAGTGTCCCATGCGTAACCTTCATGCAAAAGAATGCAAATTGTCTGCCAGTATTTTCTGAGAATATGCTGCATTCATCTTGCCATCAAATTTCACAAGATTCCCACGCCTTTAGATCCCCCCACCCCTCCAAAACATCAGTGAGCCACCACCATGCTTCACAGTGGGGATGGTATTCTTTTAACTATAGGCCTTGTTGACCCCTCTCCAAACATAGTGTTTGTGGTTGTGACCATAAAACTCTATTTTGGCCCTGTCACTCCAAATTGACGTTGTGATGCGTGTCAAGGTGTTGTCAGGCACATTGTAACCGGGCTTTTTTGTAGCATTGGTGCAGTAAAGGCTTCTTTCTAGTAACGCAACCATTTTTGTTCAAGTATCGTTGTATTGTGTATATACAAACCCTGTGGGTTTTTCTTTGTATCCCGAACAGTTCTTCTGGCAGTTATGGCTGAAATCTTTCCACCTGACCTTGGATTGGTATCAAGAGATACCTGAATTTTCCACTTCTTAATCAGTGATTGAACAGTACTGACTGGCATTATCAAGGCTTTTTAAATATCCTTTTCCATCTTTGTAAAGCTCCATTACCTTGTTACGCAGGTCTTTTGACAATTATTTTCTGCTCCCCATGACTCAGTATCTAGCCTGCTCAGTGCATCTATGGGAGAGCTAACAAATACAATGTCTATTTATACACAAACATAAATTGCAATTTAAAAAGCCACAGGTGTGGGAAATTAATTTTAATTGCCCTTTTAAACCTGTGTGTGTCACCTTGTGTGTTTGTTACAAGGTCAAACATTCAAGGATATGTAAACTTTTGATCAGGGCTATTTGGGTGATTTCTGTTATCCTATAGTGTTAACACCAACATCAAGCCCCCCTGGGCCCCTCATTCCTCCATAAAGATAGTAAAAATCTTACTGTATTCAAGCCAGAAGCTGTAACTCTGCATGCTGTTTGCCTAAAAAAAACAGTCTGCTGACATCAACAGAAGTTGTAGCCTGATCCAATCACAATGCTTCCCCATACGATTGGCTGAGACTGACAATGAGGCAGATCAGGGGCAGAGCCAGCATGATTACAAACACAGCCCTGGCCAATCAGCATCTCCTCATAGAGATGAATTGAATCAATGAATCTCTATGAGAAAAGTTCAGTATCTGCATGCAGTGGGAGGAGATACTGAATCACAGGATGCTCGTGCACAGCAGATCTGAGTGGATGGAGGCATGTTATGCCTCTGTCAACTCCGTAGTCCCTCTGTTTCACTGTGAGTGACTGCAACTGGAGGTGTTCCTAGGTTTCAATGTAAACACTGTATTTTCTCAGAAAATACAGTGTTTACATGAGAAAGGCTGCATGAGAGCTATAGTTCTCACCTGAACAACCTCATTAAGCTGAAGTTGTTCAGGTGACTATAGTGTCCCTTTAACCCCTTAAGGACCAAACTTCTGGAATAAAAGGGAATCATGACATGTCACACATGTCATGTGTCCTTAAGGGGTTAAGCATAACTGTATAAGCTTATCATAGAAACATAGAATGTGATGGCAGATAAGAAACATTAAGCTCAATTTTCTAAATACTTTCATTAGTCCCTGGCCTTATCTTATAGTTAGAATAGCCTTGTGCCTATCCCACGCATGCTTAAACTCCTTTACAGTGTTAACATCTACCACTTCAGCTGGAAGGCTATTCCATGCATCCACTACCCTCTCAGTAAAGTAATACTTCTTGATATTATTTTTAAGCCTTATCAAGGGGCCCGCATCTTGCAAGTCCATTGATTTAGGGCCAAGGTTAAAGTTTTGGTGTGATCTCCAGTATTTGGCTACAACTGAGGTCTTGGCCAAGGACAAAATAGACAAGAAAGGCCTTTAATCTTTCACATACTTGAACTGATAGAAGGAGAACCTGTGGATTAAAGGGAATATACATTTTTAAAAGTACTTGCACAAAACAATGTGTGTGGTCCCATAACAACTGTGTGTTCAGACAATGCTATATATTTATAAAAGATAGAAAGAAAAAGGGGTGGCGCTAATTAAGAAATGTGCTAATAATATAGCATGTAGCAAAAAACACCTTAGTGTATAGTCACTAAAATACACTTACATATACAAATGAAAAAACAAGAGCAGGTGATTGCGCAGATTGGATATAGTTCCACAAATTTGTAGGACGCCCTTAGGTTCTGAAAATATAGAAACCTTTGGTTGTCTTAGACCAATTACTTAAAAAATTATTGCTCTCTCCTTCCTGTTTGTCCACATAATTAGACGTTAAGCGTATTTTAACGTCTAATTATGTGGACAAACAAGAAGGAGAGAGCAATCATTTTTTAAGTAATTGGTCTAAGACAACCAAAGGTTTCTATCATTGTGGAAATTGCCATGCCTGTAAGAACACTAAAGTAAGCAGTAAAAATAAAGATAATTTTGTATCTAATTTAACAAAAAAAAAGGTACAATATTAATTATTTTATCACATGTGAGTCTAAAAACTTTATATATTTATTGCAGTGTACTTGTGGCCTACAATATATAAGCAAGACTTCCAGACCCCTTAAGACAAGGTTGTATGACAAGGTTGTATGAACATGTGAGAAATACAAGAACCGGTTTTGTTAACCATAGTGTATCTAATCACTTTTTAATTAAACATACCTCAGACCCTAACCAACTAGAATTTACAGCAATACAG
This sequence comes from Pelobates fuscus, assembly GCF_036172605.1. Taxonomy (NCBI): domain Eukaryota; kingdom Metazoa; phylum Chordata; class Amphibia; order Anura; family Pelobatidae; genus Pelobates; species Pelobates fuscus. The sequence goes on from NC_086323.1 coordinate 89,118,533, forward strand.
CAAGTTCATACACATTGGAGAGGAGGGAATATTACATTTAATTTGAGCAAAAAAGAATCCAGCTGGATTTTTGAACTCCAAACCTTATGTCCTAAAGGGTTAAATATCGACTTCGAGATAGGCCCTATCCTTTAATAGCAATATTGAAGTCGATGATTTTTAAACCTTTGTTTAAAATAATATTTTTAGATAATTTTATTTGTGTATTTTATATTCTGGTATTATATCTATTGTATGCCTTATATGCATCTAATTTATGCAGTTTATTATTCCTGTGTTTATATATATATATATATTTCTATCTCTATTAATGTCCTCTTGTTTTAGTTTATTATATATAAGTTGTAACTAATAATAAGCCTTGATTTTACTTCTTATTTTTCATATTTAATGATTTTTTATTATTTCTTTATTTTTTTGCCCTTCTGTTTTCCATATTCAAACATGGCTGCTCTATGAACTTACAACTGTTGTATATCCCGCCCCCTCCCTTTGAGCGAACATGAATATGTCATC